>NC_057864.1:470658616-471018616 GCF_019393635.1 Dromiciops gliroides | reverse complement strand
AGGAGTTTTTTACTTTCATGGCTTCAGCAGCTGTCGGCAGTAATCTCAGAGCCCAAAGAATATAAAATCAGACACTGCTTGAGGCTTAGAGGTTTTATGACCTGCTCTGAGTCACATACTCAGTGAGGGTATCTTCTACAGTCCTTCCCCTCAAAACATTGACCTCTTCTTTATTTTGTATATATCTGTTTATTTTTGGGGGAGGCAATTAGGGTTAAGTGACTTGCCCAGGGTCACACAGCTAGTAAGTGTCAAGTGTCTGAGGCCAAATTCGAACTCAGGTCCTCCTGAATCCAGATCTGGTACTTTATCCATTGTGCCACCTAGCTGCCCCGATAGATAGATAGATAGATAGATAGATAGATAGATAGATAGATAGGTAGATAGATAGATAGATGTAAATTATATAATTATATATTGTATAGATAGATAGATAGACATAATATAATATTATAATAGATATATAGTATATATCTTGAATCTACTTATTTATGCACACTCTTCCCCCCAATGGAATGTAAGTTTTTTTGAGCTTTTGCTTTTGTCTTCAGACAGAATAGTCACTTGCTAAATGCTAGTTAATTGATTGATTTGTTGATTTTTTTTAATCCTGCCACACTAATTCATTGATTCTGAATGTCTTTATGGAGACACTATTGAGTTAACTGGACCCCTTTGAGGGGAGAGGGATGAGAGGGTCCTCTCCTCTAGAACCCATACTGCAGAGGCTTTAAAAGTCCTGGTTGCATTCTCTGCCTCATCCTCCTTCCCCAGAATCTGCCTTTTGAGTAGAGGGAGTTGATGGCTGTCCTTATGGTTTTGACTGAAGGATAAAGAAACAAGGCCCCTCGTCCCCCCCCCCCATTCCTCCCCGACATGAGTCATAGGAACAGAGTTCTAGATCTAGGAAGAAGCGGCCTTTGTCCCAAAGAAAAAAGCGAAGGCCAACAATGTTACGTGCTCTGCCCAAACTCGCCCAGGTAGCAAGCCTCAGAGATGGATTTGAAATTCAAGTCCTCTGGTTACAGAACCTGAGCTACTTTTCCAGTACCAGGATGCATCCTCTCTTACAGATCAATTAACCTGCATCGTGAAGGCGTTTCAGTCTTTAGGAAGCTTTTAAAAGTCAGCCATCCCTGGGAGGGGACACTCTCTGGAGCCTGTTGTCAGTTAGGCCAGGTACCCTCAGAGAACACCCAGATCCCAGTTGTGTTGGGGTAAGCAGGCCCCGGGGGGGCCCCATCTGCAGCGCAGGAGCTTGTAGCTAAGTCTTATAGAGATCCTTTGGCACTCCCTGGGGAACAAGACCAAGGGTCAGGCTTGTTAGGGACTTGTAGCTCTCAGAACAGAAGAACAGCAAAGACTGAAGAGAAAAGAAACCCCCTTAGGAGAGGCCTGGAGCCAGGCCCGTGTTTCGGGCTCTGCCACTAACAGATTACACTCACAACACAAAAAGACTTGCTTTGCTTTGCTGCTGGGCCTCCCCCCTCTTAACGAATTCAGCTGCTCCTGCAGAAATGGAGGCAGGAGCCCTGCAGATCAAGGGGGAGGCCCTGGGCTTCTCAGAATTCAGCTCTGAGAGCATCCCCATAAATATTTCAACCTGGCCCACTTGGTTATTCATGGAACGAAATGAAAGGGAATTATTCAGGTTCTCCCCTTGCCTTCTTTGCAGATTAAAGTTAAGTGCTGATGTTTAAGAGACAGGAATGACAGATGCTATCCACTGGAGAGCTGGGGTGGGGAGAAAATAGGGAAGGGGGGCACTGTGGCTCAGTGGGATAAGCCCAGCACCTTTGGAAGGTTTTATCCTAAAACAACAGTGTCCAGACCTGCTTTCCCTTTTTTGGTGCCCGGTGTTCTAGGGAACAAAGACAAAAGACCCTGGAATTAGGGTTGGAACACTTGGGTTCAGATCCTAACTGTACCACTAAACTATGTGTGAGACCTGCATCATGTCATTTAGCCTTCTTAGACTCAGTTTCCTCATATGTAAAATGACTGAGTGGCTTTTGGGGCCTTTCTAGTTCTATAATCCTATTGTCCTGTTACTCTAAGAATCTCATGATGTGGAGATGTGGCTTCCCCTCTAGGATGTGTTGGATGCAGGATGCAGTGTGGTTGAACATCCCCTTCCCCAGTCCATGAAGTGACTGAGCTGGTGTAGCAAGATGCTTCCTATTCCCTCATTTGGTATGTGCAGTTGAAGTGGTTGTAAAGGAGTGCCTCTCTCTCTCTCTCTCTCTCTCTCTCCTCTGTCTCCTCTCTCTTTGTCTCCTCTCTCTGTCTCTCTGTCTCTCCCTCTCTGTCTCTGTCTCCCCCCTCTCTCTCTCTGTCTCCGTCTCTGTCTCTCACACACACACACACAGAGCAGTAAAAGAAAACCAAAGAATAACAGAAATAAACTATTCCATCCAGTCAAGGACTTAACAGAAAGATGGCAAGAACCCAGTGAAGGCTGGAAGAAATTTCCCACCAGGGAAGCCAGTATAAGCCATGGTAAACAACCCAAAGCCTGTAGACACCGGAAAACAAGCCAAGGCAGGGAAAACATAAAGAAAAAAAAAGAAAAGAAAATGCCAAATACAATAAAGAAATGCTATGGATTAGGAGAAACCCAAGAAGGAATCTCTGCCAAAAAGAATTATTTGACCATGGGAAAAAGCAATCTCAGAGAGAGAAGGATAAAAATGGCCTAGGCACAAGAACTAGAGGAAAAAATGAAGAATAAAAAAAAAAAAGAAATTAGAGTTGAAATTAGAACTCTGGAAGAAAAATAATAGGAGAAAAAGTAACATGGACCAGGAAGTAGAAAACCTCACCCAAGGAATGGCCTCCTTGGCAGGTAGGACAGTCAGGACTCCATGATTCTAGGAGACATATTAGAACAATTTTTTTTTTTTAGTGAGGCAATTGGGGTTAAGTGACTTGCCCAGGGTCACACAGCTAGTAAGTGTTAAGTGTCTGAGGCCGGATTTGAACTCAGGTACTCCTGAATCCAAGGCCAGTGCTCTATCCACTGCACCACCTAGCTGCCCCACAATTTTTTTTTAATTGAAAAAAATTAGGTGTTATGAAAAAAAAACACAACTAACTGGGAAAACAAGATGAGGACAGATAAATTAAAAATCACTGGGCTCTCTGAAAGCAGGTTGAGGAAAGATCATAAAAAAAAAATTACTGGACTCCCTGAAAGCTGGGATCTGACAAGAATCTTGATTCTGTCTTTGAAAGTCACAAAAGAAATAGCCCAGAGGGCAAAACAAAAATAGAAAGAATCCTTTCCCAAATGAGAAGAGAACAGAGGGAAGACCAGAAGGGTTCTTTCTCAATGATCATCTCATAGAAACCACAAAGTAAAAACATCCAGGATTGTGAGACTCAAATTTCAGTTTCCCAGTCAAACAAACTATTGGAAGGAAAAGATATTGGAATTGAATATTCTAAAGGGAAAAAGATAAAGGCTTACAACCCAAAATAATTTGCCCTGCAAAACCAAGGAGACTTTAATAAAAGAGAGGACTTCAACATTCCTGATGAAAAGAGTAGAGCTGAGTAAAAATATTTGGAGTGTGAATAGAGAAGTCAAGAGAAACCTAGAAAGGTAATTGTTGTTTATTCATTTCTCAATTGGGTTTCGCTCTTTGTGACCTTATTTGGGGTTTTCTTGGCAAAGATACTGGAGTGGTTCGCCATTTCCTTCTCCAGCTCATTTTACAAAGGAGGAAACTGAGTCAAACAGGTTAAGTGACTTCACCAGGGTCACACAGCTAGTGTCTGAGGCCAGATTTGAACTCATGTCTTCCTGACTCCAGGCCCAGCCTTTATGTATTATGGTGCCACTTAGCTGCCTTGTATATATCATGTATAAATAATTGTTTGCATATAGTCTCTCTGATGAGAATGTGAGCTCCATGAAGGCAGGGGTTGTTTTTGTCTTTCTTTGTAACCTCAGCACTTAGCCAATGACTGGCACATAATAAGCACTTAATAAATGCTTCTTTACTGATTGGTTATAGGGAGTGTGTAACCCAGATATATTATTCCTATACTTTGGAGAACAGAAAAAGAAGAAAATGACTCATGTATAAAAATATAGCAACCCTTCATTTCCACAAACAACTAGAGAATAAAGGGGTGTCTTTCACCTGGGGAACAGCTCTGGTATGTGAAAAAATGGGATATTATTATGCCTTAAGAAATGATGGGGAAAAAAGACTAAGAAATGATGAAATAGAAACACTATGGTTCAATCTGCATTCAGAATCCACAGTTCTTTTTTCTGGATGTGGAACATTTTCCATCATGAGTCCTTTGGAATTGTCTTGGATCATTGTATTGCTGAGTAGAGTTAAGTCTATCACAGTTGATTATGACACAATGTTGCTGTTACTATGTACAATGTTCTCCCGGTTCTGCTCACTTCACTCAGCATCAGTCCACTTAAGTCTTTCCAGACCTAGTAGTGGTATTACTGGGTCAAAGGGTATGTACAGTTTTACAGCACTTTGGGCATAGTTCCAAATTGCTCTCCAGAATGGTTGGATCAGTTCACAACTCCATCAACAATACATTAGTGTTCCAATTTCTCTACAGCTTCTCCAAGATTTATTATTTTCCTTTTTTGTTATATTAGCCTATCTGATAGGTGTTAGGTGGTACCTCAGAGTTGTTTTAATTTACATTTCTCTAATCAATAGTGATTTAGAGCATTTTTTCATATGGCAATAGATAGCTTTGATTTCTTCATCTGAAAACTGCCTATTCATATCCCTTGACCATTTCTCAATTGGGGAATGACTTGCATTCTTATCAATTCGATTTAATTCCCTATATGTTTTTGAAATGAGACCTTTATCAGAAACACTGGCTGTAAAAATTGTTTCCCAGCTTTCTGCTTCCCTTCTAATTTTGGCTGCATTGCTTCTGTTTGTACAAAACCTTTTTAAATTTAATGTAATCAAAATCATCCATTTTGCATTTCATAATATTCTCTATCTCTTGTTTGGTCATAAATTCTTCTCCTCTCTATAGAACTGAGAGGTAAACTATTCCTTCCTCTCCTAATTTACCTATGGTATCACCCTTTATGTCTAAATCATGTACCCATTTTTACCTTATTTATGGTGTAAGATGTTGGTCTATGCCTACTTTCTGCCATACTATCGTCCAGTTTTCCCAAAGTTTTTGTTAACAATATTATTTTTTAAAATACAAGTTTAAATGTCTAAATAAAATCTGTTTAGTGAAATGATGACCCATGATACCAAAGAACTGGTGATGAAACACCTACACACCTTCTAAGATGATGAAGTCAAGATGTAGAATAAGAAGCATGTTTTTGGACTTGGCCAATGTGGGACTTTATTTGCTTGACTGCCTATTTGCTACAAGGTTTTGTTTTAGTTTTTTCTTCTTTTTTCTGTTTAGAGGGAAGTGAGAAAGGGGAGGAGGGACAATTTCCTTCCCCAAATTTGAAGAGAACAGGGAAAGCCAAAAAGAATCCTAGATAAGGACAGCTTTGAAAGTTACATGTTGAACTAATTCTGTGTATAAAAGAAAAAGTAAGATCCACATAATAGAGATTTCCAGTTTCATGTATATTTTTCATTCCTTGATGGATATGGAAATGTCCATTTTATCTGTTGTTTGTTGGGTTCGGAATAAAAATAAACTGAAAAAAAGATGAAAGGACCTATATGTAGAAAAAATATTTACATCAACACTTTTTATCATGGCAAAGAAATGGAAATAAAGGACATACCCATTGGTTGTGGAATGGCTGAGTAAGTCATGGTATTTGAATGTAGTAGGATACTATTGTGTTGTTGTTCATCCTTTGTTTTTTTTTCATCCTTAGTTTTTAAAGAGGACTAATGACATCATGGGGTCATGTTTTGACTTGCTTATGAATTGGATTTAAGTTCAGCACAGTTGCACAAATAGCCAGCCTCATTCTTCCCGAGTCATTGAAGTTCAGGAGCAAGACAAAAGTCAGGACTGGTGATGGCCCAGGATGCAGTGGATGGCCTTAGCATCTTTAATGCCTGGCCATGCTCTAAGCACTCCACAGCACCTACTTCAGTCACCCTCATTGCTATTGGATCAAATTGTTCCCATCTACCCATTCCTCTGGGGGAAGTATTCACATGCTTGGGGTAGACACCCCCCTAACTCACTGAAAGGTTTGAGGTCATTTGGTTACCCTCAACCTGGTTTAGCCTGTCTACTGAGATTGTTTTACTGGGTAGTGGATGCTGTACATGCTACAGCTTCTTGGAGCTATAGGCGAGCTTTTGGTGACAGATAGACACCAGAGGTGGGTAAGCAGCCCTGAAAAGTGCTCAGTAGCCTTCACACTGGAGGTACTACTCCTTCCTCAACACCCCATGTTCCCTATTGTGTTTTAAGAAATGAAAAAAGGAATAGATTCAAAGAAACCTGGGAAACTTGATGAAACTTGATGAACTGATACAGAGGAAAGTGAGCAAACTCAAAACTTCAGATAAACATGTTTATTATTAAAAAAAAGAAAAGAAAGAAAGTGGGGCAGCTAGGTGGCGCAGTGGATAGAGCACTGGCCCTGGAGTCAGGAGGACCTGAGTTCAAAGCCAGCCTCAGACACTTAACACTTACTAGCTGTGTGACCTTGGGCAAGTCACTTCACCCCAATTGCCTCACCAAAAAAAAAAAAGAAAGAAAGAAAGAAAGAAAGTGAGCAGAACCAAAGACAATTTCTACAATAATAGTGATGATGTAAAAGAAAAAAAAATTTGAAAGACTTTGCGATACAGAGTCAAATTTAATATGGGGAGAGTTAATTGGGTGACTTGCCAAATATTGGGGTTCAGAAAATAATGAGGGACCTCTAGGTCCAAAGTTTCCTCCCCTCTGAACTGCCTTTTTTAGTTATTTCTCCCAGGCCAATAAGAAAGGGGATTGACTGCCTCTTCCATAAACAAATCAGGTTTTATTAATGGGAATAAAATACACAGCAAAGGTGAAATTAATAAGGTCAAGGACAAGGGAATAGGGAAAGAGGAAAATGGATAATCTCCCTGGCTTTAGCAAAGACTTTCTCAAAACCCAAACTCACTTTCAGCTCAGCTAATTCAAAGAGCTGGATTTTATCAACTCACTACCAGGGATCCATAATTTCTATGGGAGTCAGTTGTACAGCCAGTCTCCAGTCTGCTCTGAAAGCTACTCCAAGGCAAGAGCTTCCCAATTCCTGTTGGGGGTCCCTTTTTCTACTTTTTTTCTCCCACCCCCAAAGGGGAGGTCCTTCAAGTTGTGTGACTGAGACTGGTCCTCTGTTGATGATGCAGTCCACAGCCTCTGAGGATACTCCTTCTCAGGGCTGCCAAATTTAAACTAGGTTTACCAGGGCTAGCCAGGTGTGGCTAAAAATATAATCATCTTAAGTGGGTACTTAGTAGTTTCTCATTCACACATTGATCAATGCAATGAATAACTTTGTCTCCAGATGACTGATGATGAATCAAACTTTCCACCTCTTGAAAGAAGGATACAGAATGAGATATCTTTATTCTGATACACAGTCAACACATAGATCTCTTTTGCTTGACATGCTTATGTGTAATGAAAGAGGATAGTGACTTTTGTGGGGGGGGATAGGAAAGCTATGAGTGAAGGAAGATAGTAATATTAGGTGATGCCCCCATTTTCCATCCCCCAAAGAAAAGCTCATCGGGGCAGCTAGATGGCACAGTGGATAGAGCACCGGTCCTGGAGTCAGGAGTACCTGAGTTCAAATCCGACCTCAGACACTTAACACTCACTAGCTGTGTGACCCTGGGCAAGTCACTTAACCCCAATTGCCTTACTAAAAAAAAAACAACAAAAAAACCCCCCAAAAAACAAAGAAAAGCTCATAAATCAAAATATACAAAATATACAGAAGAGAGAAGAAAGTTCAGAGATGGAGATAAGACCAAAAGTGGAATTACCACATTAAATTTAGTACATACTTTAAAAAATAAGATGTACATGAGATTTAAAACTTCTTAGAAAATTATCTTTTTTGTCCTTTGTATATGGAAACGATCATGTCTGTTGATATCTTTTAAGTTCATAATATTAAAAAAATGAGAAAATATCTTGATGCCTGGAAGAGAAATGACAGAATAAATAATAGCTCATATTTATCATCACACTTTAGTTTGCAAAGTGCTTTACCCATATTATTAGTTCCCAAATCAAAACCTATCTCTCTGCCTACCCATTCTGTGAGCATACTGGTCATGTCTTCCTATAAGTCCACCAATGAGGTCCAACATGTTGGAGTCTTCTCCTTTTGAGAAAGAGAATTGTAATCTCATTTTAAAACCTAACCTGAAGTCTCCTTTCCTTCTCCAGAGTTTGCTGAGGGAATTTACCCTATGCTGGATATTCCATGGTTATCATTAGAACACATGGAATCCCTTGGTCTTACTCTGTGACTGACCCAGTTTGTTCTGGTCATGTATCATTCACTGGATCATCAATCTAGAGCTGGAAGGAAGGCAAAGGTCATCTAGGCCAAGATCCTCATTTTATGGATGAGGAAGCTGACACAGAGAAACAAGTGACTTGACCAAGAACACACAGGTATTAAATGACAGAACAAGGATTTGAACTAAGTTCTTTTGATTCCAAATACAGCCCTTTCCCCCCATTGCCACAAAGTCTCTGTTATATTTCTCCCATGACCTTGATACCTGCATACCTCTTGTTCTGTATAATTCTTTATTTATAATGTGCTGCAGCCTGCTCATATTCACCATGCCCTTTGGGAGCTTCTCAATTTCACTGATTTAGACCTTGTAAGATTCTATGACGCAGACATATAATGTCCCTGGAAGAATATTGGTATTAACCAATGAATCCATCAATCAACAACATTTATTAAATTCCTACTACATGCTTGTCACATTGTTGGATACCAATCCCCAAAATGAAATGATCTCTCTTCTCAAGGTATCAGTCCCCTCTAAATATTGTTAAGAAGATCAGCTATTGTTTCAGGGAAAAGCTTGGGGTCATTAGTAGAACTCATTCTTCCAAAGGCAATCCAGCGCATCTCTACCTCCTATTCCATTCCAGACCCCAACTTGTTCATTTTTGTGTCTGTCCAACATATTTGTAATGATGTATTAGCTCTTTGCTAGCTCATCATTGAGTAGAATAAGCAATAAATAATTATCACCTACTTGGCCCCCCCCCCCCCACTGAATAGTTAGGTCAGACAGACTCTTCTGAGTGATTATTAATTTCATTTAGGAGGCTCCACAGTGTCCAGGGTTTGAATCAATTAATTCCAATGTCAACCATAAACTAGAACACCTGTATCTCACCATCCCTCCTGGATATGTACTCTAGGCTGATGACAGTGATAGATTCCTTTGGCAAGCATATGTCTTCCTATTGTCCAGTGCCAGACCACCTGATGTTTTCTCTGGCCTTCCACCCCAATCTTTTTAACAAACACTCTGCCAAGTCATGGGTACCACAGACCTATTGCTCTGGGCACTGAAAACAAACCAATACTGCCATTGCTTCTAGAAAAGGGCAAATCAATTGTCTCTGCTCTGCTTTCATTCACAATCCCTATGACTTCTCAGACCAAAACAACTCTCCCTAGCTCCCACCCCCCTTCATGTGTTATCTTTCGACTTAGAATGTAAGCTACTTGAGGCCAAGAGCTGTCTTGCTTTTATTATTTGTATTTCCAGAACTTAGAACAATGTTAGGAACATATTAAGTGCTTTAAACTTTTTTATCATTCATTAGTAACTAGAGGGTTGTTGAACAAAGTTATCTATTATTTCCTCTTTTCAGGGATCTTTCATGATTTTAACATGTATGTGGGGGCACTGTTGAAAGAAATCCTTTAAGATGGTCTTTTGTTCTACTGAAAAAAGAAAATAATATTCAATAAATTAGTCCAATGAATTTAGGTATTCTCTATACATTTCAGCTAATTATGTGAATGTTAATATATGGTCTTCTATATATTATCTTTTGTTAAAGTCTACCTATTCCTTGCTCATATCTTAATCAAGGATATCCTTGGGGCGGTGCAGTGGATAAAGCACCAGTCTTGGATTCAGGAGGACCTGAATTCAAATCCAGCCTCAGACACTTGACACTAGCTGTGTGACCCTGGGCAAGTCACTTAGCCCTCATTGCCCTACCCCCCCCCAAAAGGATATCCTTAAAGTATGGACAGACTATTCACATATAATTTTTATAGAAATAGATAGTAGGCATCTAGGTTGAGAATTACTGATATTCTTTTTTACTTTTTTAGTAATAATAAATTCTGCGTTTATTTCCACACCTTCAGAATCTTCCTCCCTTCAGATAACTCGAGAATCAATCCCTCAACACTTTCAGAATTATGTTACTTCCATGAGAGACTTCCTTTGTGTATAATTGGTCTATTCCATCTTCTTATCCCAAATTTTCTTTCTTAAATGTCATTTCCACTTCCTAACTTTCCCACATCCAACACTGTGATGTCAGCATCCAGATGTGGTAGCCTCATTGTCCTTGGTGATGAAAAGAGTTTGTTGCCAAAAATCTAGAGATCTTTTCCATTTTTTATATATTTGTTACCATTCTTTCATTTTCAACTGTAAATGCCCCTAGAATTGCTTTGTTTAGTTTCTTCTTAGACCAAGCTTTCTTTCTTTCTTTCTTTTTTTGGCAGGGCAATGAGGGTTAAGTGACTTGCCCAGAGTCACACAACTAATAAGTGTCAAGTGTCTGAGACTGGATTTGAACTCAGGTCCTCCTGAATCCAGGGTTGGTACTTTAGCCACTGCACCACCTAGCTGCCCCTGACCAAGCTTTCTTTAAATGCATTTTCCCCTTAACTCTGCCTCTCTGCTTTAGAAGATGATGAAGCTCAGAATCTGCCATTGTCTTTCTCTTGAATGTTTTCCAAAGACAGGTACTAAGTATTATTATCTTCGTTTCAAAAATGGAATAACAGGCTCAGAGAGATTAAGTGGCTGTAGCAGAGCGAGTGCCCAACTAGTGAGTGTTAAAAGTAGGATTTGAATTCAGTTCTTCTTACTTGGTCATCACTCTATCACCTATTTCATCCTGTCCTTCTGAAAGAATAGAGATTTTCTAAAATTATGTTTAGGGATTATTTGAGACATTGGCTGTGAATTGAGTGTTTCTTTTTTGCCATCCATTACTCTGCCTTTTGTCAAAGGTAAAGAAACATTTCAAAGGGTGTCCTTGATTGGTTTTCCTCAAAATTATACCCTCTGGGGGTTGTGATGAGAAGTAAGAGAAGGTCTGATGGGGACATTCAGAAGGGTGATTTATTTGCACTCTGATTCTACTGTATTTAGGACTTAATACACTCCAGAAAGCTTAGATTTCATGGTGAAGAAACCAATTACATTTCAGAACATTTTTAGTGCTCCAAGACTGAGCTAAGGAAATACTGTCTCCATGGTAGCTGGTGGCAATTTGTCTCTTAGAATAGTATCCTTATATTTCAAGGATCCAGGATTTCATCAGTTGTGGATTTCATCCATCGTCACAAGTGACAAAAACACTTTCTTCCTTCCCTCCGTGACTTAGTAAATGATCTTCCTGAGTTCCTGTGGCTGAAAAAATTCATCACTTGATGGCCAACGATAAGAAAATAGTAAATTGCTGCTTGACTTTGTAGTATCTGGTAGTAAATAAGTCTATAAATAAAAACAAGTGATGCATCAGAAAGATAAGAGTGCCTGAAATTAATCAACATGCCTTTATTAAACACCTACTATGTGCCAGACACTATGCCAGGCATGGATGCAGGGACTGTTTTGCTTTTGTCTTTGTAACCCAGTTTCCACTTAAGTCTGGTGCTTTTTGGTTTGTGTTTGTTTCTATTTTAAACATTTAAATTACATTTTATTTTCAAAGATCAATCTCTTCCCTATCTCTTCTACTACCCCGTCCCACCTTGAGAAAGCAAGAAAAACGAAACCCCTGTTACACAAATATATTGTCAAGTAAAACTGATTTCTCATTGGCCATGTCTAAAAAAAATGCCTCAATCTGGGCTCTCTGTCAGAAGACTGGGAGCATGAATCCTCAGGTATTTTGCTTGGCCATTGTGTTGATTAGATTTCCTAAATGTTCATTCTCTCTCTCTCTCTCTCTCTCTCTCTCTCTCTCTCTCTCTCTGCAGGGCAATGAGGGTTAAATGACTTGCCCAGGGTCACACAGCTAGTAAGTACCAAGTGTCTGAGACTGCATTTGAACTCGGGTCCTTCTGAATCCAGGGTTAGTGCTTTTTCTACTGTGCCACCTAGCTGCCCCTCTTTCTTTCTTAATTTTTCTTTCTTTCTTTCTTAATTTCCCTCTCTTTCTTTCTTAGAGTTCCTAAATGTTCATTCATCCTTTCTTTCTTTCTTTCTTTCTTCCTTTCTTTCTTTCTTTCTTTCTTTCTTTCTTTCTTTCTTTCTTTCTTTCTTTCTTTCTTTCTTTCTTTCTTTCTTTCTTTCTTTCTTTCTTTCTTTCTTTCTTTCTTTCTTTCTTTCTTTCTTTCTTTCTTTCTTCCTTCCTTCCTTTCTTCCTTCCTTCTTCCTTCCTTCCTTCCTTCCTTCCTTCCTTCCTTCCTTCCTTCCTTCCTTCCTTCCTTCCTTCCTTCCTTCCTTCCTTCCTTCCTTCCTTCCTTCCTTCCTTCCTTCCTTCCTTCCTTTCACTGTTGAGTATTTCTGTACCCCACTGTATATGTGTGTACATTCTTCCTTCTTTTGACCAGTTCAGATAAGAATGAGGTTCAAGTGTCAGCCACTTACCTCTACCCCCTCCTCCTTGTTTGGATAGATTATTTACTCATGTGCCCTGATTATGTGAAATAATTTCCCCTGACTTTCCTTTCCCTTTAACTCTCTCCCTCCCCACAATGTGTTCCCCTTTCACTCTCCATTCATTTCTTATGATCATCAAGACATAAAAGAACCACTTAACCTAAGGCTTTTTGAATGGGAATGCCAGATAAGACACGACTAATATTTGGCAGAGAGAATGCTGAGTATAATACCATATAAGGAACTTACTGAGTTGGTTCCAAAGTCATTCTTGGGAGATACATATGGACCCTTCAAATTGAAGAAAGAGAAAGATTTTGGAATGGAGAATATGTATGGGAAGTTGACCACATCATGGTCCCCAATGCTTAAAATTCTACCGTCTGCTTGATGTGGACCTCCTCTGGGGTGAAAAGATTTCCTGTTTACTTGGATGAGTTTAAATCTGTTCTTACTCGCCGATGAAGAACTCATTCACTCCTATGCACTTGGTGGTAGATTTTAATATGTATAGCTTCTTCTATTTACTGTTTTTCTTATAGAAATGAGTTTACTCTCTCTTTCCTCTTTCTGATGGTCTTTTGTATAACCTTAATTTGGTGGGAAAGAGCTAAGTTGGTGGGGATACCCTCTTGCTTAGGGGCAACCAGGAGGGTGGCTTTTCTTCTGAACCTATCATCCCCTGGATCAGAGATATTTGAAGGTGACAGATAGATATAATACTAGCCCAAAATTCTTTTTTGAAATTTATTTTATTTTTAATTCACAGAACAAAATAAGTATTTTCATCACAGTACAATAAAAAAGATGATTGCACATGAAACTGCAAATCTACCCTGTACAACTTGCTATTCCATCAAAATATACAACAAAGTTATCATGTAAATGTCTTTTTTTTCCCTTTTTATTCTTCCCTCCTCCCCTGGCAACAACTAGACACAAATATGCACACACAAATGCACTCATAAATATGTAAAATTATTCTATACACATTTCTATTTATCAATTATTTCTCTGGATGCAGATACTGTTTTTCTTCATGTGTCCTTTATTTTTAATTTGTGTATATATAAAAGTCAAAATGACCTTGTCACTCAAAGTCCAATATTCTTTTCAGAGACTGGAGGAAAGAATATTCAGCCTCAGTGGTGCTGTTAAAGTTTGCCTGCTCTTTCCCATCAACTAGTATTCTGATAGTGTAGACATGATCTATCCTTATCCTCTCAACAGAGGCAGACCAGACCTCAGATTAAATCAATCCACAACACTTGCTAACCACATCGAGACAATCCCCACATACATAATTTAACTTGTGTATGTAACACATCTCTTACATGTGAGAGTGAGTCCATGGGGATTTTGTACTGATTCCCATTTGCAAGAATTTTCTTTTTAAATAGCATTGACGTATTTTTAGCTATGGTTCTGTTCTATGCCTAGTATCTAGTACAGTTTCCTGGAACACACTAGCAGCTTTATAAATGCTTGTTGATTGATTAAGGACATTTGGGGCCCAGAGAAATAAAGTAAATCATTGATTGATGCAAAAACACAAATTGAACAGATCAGAACAAATTTGCTGTGAGGATGATGACTAGGAGAAGACATTACTTTTGATCAACACCTGTCTAGGAGAGAAAAGGTGAAGCAGGACCCAGAAAAAAAAAAAACTAGAATAAAAGTCACTTCAGGTATGTTCTAATTCAAGTTCACAGTCACAATGCAATTTTTTTTTTTTTAGTGAGGCAATTGGGGTTAAGTGACTTGCCCAGGGTCACACAGCTAGTAAGTGTTAAGTGTCTGAGGCCAGATTTGAACTCAGGTACTCCTGACTCCAGGGCCGGTGCTCTATCCACTGCGCCACCTAGCTGCCCCCACAATGCAATTTTAAAATTCTTTTCTCTGTGTTGAAATATTCACATCTGTCCATATTTGTTGATTATTTTTTTTGGTGTTAAGAGGAGGCATTTATTACAACTAATGTATGTGATAAGGCAACAGTCACAGCCTAAATATAAATATTGGTCACAACCACAAAACTCAATCCAGCCAAGTGTATTTACATCCATTAAATTTATAATAAAAAAGATTGATTCTTGACAATGCCTGCTGCCATCCCACTTTTGATGCTTAATACCTGGGTAGCCTTGGGCAAGTCAAATATCTTTGGTAAGCCTCAGTTTCTTCCTCCGTAAAAGGAGGGGGTTGGGCTTGATGACCTCTGACGTCACTCCCAGCTCTAGATACACAATCCTATGTCCTGGGTTCAAATCTGATTTTTAACTTTGGGTGAGTCATTTCCCTCTATGGTCCTCAGTTTCTTCATGTGTAATATGTGTGCATCGGACTAGATGGACTCTGAGGTCCATTGTAACTCTAGACCTGTGATTCTTTTAATCTGTGAGCTGAGTTGTTTTCAAGCTACTAGTAGGAAAGGTGAGAGCAGGAAGGTCTGGAGGGGTGTGGTTGTTTAGAGGTGATGACTTGGAGAATTATTTCTAGATCCAGTATCCAGGCTTGCCTTTTTTTTGGCCTGCCTTTCAACCACCTACCACCTGCTCAAGAAACATTATCCGACAAGAGTGTTCCCAGCCTGTGCAGGTTTCTGGCTCCCAATGGATGGGGGGTGGGTGGGGTGGAGGGAGATGGTTTCTGTTGGCAGGCCTCAAGACCTATAGGATCTCTAGAAATGAGACAGCTCTTCAATGATGAAATGCCGCTGCCTGCAGGGCATCTGGTGCTGTGGCTTGTTCCATCTCCTCTAGGATCAAGAGCTTGCTCTGGGCTGGGGCAGGGCTCCTGATCTCATCCCATTTCATCTCACAAGGGTAGGGCTGCATGGAGGAGACATCTGCTCCAACTTTGAAGATAAAAAAGAAAGGGAGGGGAATATAAATATAAAAAATATTTAATTTAAATTACAATAATCATAATAATATAATAAAGTAGAAATACAATTATATTTCATTTTAAACATACATGATATATATAATAAGTATATGAATATATATGTATATGTGTGCACGTTTATATGTATACATAGGATCATAGATTTAAAGCTGGTAGGGACCCCAAGACCAAAGGTGGAAGATCCCTTCTACCTCTAGCTGTATGATCTCATTATCCTACTTAAGAGATCTGGCTGATTTTGAATAAGTCAACTGGCCTCAGTTTTCTCACCTATAAAGTCAAGGGGTTGGACTAGATGGCATCTGATTTCTCTTTCAGCTGGGCATCTATGATCCTCACCTTTCTACCCATTTAACCTACCATGGACTTAGGGTGAAGGGAAAGCCTACAGGAGCTGGGTCAACAGGGCAGAAAGTAGGCTGGACATTGAGGGAGAACTGTCTAGTTTCCCAGCTTCATTAGCTCAGATATCTACTCCAAAAGCTTTTCCTATTCCTATCCCCCAGAAAGAAGCCTGGAGAATTGAATTCAGAATCCATCTATGCCATAGTCTTGGATTGGTAATTTTCTTTACTCTTTGGTTTATCTATACAAATACCTAAATCACACACCTTTGAAAGCAAGTCACACTTTATTCCTAAATCATTTTTCCATCTTGACCTCATCTTGGTATGTGGTGTGAGATGTTGGTCTATACATAGTACATGGTGGGGTAGCTAGGTGGCACAGTGAATAAGGCACCGGCCCTGGATTCAGGAGGACCTGAGTTCAAATTTGACTTCATACACTTGACACTTACTAGTCATCTAACCCCCATTGCCCCCCCCAAATATATATATATATATATATATATATATATATATATATATATATATATATATGTAGTACATGGCACCAGCAAGATTCTGCTTACTTCCCTTTGCATCAATTCATGTCTTTCCATTCTTCTTGATATCCTTCATTCATTATTTCTTATAGTACAGTAATACTGAGGTATTCCGTTAGTCATTCACCATGCCATGAAATCTGCTTTAGTACAATTTCTTAGCGCTAGTGCTCATACAGCAATACATATTTTGGTGTATTGAGGTCCTTTTTATGATTGGCCTCTTGTGTCCTTGCAGACCAATATCTCACACTGTATTCCAAGATAAAGTCAAAATGGATAAATGATTTAGACATAAAGGGGGATATCACAGTCATAGCTTTAACAAACTTTATTGTGACTCACAAGGGAAAGGAGGGAGGCAGATGCTAGGGGGAGCAGTCTGGGTATGGAACCTCCTTCCCTGCAGTGAACAACACATAGTTGGAGGGTGGGGGGTGGGGAGGCCAATGAAGACACACTCTGGTCAAAGACCCAGAGCCCCTCAGGGCTCAAACTTATATAGAAATCTAGATAAAGAGCCAGTATGGTACCAATGGAAGACTGCCCTGTTTTCTGTAGGGCCAGTAAAATGATGGGGGTTTCTTAATTACCTAAAAAGGAGTGAGGACTTAGGGGTGGGAAACTAGAAAACTTAATCCTAATTGCACTAATTCCCCAAGAGGCTGAAAGGGTGGAGGGAGGATATAATGTCCAGTTTCTGGGTTTATTGGTCACAATATCCTTATATTATGTAGGGCTGGAGTCCAACAAGGTTTCACTGACCACCAGTGCCCTTCCTGCTTCTTTGCATATGGGTTGTGATCTAAGGATCTGTGCTCTAAAGTTAGTGCTCTTTCCACAGCTCCATAATGTCCTTTTAGTTTCCTCATTTTACAGATGAATAAACTGAGGCTCAAATTGCCCAAGGTCAAACAGGCAATAATTGGATCTCAGATTCTATATTTTCTTTCTTTATTTTCTTTTTTCTTTTTCTTTTTTCTTTTTGGTGGGACTATGAGGGTTAAATGACTTGTCCAAGGTCACACAGCTAGTAATTGTCAAGGGTCTGAGGCCGGATTTGAACTCAGGTGTTGCTGAATCCAGGGCCAGTGCTTTACCTACTGCACCACCTAGCTGTCCCATCAGTTCCCATATTTTCCCTCTGGGCACTCTATAGAATAGGTTTGCAGAGTACATTCCTCACAATAACTCTAGAAGGTGGGTGGTATGGGCACAGATATCCCCATTTTTCAGATAAGGACATTGAAGCCTAGAGTGACTAACACTAGAGGTAACCCTGTTTCCTGATGCCAGTCTATTTACTTTTCCTTTTACTATTCTTCACAACCTTTGGGTGGATTTAGCCAACTCTATACACTCTGAAATTCCACTTTCCTGATCACCTAGTGATGGAGCAAGATGGTAGATAATGGCTCTTGTTAAACCTCTTGAAATATTTACAAGTATTTAGCTATATGGAAGTGTACATGAGACATGCTGAATAATTAATTCTCTTTGTCCCCAAAAAACATAACTGTGTCCCTCCCTTGGGAACGTAGGAGCCGATTGGGCTCTGACCAGAAAACCACAAGAATAAAGTTATAATTCTGTATATAGAGCCTTGATGAATAATTTAACTCATAGTATTTATATAGTTTTCATTCATGAATATTTCAAAGAGTTATTGAAAGCTATACACTTGAGCTGTATATTTAGCCTGGAGAAATGATAGCTTGCCTTGACCTTAAAAGGAGAGAAGAGGAATTGTTGAAAGAATTGAAGACTGTCACTGTCTGTTGTACTGGTTAGTAATGGTATTTGTTTTGTAGTTAATTCAAGATATGCTATTATACAATAGGTCCTCAGCACCCTGAGAAGACACAGAAGAAAAAGAAGGTTTGGTTCTTGCTCTCAGGAAGCACACAAGTGAATCATGTAGACAGAGCAGAGGAATATGTCAAGATTTAGGAAGAATGGGGAGCAACTGGGTGGCGCAGTGGATAGAGCACCGGCCCTGGATTCAGGAGGACCTGAGTTCAAATCCAGCCTCAGACACTTGACACTTACTAGCTGTGTGACCCTGGGCAAGTCACTTAACCCCAATTGCCTCACCCAAATAAAATAATAAAAAAGATTTAGGAAGAATGATGCATCAGACATCAACAAGTGCCATGAAATGTGTGGAGAGAAAGGAAACCCAAAGATGACTTCAAAATTCGGAGTCTGGGTAAATGAAAGGATGGCGATACCAACAACAGCAAGAGGGAAGTCAGGATGGTGGGTCCGTTTAGAGGGGAAGATGATAAATTCCATTTTGCACATGTTGAGATTGAGATGCAGATGGGAAATGAAGTCAGGAATGTGGAGATGTGGCCCTGGAGATCAGGGGAGAGATGAGAGCTGGTATTGAGATCTGAGAGTCAAGGGACTGAATAGCCACAAACTTAGAACTGGACAGGACCTAAGAGGCTGTTGAGTTGAAGCCACCTTGTTTTGCAGATGAGGTGACTGAGTCACAGATAGGTTAAATGACTCTACCACTTTTATGGAATGGGATTCAAGCTTAGCTTTTCTTGTTTCCAAGGTCAATGCCTTATTCAGTATAACATATCTCCTCCCACACTGCCTTGTATCTACATATTTGTCTACCCTGCATCCCCACCCACTGAAGTAGGTAAGCTCCTTGACATCATGGGCACTTTGGGGTTTTCTTTGAATTTCCCACAGCCAACCACAGTCCCTAACACATCTTGGCAGAGATAGTGGAGTGGTTTGCCATTTCCTTCTTCAATCCTTCATTTTATAGATGAGGAAACTAAGGCTCCAAGTCACACAGGTGACAAGTTCAAGAGCTGGGAAGTTTGAACTCTCCTGCCACCTGATGCCAGATTAAGCCCTCTTGCCCCTACACCTCAGGCCCTCTCTAGAATGTAGATGTCCTGGCTGTCCATTCAGGGCTCCTTCCCCTAGCCCATGCAGACTCCTTTGACTCACAAAATTGAATCCCTTATTATTCTTGCAGCTATTCATGGCAGGTTCAGCATCCCTTTAGCTGGTCAATTATTCATTCTAAATTATGTTCCTCCTAAGCTAAAGACTAAGCCATATGCAGCTGCAAACATCATGGAATTTATTACTAACCTAATTCCTGTGCTGCAATTTAGTTCCTAGTAGTGTTATATTAAAAAAGTCATTAATACCTTATTTACTTCTTATATTTAAATTCTTCCCCATAAAGAGTAAACTAGGACTCTGGGTGGGGTGAGGGGAGGGAGATGCATTGAGCTGGAAAAGTATGGGATAGTAGCTACAAATAGGCAGAATTTTGACACTAAACAGCTTTAAATCACTTTGTATTTTAGGAAAGACAGGGCTGCTCTTAGTCTCATTATAGACTAAGCAGAAGGAAGTCCCCTCACTTCATGAAGAATAGACAAGCACTGCGTTTGATGACTGCCAAGCAGCATTACTAAAGATGAAAGTGATCATGGTACAGGACGTGCAAAGAAGTATTTATATATCTTTGCACCTTTAGGAGGTGCGAAGGTCCTCAATTAATAATAAAATATTATGTATAATATATACACATATATATAATACACACATATATAGGTGGATAGAAAATAGACAGACAGATAGAGAGAGAGAGAGAGAGAGAGAGAGAGAGAGAGAGAGAGAGAGAGAGAGAGAGATAGTTTTAAGGTTTACAAGGTTTACTCAAATATTATCTCATTTAATCTTCACAACTACTTTGGGAGATAGGTGCTTTTATGAGTCCCATTCTACAGATGAGGAGACTGAGGGAGGCAGAGGTTAGTTGATTTGCCCCAGGGTCACATAGCTGGTAAGAATTTGATGTCAGATTTTAATTCAGAACTTCCTGATTCCAAGAATTAAACTTGATGAAATTATAGGGTGGCTATCTAGTGGCCAACTGAAGAATCAGCCATTCTCTCCTTTGATATTTTAAATTAAAATAAAAAAACCAACAACTTGTCAGAGGCAATGTGGCACAGTGAATAAGAACTGCCTCTTCCTTTAAAATATAAATATACACACACATATATGAGAATATGTGTGCATATTGTATACATACACACACATATATCTATATCTCTATATATCTATCTATCACTGCCTGCCTCCTCTTCCTCCCAGTGCTGCTTTAAAAAAGCAAGTTTGTTGGTTCTGTGGTCTGTGAACTGGGAGGGAGGATGTCATTTCTGGAGCTTAAGAAGACATTCGTCTATGAAGGAAGAATCCAGCTCTTGGGGTGGGGGTGATTTCTCTGCCTCCCCCCCCCCCCCCCCGGGCAATAGTGTCTTAGAGTGGAGCAGCTCCGCCCCCATCCCCCAAGCAGGAATCGTTTTCCTCCTCAGCCTTCTCTTCTAATGGTCGGACTTAGAATGAGGAGAAGAAAAAGAGCCTGGGCTGGGCTTCATTGCATCAGTTGGAGAAACAAAGCCTCCTCCTTTGGCAGGGCTGCTTTAAGGGTGAGAGGTGGCCACAAGGGGGCGTTTTCTTACATTGGCCTGATCTGGTGGAGCCTGTGAAGCTTCACCTTCGGAAGAGGTCCTGGCAGCTGCTTCCAAGGACCAGCAGCCCTTGCCATCCGCCTCTGATTTCCCCATTCCACTGTGAGCCCCTCAAGGGCAGGGACTTTTTAAAAAATCCAATCCAATAAACAAATGTTTATTACTAAGCTGTCCCTATGTTCTAGGCACTGTGCTAAGTGCTGAGGATGCCTGCCCTCGAGGAGCTCACAATCTAATGGGAGGTGGTGAGACATGGGGGGGGGCACCCCAAGGGCTTCTTGTTCTGTGGAGCTGAAACCACACAGAGCAACAGATGCAAAGTGGAGTGGGCGGAGAGTCCAGTTTCTACCCTCTAGGAAGGAAGGCTCGGGAAGAATTGGGTCCTCTGCCCAGCCCTCCAATCCATAAATGTGTTCACCCCTCCAGGCCTTTCCATCTGCCCTGCAACTCAGTATGTCCTAAATGTGTTATCTTCCCTGATTAACTTTTTGTTGTTCAGTTTCAGTCTCATCTGACCCTTTCAGACCCCATTTGAGGTTTTCTTGGTAAAGATCCTAGAATAGTTTGCCATTTCCTTCTCCAGCTCATTTTACAGATGAGGAAATTGAGGCAAATGGGTGAAGTGACCTGCTCAGGGTCACACATCTAGGAAATGTCTGAGGCTGGATTTGAACTCAGTTTTTCCTAACTCCAATGTAGCCCAGTACCCCTCCCATTGAGCCACCGGCTGCCTCTCCCTGATGAATAACAATAGCCAATACTAATAATAGCATTTATATAGTGCTTTTAATGTTTGTGAATCACTTTACATATAGGGTTATACACATATACATGTAACGATTGGAATGATGCCACCTGCTGGAGACTTACTGTAGAAAAACTCTCCCATGAAAGGAAGGTCTTTGAGGGCAAGACCATGCGTCTTTTCTTTGACGTCAGGAAGCAACATTTGCTGGTGGGAGGAGGAAGGGGGAGCCAGGTGCTCTGTCTCTCTCTCTTTCCTTTGGACTCGGGTGGAAAACGGAGCTAGAAACGTGCTCTCCCTTTAATAGATAGATGAATATAGGCCTTTCTCTTTACCAAATTCTTATTCTCCTTAATAAATGCTTAAAAGCCTAATTCTTGCTAAAGCTTATAATTTATTGGCAACCACTCATTAGATATTTTAGACAGAGTAGCTAGAATTTTAGCTTTATCATACATATATATGTATGTATGTATGTATGAGGTTTGAGATTAGTGACTGTGTACTTTTTCTATTTGTATCTCCAGTACTTATTGGCTTACAGTAATCACTTAATAACATTTTCCCCTTTTGTTCCATTTCTACAGCACTTCAGAGTTTTCCAAAAGCTTTCTGAACAAGTATACTAAGAAGGAGGTGACGCCGGCATTATCATCTCCATTTTATAGATAAGAAACTGGAGGCATTTGTCCAAACTCACATAGCTAGCAAGAACCAGAGCCAGGATAAGGCACCCAGTTTCTATCCCTCCAAGTCCACCATGTTTCCCACAATCCCACACTGTTTCTTGAATACTTTGAAAAGACTCCAAGTCAAAGTTGCTAAGCTCAAATGAATGACCCGCTGTGCTTTCACCTAGAGTGAAATCAGACTCAGTTCTTCAGGAAGGTGAACCGCCAAGAGAGATGTTTTAGAGACAAAACCCAAGCCCGCATCTTTGCAGATGGGGGGGGGGGGAAAGGCTCCTGCGGCCTCTAAAGCAGAAGGAGCTGAATTCTCATGGGATTGTTTGGCTAACAAGCAACAAAAGGTTAGAGTGGATGATGGTTAGCTTGCTGAGCATCGGCTGAGTTTTCAGCCACTTCACCCTCTACAATCTGACCCCAGGGTAGGATTCCTCTCGGTGAACTTTCTGCATTCCAGCCAGACTGTTCTCTGCCCTGGATCACACATTCTTTGTGTCCCCCCTCTGTATATTGGCTCCCATTGTTCCCTGTGCCTGGAATGTCTTTTTTCTCCCTCAATGGCTCTTGAGATCCTATACGTTCTTTAATAGCCATCTCTTCCCTGACCTCTTCCTTCTGTGATGCCTGCTCCCTATCACCTTTCACCATCCTTCTTAGATGCTGGAATGCTTTCTTTTTGAAATAATAAAAAAAAGAAATGTATTTTGTAGTGGGAGACTGAAGGCCAGTTGTCTGGGAGAAGAGAAGGTCTTCAGTGCAAGGGCCTCTGGGAGATGTGGGAAATGAAGCAATCTCTTTTTCTCCCCTTTCTTTTCTTTTAAAAAGTTTGAAACATTTACTTTTTTAAAATGTTAAGTTCCATATTCTCTCCCTTCCTCTTGTCTCTCCCCCACCCACTGAGAAGACAAGCAGCATGATATCAACTTTACATGCAAAGTCATGCAAAACATATTTCTGTAATAAACATGGGGGTGTTATGGGGGAAATAGAGTGGGGTTTGGGGTAGGGGTTCTTAGGAATTCCTCTTTAAAGAATTACACCCTTTTGCACAGAAATCCCATTAGAATAAAATAATAGTTTATTTAAGGGCTAGGGAAAGGAAACCAAGAGAGAAATCCTTGGACTTCTCATGGAGAGAAGGCATGGCACAGAGGCGTGGCTCTCTGAGATACCAATCTCCTGGAGCAGGAGACAGGGAAATCCTTTTATAGAGGACTAATGGGGATGATCATCTGACTATGGAAAGTTCCCTTATTGGGGGAGGACCATCCCCCACTGGTGGTGGCTGGGGGAAGTTGGGTGAGGGGTGGCTCTGGATCTCTCAAGCCATCTCTCTCCCCCTCATGCCACAAAAGCAGCAGCCACACCTAATCTTATATCTCTGAGTGGTGGAGGAGACTGGAATGAAGGGTGGTGGTCCTGGAGCTAGCTCAATCCTGATCTAGTGTCACTTACCTCTTTAGGTGTGTCTGTCCTTTGGTTTAGTTTTGCAAGGAGAAGGTTCTTTGATTTGCCCCATAACAGAGGGAATTGGGCAAAAAAGGAAGAAAAATAAAGTGAAAAAAGTATGCTTCAGTTTACACTCAGAGTTCATCAGGAACTGAATGGATCTCAAAGAACAATAGTCTCTTTTCCACTTGGATTAAAAGGGAAACATCTCAAAGAAGAATAAGGAGGCTCAGCTCATGTTTGGAAAGATATTCAAATGATCAAATTTAGAAGAGCAAGGGAGACAGGAAAGGGTAAAGAGCAGGGCTTAAACTTTTTGTGTGTTGTGCATGCACCCCTTTAATAGCCTGGCAAAGCCTGCAGACTCCCAGGAAACTAGGTGGCACAGTGTACTGGACTTTGAGTCAGGAAGTCCTGAGCTCAAATCTGGCCTCAGGTACTTACTGCCTGGGCAAGTCACTTAGCCTCTGTTTGCCTCCATTTCCTCACATTTTATACATGGGAATAACAACAAACAACAACAACAACACCTAAACCGTAGGGTTGTTGTAAGGATTGAATGAGATAATTAATAATTGCAAAGTGTTTAAAAGCAAAGCCTGGCACATAGTAGGTCCTATATAAATGTTAGCTATTATTATTACTTAGACTCATATTTGCTCCATGCATGCCTGATTCAAAGGAAATGCTTAATTTCAGTCAAAGATTAATGAAAATAAAGATGCATTTTTTTCCATCCGAGTTCATGGACTGCCTCAAATCTGGTCCATGAATCCCTGGTTAAGAACCCTTGGTGTAAAGGAAAAGTTGATACAACCTGCATTTTGAGCAGCTGCCTCTACCCCCAGTGCTGCCCCAATGCCGCCACCTATTACTGCCTCCATAAGAAATCTCTCTGGAGTCAGATGAAGCTTGTGGAACTTTTCTCTCCTGGAGAAATGATGACAGAAAAGGAATTGTCTGCTTCTCCTTCCCCCTCTCCCTATCACTCTCTGCCTGGGAGTACAAATGTTAAATCCAAAGTTTTCCTGTTCTTTAAAGTTCATTTACAATGTCTATTTTTTTAAAAGATCAATTCATACTGATATAGAATTTCTTTTTAATTAATTTTGGACTTGCAGTTATATAAAGTGATCAATTATAGTTGTTTCAGATCAGTGAGCTTCATTTTTGGAGTAAAAAGTTGCAAAAGGGGAAAGAGACAGTAAGGCATGTTATACAAAGAAAGATAAAACAGAGGCTCTTCCTGAATGCTGGGATTTTCATCTTGGGGTCTTAGGAGCCAGGTGAAAGAGAATGTTATTAATATTTTATATGAAAAAAATACTTCCTAAAGCAGGATTAAACTTTAACTGGGGCTATCCCTTTAGGTAAAGTTGTGAATGGGAAGTAGTTTGACTGATGGGAGCCAGGGAGATGTATCTCCCATTCATGGACCAAGAAATGCCTTCATAGGGATAGAACTGAGAATGACAACTACAGAATAGGTCATACTGAAAAGAAGGGGAAAAAAAGCATGGTTAGCCCAGACTGGCAACCCCCATATTCCAAATGCTGGAACCAGAGGAAAGTGAGAGATTCCTACTCTCTTTCTGAATCACCTCAGCTGGTGAATATTGTTGCCTCATACAACCTGGATAGACCCCCAATTACACATTTATCTTATGTTACCAAGAATCATGTTTATTTGTGTTGGTATCTTATCCCTTTTTAGACTGTAAGGCCCATTGGAAAGGGACTGTGTCTTATCTAAACTTTTTATCTCACACAAAGAGTACTTAAAAATGTTTTTCTGTTAAACTATGGCTATAGTTTACCTAGATTTTTAGCAAAGCTTTTGATAAAGTGTCTCATGCTATTCTTATGGGCAAAGTGAAGAGATATAGATTAGATGATATTACAATCAGATGGATTCAAAGCTAATTGAATGACCAGACTCAAAGACTAGTTTTTAGTTTTAAATTCAATTTTATCTTATTTTCAGTTCCAAATTCTCTCTCTCTCTCTCTCTCTCTCTCTCTCTCTCTCTCTCTCTCTCTCTCTCTCTCTCTCTCTCCCCCTTCCCTCCCCTTCCCTCTAATTGAGAAGCATGAAAAGCAAAACTCATTTCAAACATGTATGTAAAATACCTGCTTTGGGCCATGTTAAAAAAAAACAAAATAACCCCAAAAAACCAGGGGCCAGCTAGGTGACACAGTGAATAAAGCACTGGCCCTGGATTCAGGAGGACCTGAGTTTAAAGCTGGCCTCAGACACTTGACACTTACTAGCTGTGTGACCCTGGGCAAGTCACTTAACCCTCATTGCACCCCCCTAAAAAAACCCCAAACCAAAACAATGTGTACATTACCTCTCTTTCTGGAGGTAGATAGCATGTTTTATATGAATTCTCTGGGATTATGGTTGGCCATTTTGTTGATCAGATTTCTTAAGCCTTTCAAAGTTGATTATCTTTATAATGTTGCTGTTACTGTATAAAGTGTTGTCCTGATTCTGTTCACTTCACTTTGTATCAGTTCAAACAGGTTTTCCCAGGTCTTTCTTAAACCATCCCCTTTATCATTTCTTATAGCACAACAGTATCTCATCACATTCATAGATCATAACTCAATCAGCCAATTGACAGGTATATTCTTTCAGTTTCCAAGTCTTTGCTACCACAAAAAAAGAGCTGCTATACATATTTTTGTACATATGGAAGTTTTCCTCTTTCTTTGATCTCTTTGGGGTAGAGGCCTAATAGGGTATCACTAGGTCAAAGGGTATGCATAGTTTATCACTTTTGAAAAATAGTCAAGGAGTAGTTATTAATGGAACAGCTTGGTGGCTCAGTGGAGAGAGTGCTGGGCCTGGAGTCAGGATGACTATCTTCCTGGATTCAAATCTGGCCTCAGACACTTACTACTTGTGTGACCCAGGGCAAGTCACTTAATCTTATTTGCCTCAGTTTTGTCATCCTTAAAATGAGCTGGAGAAGGAAATGGCAAACCACTCCAGCATCTTTACCAAGAAAACCCCAACTGGGGTCACAATGAGTAGGACGGGACTGAAATGACTGAACAACAACAAAAGTTGTAGATGGTTCAATGTCTACCTGGCAGGAAGTCTCCATTAGAGCCCCCCCCCCCCGGGGGATCTGTGCTTAACTCCCTGCTATTAAATTTATTTTTTCAATGACTTGGATAAAGATGGAAAAAGAGATAATCAGATTTTAGGATAACACAAAGCTGGGAAAGATAGTTGACACATTGGATAACATAGGCTATAGCACTGAGCTGGATCTAATAAGATGAAATCCAATAGGGACAATGCAAAATCTTGCCTTTGTAACAAAAAAATAAATTTCCCAAATGGAAGATGGAAGAGAAATAGATAGATGGCAGGTATTATGAAAAAGATCGGGAGGTTTTAGTGGACTGCAAGCTCAATGTACGGCAGTAGTACCATGTGGCAGCCAGAAAAGCTGAGGTTCCCTCCAACTCACAAATTCTATGATTTTGTGACTATGGTTTTCACTTATCAGCTGGTTTTGTAGGCATCATCTTGTTGATATGTGATGATGCCTAAATAAATTGTTTTTACAGAGTCTCTTTTGTTTCATTAATCATCTCCCCCCCTCCCCCCCAACACACACACACATCAGCTGTAGAGTTAAGCTACAGATCAATCTATAGCATTGCTGGAACAATTGACTTTTGCACCAAATTGATGAGTTGTTTTCACCCATCAGACAGCCTGGTTTTTCTACATAGCAACAACCCACCATTTCTCTCTCTCTTCCCCCCCTCCCCAATTGTCTAGGTGTTTATACTTTCGATATGACCCCTAAATAATCCCTTCTGTTAGTAAAGTACAAGGATTAGGCAAATTAGGAGGCCAGATAGAAGTCTTTTCCTTCCCAGTCTCCGTGACCAGATCCTAGAGACTTTCTCATCAAATGTAATGAATTGGTTTCCTGCACAGCTGTCTTAAATAACAGTATAATTTGACCCCAGTGGGTACTGGGGTAATGAATACTCTCACCACTGAAATATTATCATTAGCTTCCCCCGTGGTTTCAAGAGGAAAAGCCCCGCCCTCAAACTTCACAAGTGATGCATTCAGAATTAAAGGGAAGATTTGTAAATCATCAAATCAAGTAGAGTAGCAAGTTCCCTGTGTTTTGCTTTGTCCTCAAAGGTCAGCATTACTGAGCAGTCAGCACCCATTCACCAGGGATACTTAGTGTATCTTAGCAGGTGCCAATGTTACTAAAGACTTTAAACATTGAGAGTTGTTGGCATTTCCATTTGGAATTTGTCTATCATTTCCGCTCAACTCACCCCTTCCCCTACTTTGCTTCTTTCTCAGGGACAGATAATCAAATCAGTGTTACTGTTGTTACTCTGAAGGATGTGGCTATCTATTGTCTATGACTTCTGACTTGTACATGGCTTAAGATGAAGCTCCCTCCCTTGACCACCATTCCCTATTCCCTCTCATCCAACCTCGATTGTGCCATCCCTCTTGTATTCCTTCCCTACTCCTCCCTATTCTCCCATTTTGCCTCCTGGACCCCCTGTTCCATTTGTAAACAAATAGCCCTTCATAATAGATTTGCAACCTCAAGAAATTTTTAAAAATATATTTCACATTTTATTTATGTATGTACTTATTGTCCCTTCTTCCCCCCAATAGAGTGTAAAGTCCTTAAGGACAGGAACTGTTTCCTTTTTGTCAGTGCCTAACA
This sequence comes from Dromiciops gliroides, assembly GCF_019393635.1. Classification (NCBI taxonomy): domain Eukaryota; kingdom Metazoa; phylum Chordata; class Mammalia; order Microbiotheria; family Microbiotheriidae; genus Dromiciops; species Dromiciops gliroides. The sequence continues at coordinate 470,989,867 of NC_057864.1, read as the reverse complement.
CATAATAAGTGCTAAAATGATGAATGAATGAATGAATGAATGAATGAATGAATGAAAAAACAGTTCTTAAACACTTGCTCTCTCAGTTTCTCGGGCACTGTGCTAAACATTAGGGTTACAAAGACAAAAGCAAAATAATCCCTGCCCTCTACTTTATATTCTAACAGAGGAGATAATGTAATATACTTGCATACATATATATGTGTATATACAAATATTTATATATATATGCACACATCTGGTGTGTATATATAGTATATATATGGTGTGTGCATATGTATGTATCTAACATATGTGTATATAAATACATATGTGTTTATACAAATTCATACCTGTATGCATGTATAAATGTATGTTTCTATGAATATAGACATACCCATACCCACCCACACCCAGAAACATTCCCAGACACCCCTACACACATATATGGGACAAATGGAAAATATATGTGTATTTAACATACATATGCACATATATACACATATACGCATATATGTATATCTTGGGTCTGGGTTCAAATTCTACCTTTATGACCTATGCAACCTTGGGAAACTGACTTTATCCTTTTGGGTTTTAGTTTTCTTCTCTATAAAACCAAGGTGTTAGACTCAATGACTCCTAAGGTTCCTTCTAGGTCTAAGTCCTATGAAGAAAAAACACAATAGATGGAATTCCAAAGTGAGGACCTGAATCCAAGTAGAGCTCTGTTTTTACCCTGAGAAAAGCAGGTAGGGTTCAAGCAGGGCTGCTATTTCCTTAAGACTCTTCCCTTTTCTGTTTTTTGTTTTTTTTTAACCAAACAGAGATGAATTGTACTTGTCAGTGGGATGTGTAGGGTTAGAAAAACAGCCCTCCTCTCAGTGTTCCTCTCAGCGGCGTCAAAGTTCAAAGAACAGGCTTTCTCAGCTGGAACAAACCACAAAGTCTAACAGCATTGATAAAAGAAAATATTTCAATTGCATCTCTGGGCTTTTAAGAGAACCTATGAAAGCCTCATCACTTGAAATTAGAAAGTGACTGGGACAAGACATGGTGTGTCCTACTGGGATCCCTCCTGCCTGGGAAGCAGGAGATGGATCAGATTCGATGGAAACAATTTCTCGTCAATTTCACTGAGTCAAAGGTTGTTAGTTACTGTTTCCGACTTCTTGGAGGATACAGAGGCATTCTGGTAGCTGAAGAGACCCGCTACAGAATCAGCCCTCTGAAACAGGGCTTCCCCACCGGCGCCATTCAGTCGGGAAGCATTTATTCAGTATTTACAGTGTGCCATGTACTGTGCTAAGCTCAGAGGTCAGCAAACTTTATTATTATTATTATTGGTGAGGCAATTGGGGTTAAGTGACTTGCCCAGGGTCACACAGCTAGTAAGTGTTAAGTGCCTGAACTCAGGTCCTACTGACTCCACAACCGGTGCTCTATCCACTGCGCCACCCAGCTGCACCTGCAAAATTATTTTTATTTTTATTTCTTAGTGCAAACTTATTTTTGAAAAATATTTTGATAATTATATTTCAGGATACTTGACTTTGTTTACATAACGCTACGTATTTTATTTTATTAATTTAAAAACGTTATCCTGAAAAGGGGTTCATAGAATTCATAAGAATGCCAAAGGGGTTCAAGACACAGAAATGCTTAAGAACCCCTGCTTTAGAATCTCTTTAAGAACTGCCAAGGGAGCTGCATATTTAAAACCTCTGGAATGGGAGATGGAGGGAGAACCAGATGTCCTGAGGTCATAGCACCATGTGATTAGAGATTTGGAGCCAGAAGAGACCTTAGAAAGGATCCAGTCAGACCCCTATATTTTACAGATAAGATATATTATATTTTATAATTTTTATATTTGAATGGTATTAAGTTAATTAAATTAAATAAGATGTATTTTACTGAAGTCCAGGGAGGTTTAATTTCTTATTCATGATAGCACAGGAAAAGTAAGAGTCAAGATTTGAACCCAGGTCCTTTGATTCCAAACTCAGCACTCTCTGACGTTGACTTACTAGAGGTCCCAGGCAGGCTCTCAGGAACCTTCCCCTGCACACGTGAGAGGAAACTTAAGAAAAGGTTCTAGTGGGGAGATAGAGAGTAAGTGAATTCATCCTGCATTCCTACAAAGTTAAAATGTTGTGGCTCCCATATGAAAACTTGCAACTGTTCAAGGAAAAGAAACAATTATCGCCTCCTAGTTTCAATACATCTGTCTGCTCCACCCAACACTAAGGACTCAGAGTGTCCCCAGTCATTGTTGAGGAGTGACAATTAATTCATATTAATAGTATTAGAGGCAGCTTGGCATGGAAGAGAGATGGGCTTCCCTGAAGCCAGGAAGGACTAGATTTAAATTTCACTTCTGACATCTTAGCAAGTCACTCAGTGCTCAGTGCTCTGGGCAATTCTCTAAAAATAATAAGTTCGAGAGAAGATGCCAACTTGCAATAGTGGAGGGCATTTCTTAACCTGGGAGTTTCCTATATCATACATAGGCCCAGAACTTAGTTCTCTAATGTTAGGCACTGAGCTTCAAATCAGAGAAAGAAAACAAAAGTAAAATACTTCCTCCTCTGAAGGAGTTTATTTACTATCAGGAAAATAATATCAGGCATACATATAATTAAGTACATGATGGATTCAAAGTAAATATATGGTAATGGGGGGAAGGGGCACTATCCCCCCTACCCCCCTCCAGGCCAGATCAGGAAAGCAGGGGACATTGGAGCTGAGCTTTGAAGAGGGCCATCTAAAAGTAAATCCCACCATGGCCACATAGTGAGGCTTTGTGATCCTGAGCAAGTTACTTGCCTTCAGTGTCCAACATTCACCTATGAACGTGAACTTTGTGAGTCTTAAAGGGCTCTTTTTGTTCTGAACTTAAATTAAAAAAAAAAGAATCTTTCCATGCACACAACAGAATATACACACATTTATAGACACACACACATATCTCTTTCTCACTTCCAATTTTGCTTCTTATGTGATAGCAGAAAGCCTGCAACTTTACATATTGCGATGTTTAATCAATGAATAAACATTTATTAAACACCTACTATATTTCAGGCACTGTGCTAAGTGCTGGTTATACAAAAATAAAGGCAAAAGATAGTCCCTGCCTACTGGGAGCTTACAGGCTAATGGGGTAGACAACATGCAAAGCAATACATACAAAGCAAGCTATATATAGAATACATGGAAATAATTAACAGAGGGAAGCACTAGAATTGAGAGGAGTTGGAAAGGGCTTTCCAGTAAAAGGTGGGATTTTAGTTTGGATTTAAGGGAAGCCAAAGAGGTTAGTGGTCAGAGTGGAGAAGGGAGAGTATTCCAGGCATGGGGGACAGCAACCATCTTTCCTATTCTTTCCTCCAATTTGCTTTGGTGAATAAAGGAAATTTGTTGAAAATAGCCTTTCCGGGGGCAGCTAGGTGGCAGAGTGGATAAAGTGCCAGCCCTGGATTCAGGAGGACCTTAGTTCAAATCCAGCCTCAGACACTTGACACTTACTAGCTGTGTGACCCTGGGCAAGTCACTTAACCTTCATTGCCCTGCAATGAAAGAAATAAAGAGAGAGAGAGAGAGAGAGAGAGAGAGAGAGAGAGAGAGGAAGGAAGGAAGGAAGGAAGGAAGGAAGGAAGGAAGGAAGGAAGGAAGGAAGGAAGGAAGGAAGGAAGGAAGGAAGGAAGGAAGGAAGGAAGGAAGGAAGGAAGGAAGGAAAAAAGAAAGTGCCTTCTCTCCCTTCCACTGTGACTTTTTTCTACTGGTCCCACCTTCATTTTCCCAATGGAGAACCTCTTCAATATCCATTTATACATTTTCTCTCCTCTCTAGAAAATATGAATTAGCCCAGATTAAGTACACATTTAAACACATTTAACTCTCAGGCTAAATAACTAGAGTAGGCATTCTTGTTTTTTGTTGTTGTTGTTGTTGTTTTTTTTGCGAGGCAATGGGGGTTAAGTGACTTGCCCAGGGTCACACAGCTGGTAAGTGTCAAGTGTCTGAGGCTGGATTTGAACTCAGGTCCTCCTGACTCCAGGGCCGGTGCTTTAACCACTGCGCCATCTAGCTGCCCCTAGAGTAGGCATTCTTAACCCATGAACTTGTTTTTCTATTTTAATTTGATAACTATTTTTATATAAGTGGTTTCATTTGTTCTGAATAAGGTCATAGGCCTTACCAGACTGCTGGGCCAGGGCCCACCAAAAAAAGTTAAAAAACCTTGGCCTTGACTTTTTTCTTTCTGGGCTGAACTCAAATACCAAAAAAGATTATTTCCATACACACAACAAAATATACCCTGCCTCCCCAATTCTAAATGTAACCATTAATATTAATTTCATATCACTGCTTTTTAAAAATATAGAATAAATTCTACCCATTTAAAAAAATCTCCTGCTTGCCTATGCCCTCTTTTGTTCTCTTCTGTGCATTAGAAATGCTTTATTGGCCCTCCTCTCGTGTGTGTGTGTGTGTGTGTGTGTGTGTGGGGGGGGGTGTTAACCCTTCATAACCTTCTCCCAATGAAAAAATGAGAGAAGTGGGTTAAAAAACCCACAACACTACTAATGCATAAGCAAAATAAATCCACAATGGCCATATACAAAAATGTATTAGACCATTCCCTTTTAAAAAGGTGTATTGTGGGGCAGCTAGGTGGGGCAGTAGATAAAGTACCAGCCCTGGATTCAAGAGGACCTGAGTTCAAAACTGGCCTCAGATACTTGACACTTACTACCTGTGTCACCTTGGGCAAGTCACTTAACCCTCATTGCCCCTCCCCCCCCAAAAAGGTGTGTTGTTTGCATCTTTTGGAGGCTTGGGGGAAGAATGGGCAGAGCTGTATAATCTCCCCCAGGACATTGAAGTATGGTAAATTTTTTAATTTAAAAAAAAAGTATATTTCTCTTCCTCTCTCCTCCCCAAAGAGCTACCCACTCTAACAAAGAATAAGAAAGGAAAGAAGGAAACACAAATTAACTAAGCACTTATTCTGTGGTCTCATCTTTAAAATGAGCTGGAAAAGGAAATGGAAAACTACTCCAAAATCTTTGCCAAGAGACCCCCAAACAGGTCACAAAGAGTCAGATATGACTGAAAATGACCTAAACAATAACAAAATGTGCCAGGCAGAATATGAAAGAGAACAAAAATCACCCCCAAAACAGTTCAGCAAAACTAATATATGAACTGAGTCTGATAGTATATGTAACATTCTGCATTCATAGTCCTTCATCTTGTCAAAGAAGAGGGGAGGTGCATTTTCTAATCTTTTCTTCAGGTGCAACATACTGTTAAACATCTCCACTTTGCATCTGCTCCTTTGCCCTGAGCATCTCCTGGTGCTGTACCCTTTTCTGCCTCCTTTTGTGTGTTGTCTCCTTCCATTAGACTGTAAGTTCCTTGAGGGCAGGGACTTTTTTTTCTTTTTATTAATTGCATCCCCAATGCTAGCACAGTGCCTGGCACATAATAGACACTTAACAAATGTTTGTTAAGTTGTTCAATTAAAAATCCCCTTCTGTGCCACTTAACTAGCTGTGTGACCTTTGATAAGTCACTAATTCTTGCTAGATGTCAGATTCCACATATGGAAAAGGAGGTTAATGATTCCCACTTGAAAAGAATTGTTGTGTAAATGTGTAAAATATGTGTAAATAATTCACATTCATATTTCTCCTTAAGACTTAAAAATCCTTTTCCTGTGAGGTGGGTGTTGAAAATATTAATAGCCTCCTTTTTATTATTCCCTTTTTACAAATGAGAGTTCTCAGGTTCTGATATGTTAAATGATTTGCCCAAGTAAGCATGACGAGTAAGTATAAGAGCTGGGATTTGAATTTATGTCTCTTCATGAATCCAAGCTGGCTTCCTTCTACACTAGCAGTGTCTCACTTAAAGCCATCAGGTCTTAATTTCCAAGTGGTGAAACCAGATTAAAATGTAATTGGAGGGGCAGCTAGGTGGTGAAGTGGATAAAGCACCGGCCCTGGATTCAGGAGGACCTGAGTTCAAATCTGGCCTTAGAAGCTTGACACTTACTAGTTGTGTGACCCTGAGCAAGTCACTTAACCCTCATTGCCCAGCCCCCCCCCCCGAAAATGTAATTGGAAAAGGTTTAACAAAATAAGTAAAAATTCAACGTAACATAATGTTAATTAGTGACTTTCTAAGTTACTATGTGGCCCACAAGGATGTTTCTATTTGGGTTTGACACTGCTGCACCACACCAAACCCTCTTCCAAGGACTAATGAGAGGTTGTTCATTGAATGTGCTTTGGGATAGTAGAGAATGTGAGGCATTAGCCAAGTTTTATTTGAAGATGCGACAGATTTTGTGTGCTGTGAGACTACTTGGCTATTCTTCAAGAGAAGTATACCCACTAGAAGACAACCATCCTATAAGTGAATTCTAGCAAACATTTACAAAAGAAATGAATACATATACTACACAAATAATTCTCAAATTTAAGAAAGAAATGTTTGGAGTTTTTTTTTTGGGGGGGTCTGTGTTTTTTTCTACAACATGACTAACATAGAAATATGTTTTTCATGACTGCATAAGGGTGTGATGGGTAAAACTAAATGTGTGTGGTCAACCCTATCTGTCCCCTTGTGGGGAAAGCTAACTAGGACAACAGTTTAATGGTTTAGGTATTAAACATTTGTTAAAATATATTAGAGATTAACAAAGAGAGAACAAGTATTTCTGAAAGAATAGGAAAACCTAACCTACCCTTGAGGAGAAATCAGAGCTGCCAACCACCAACTCCCCAAACCAACTGCCTTACACAGTTGCTTCAAGCTGATTGGTTGAGGGTGGTCACATGTTCAGACAGCAGGGGGCCCCTGTAATATTAATAATATTCTCACAAGGGGAAGGAGAGGGAGAGAGAGAGAGAGAGAGAGAGAGAGAGAGAGAGAGAGAGAGAGAGAGAGAATTTGGGACTCAAAATTTTTAAAAAAACCCAATGTTAAAATTGTTTTTACATGTAATTTTAAAATATTTGAAAAAAATCAAGCAAAAAAAAAGACTATCAAATTCTCTTTATGAGGGAGATAATATTCTACCAACCCAAAAAATCAGGGAAGGATAAAGCAAAGAAAGAGAACTATTGACCAATATCACTAGTGAATAGTTTTAAGAATTTTAAATAAAATTCTAGCAAAAGACTATAGCAATATAATTTTTTTCCAAAATTCACTATGACCAACTTGGATTTATACTGGGGATGCAAAAATGGTCCAGCTGTTGGATAGTAGTTAGCTAGCATTTGCAATTCCCTTACTTTCTCTCACTTCCCTATTTAAAAGAAAAGCATTAGGGATCACTTCCTTTTTATTCAAATTACCAAGAGGCCATTGAGCTCTGTCATTGAGCTCTATCTGCTCAAATATGCTTACTTTCAAGAGACATTTGAAGCATCTCCCTAAAGTGACTACCTTTCATTTATTTCTCATCTTACAGGCTTTTGCTGACATCCTCCTATAATCATATTATTACACTAGTAGCATATGATAAACTATGGTCCAGAATGTGAACTATTAAGAAAGGCTGCAATAACCCACAGTTTTATCAGAGTTAGAAGTATAATAGCTTCTGAAAGAAGGAAAGGAGGAAGAAGGAAATAAAGGAGAAGACGAAAAATAAAGTGAGGGTAAGCTTTCCATTTTCCTTTGATTCTATAACCAAGCATTAATAATAAAAATAACTAGCATTTATATAGCACCTACTATGTTCCAGGGATGGTGCTAAGTGCTGTTGTCATCATCCCCATTTTACAGTTGAGGAAACTGAAGCACACAGAGGTTAAGTGACTTGCCCAGGGTCACATAGCTAGTTAGTATCTGAAGCTGGATTTTAATTTGAATTCAAGTCATCCTGAATCCAGCCCCAGTCCTCTATCCATTGCGCCTCCTAGTTGACTCATAACTCATCACCAATTTTCAGAAGAAGAAATCAAAGCTGTCTCTAGTCAAATAAAAAAAAATGCTCTAAATCACTATTGATTGGAGAAATACAAATTAAAACAATTCTCATACCTATCAGAAATGACAAAAGTTCAAAGGCATAAGAGAAAATAAGTACACTAATAAACTGTTGGTGGAATTGTGAATTTGTCCAATCTTTCTGGAGAACAATTTAGAATTATGCCCAAAGGGCCATAAAACATGTGTATACCCTTTGACCCAGCACTACAAACAACTTAGATCTGTACCCCAAAGAGATCAAAGAAGAAGGAAAAGAAATTGTACAATGTATTTGCTGCAGCTCTTTTTGTGGTGGCAAAGAATTGGAAATTTAGAGGATGCCCATCAGTTAGGGAATGACTGAACAAGTTGTGGCATACGATTGTGATGAAATCCTATGGTGCTGAGGAGGGTGATTCCAGAATAACATGGAAAGATCTATATGAAGTGATGCAAAGTGAAGTGAGCAGAACCACTATGCATCGTAATTTTTGTGTGTGGGGGGCAATGAGGGTTACGTGACTTGCCCAGGGTCACACAGCAAGTAAGTGTCAAGTGTCTGAGGTCAGATTTGAACTCAGGTCCTCCTGAATCCAGGGCCAGTGCTTTTTCCACTGCACCACCTAGCTGCCCCATGCTTAGCAATGTAGCAGTAATGTTGTAATGATGATCAACTGTGAAAAACTTAGCTATTCTGATCAATACAGTGACCCAAGTCAATTCCAAAGGATTCATCATGAAAAACACCACTCTCCTCTAGAGAAAGAACCAATGAGCCTCGAGGGCAAATTGAAGCATAAGTTTTCACTCTTTATTTTTCTTGATTTGTTTGCAATATGACTAATACAGAAATGCATGGTTTCACATATGTAATTGATATGTTTCTCAGTGAGTGGAAGAAGAATAGGAAGAAGGGAGAAAGAGAATTTGGAACTCTTTTTTAAAAAGAATGTTAAAATAAATAAATATTTTAAAAGAAGTATTTGTTGAATGGTTTTAAAAAAAATAAACCTAAAATTTCCTCTTGCTAATTTCTTCATTTACATTGTCTCAGTCATTGTGTGTATTGTCCTATTGGTTCTGATTGTGAGAAAATAATATGGTTATTTCACTGTATCAGGATCCACGACCTCCTTAATCAGCACTCATTTCATCCTAGGCTCTCCTCATTCCTCCAAATTGGGTATGATCATACTTCACACACTAGGTTTGGTTTCCCACACTAGGTCCACACGTCATCTCCTTGATATAAAAGCAGATCAGACATGACAGAGTCTTGTTCTGATGTTTGTCTCACCTCTGAGGCCACAGATAAGTAGGCATCAACAAACTTGGAAGCCAGACATTTTCTAGCAAGGCAGAATCCATGTTTGGGGTGGGAGTAAGGGAATCAGATGGGAAGAAAAGAGACAGTCATAACATAAATTTAGAACTGGATGTGACCTTAGAGTTCATTATTTTTCAGATGTAGAAATTGAGACCCAAAGAAGTTGCATGACTTGCCCAGGGTCACACAGCTAATAAGGTAGGATCTTAATGAAGGCCTTCCTGACTCCAAGCAGAGCATCCATCCCTGCCCCCCACATGAGGCTTGTTTTCATTCATTGTTTCCCCGGGGCATTTTAAATGTCTTCTCTTTCACATTACAGTTGCACTGAATCTCCAAGGCTCATGTCTGGACTTGCCGTCACAATACCCTGATGTGTTTTCTTCCCTATTGAGATTCATTCATTTTCTCATTTTTTCCAATTGAGATTCCTCCATCTCCCATCTCCATGTCTTTGCACTAGCTGTCCTCCATACCTAGAATGCTTTCTATCCTTCCTTATGCCTCCTAGAATCCCTCACTTCCTTCAAAGCTCAGCCCAATCAATCAACATTTATTAAGCACCTATTACGTGCCAGGCACTGTGCTAAGTACTGACTATACACACTCACAAAAAAGGCAAAAGACAGTAGCCACCCTCAAAAAGCTTACAATCTAATGGAGGAGATAATGTGCAAACAAATATATACAAAGCAAAGCTATATACAGGATAAATAGGAAATGATTAACACAGGGAAGGCAGGAAAATTAGGAGGAATTGGAGAAGGCTTCCAGTAAAAGGTAGGATTTTATCTGGAACTTAAAAGAAGCAAGGGAGGTCAGTAGGTGGAATGGAGGAGTAAGAGTGTTCTGGCCGTGCGGGACAGCCAGAGAAAATGCTGGGAGCCAAGAGATTCCCAGACTCCATCTTCCATATGAAGCTTTTTTCTGGTTCCTCCAGCTATCTCATGCCTCCCACCCAAAATATTATCTCTTTTGTATTTATTCTGCATGTGCATACATATATGTACAGATGTATAGGTGTTATATATACATGTAAATGTATACATGTGTGTATGCACGTACATATGTGTATCCCTCTGTGAGATCATAATGTCCTTGAGTCAGGTGTCTTTGTATCCCTAACACCTGGCACATAGTAAGTGCCTTAAAATATTTTTAGGTGGATTATTTTTCTCAATGAATCAGAAAACAATAGTTTTTATTCCCTGAGTAAGGCTAGTAATGAGACACCGAGCCCCCAGAGCCTGTGAGACTAAGTAGGCAGCTCTCTTCACGTGTTTCTTGGCTCTTTTCCTTTTCCATCTCCTCCCTCCCTTGGCCCCCTGGAGCAAAGGAACCATCATCCCTGGGGAATCTTACTGCACCAGTTGTCTTGCTCTTCTTTGTGGAGTCACTGTCACTGTCACTGCTACTCAGGGATGGCCTATTTATAAGTCCCGTGGGTACATGCCCTTTGAAGTGCCAGGGTCTGTTACCATCCTAAGCTCAGATAACCCTTTTTAAAGGATATTGTAGTTATTTGTGGACCTCTGATGGAGAGGCAGTGATAAATATTGCTACAGAGGCAGTGATAAATATTGCTACAGCCAAACTTTTCCAGTAGATGGATGGCAAAGGGAAGAAGCCAGGGCAGCTGGGCTCGGGTCACAGCTGGAGAGGGATCCTTGGCCACCAATGCCACTCAGCAGGTGACTCTGGGGACATAATGCCACTTGTGTGCCCCAGTTTTTCCTTCTATAAATAAACACCCAAGTAGCCTTTTCTACATCCTGGAGGAACTGAGAGGAAAGCACCTAGGAGCTTCTCCCCTCTTAAAAGAGGACAGAGACTTCAACTCCCCCCACGGTTTAGTGTGAGCAGTGCCTAGCAAAACAGCCATGAAGGTACAGTAGAAATCCTTTTTATCTCTAGGAAGAAACGTAGACTCTTGTTTGTCATTTGAAACCCTTCACAACTTGGCCCCAAACTCTGCTTTTTAGCCTAATTACAAATGTTTCCCCTCCACATATACTGTGGTCCAGTCCAACTGGCCTTCTCGCTGTTTCTCATACTCAACAATCCACCTCCTATCTCCATGCCTTTGCCCAGGATGTCTCCAATGCCTGGACTGATTTCCCTCCTCACTTCAGCTTCTTTAGAATCTCTGGCTTCCTTCAGGATTCAGTTCTGATTCCACCTTCAACATGAGACATTTCCGGATCTCTCTAACTGCCAGTCTCCATTTCCAATTAATTTGTGTCAATTTTATAACTACCTATAGAAATGTGTATGTGTGTGTGTGTGTGTGTGTATATATATACACACACACACACATATATACATATACACACACATATACATACATACATACATATATATATATATATATATATCGTGTGTGTGTGTGTGTGTGTGTGTGTGTGTGTGTGTTTGGGTGTGTGTCCTTTCCCATTAGAATCTAAGTTCCTTGAGGGCAGGGTCTCTTTTAGTTTTGTCTTTTTGTACCAGGCATGTAGCATAGTAGCTGGCACATAGTAAGTATAAATGTATAATATATAAATGCTTGTAGAATGTTTGATTTATTCACTAACAAATTTTTGCTACGTCTGATGGAGATAAAGTCAAAGGTAACTTTACCACCTTGACTCTACCACCAAAAGGCAGGCTGCTAAATACCAGAAGCAAACTCCAAGCAAGGCTGGCTTTGGTAAGTATTAAAGCACATTTATTCCACAGGGAATAAAACAACAGCTAAGAGAAAAGAGTCTCAAACTGCCCTGAGCAGATCTCCCTTGGCAAAGTTGGTCAGATATTTGGTGAGGGTTAATGCAGAGGAAGTTTAGTGTAGTAGGGGTTGTGGGAAATCAGAGGGAGAGAGAGAGGTCTTTGTGTCTGCAAAGTAGAAAGGTAGGAAGGTGTGGGTGCCTGCTTTGGATCTGATGAGAGAGGAGAAAAGGTGAAGGGAGCATCCTCACTCCTTTGAATTATGAGCCTTCCAGCTGACTTTTCAAGGCAGGGAGTAGGAGAGCTTTCTGAGAACATGAGTGAGTCCTTCAAGGGAGTGAGTACTTTGGAGAGCTCCCATTGAGAAAGGGTCCAGCCTGCCTGAGCTCAGTAGCTTGGAAGGCACCCTTATTGTGGGGTGGGGTGCTGAGTGGACACCATCCCACCAAGAGACCAGAGATCTGGCTGCCTTATTTCATTGTGGTTTTGCAATGGAATATATTTCTGTATCTTTGTCAAAGTCAGGACCTAATAGCTCTGTCTCTTTGTCTCTGGCTGCCTCTCTCTGTTTCTGTGTCTCTATCTCTGTGTCTCTGGTCTCTGTGTCTGTCTCTTTCTCTGCCTCTGTTTCTCTGTCTCTCTTTTTCTCTCTGTCTCTGTCTTTATCTGTCTTTTTCTTTGTGTCTCTTTCTCTGTCTCTCTCTTCATCTTTGTCTCTATCTCTGTCTTTTTTTTTTTTTTTTTGGTGAGTAACCTAAAAGCCTTTCTGTTTTCTTATTGGTTTCAAGATAGCCATACAGATGACCTGCAATCAAATAAGTAAAATGAGACCCTAGGAGAGCTATTAATTTTTAATCTAATTCCATCCTCTTTTCAGGAGTGCCTGTATGTCTCTATTTTTAGGGTTATTGATCAACATGAGTCTCAATTTTCTTTTTAGACCAGATCTTCAATTTCACTGGTGTAAGGAAATTCTAATAAGCATAATCTCCCTTTGCTGATGTAGATAATACTTGTTCTGAAGCTTATAGTCTTAGAGAATTGTTTGGGGGCATTGAAAGATTAAGTGACTTGCAGAGACACATAGTTAGAAGGTGCCAAAGGTGGAACTTGAACACGTATTTCTTTTTTTTTTAATGTAATAAAAATTTTTATTTATAGTTTTGGGTGCCAATTTTTATCCCTCCTTCCCTCCCTCCCCTCCCCCTCCCTAAGGTGGCAAGCAATCAGATATGGGTTATACATACATGTATGGTTATGTAAAGCATTACCATATTTATCATTTTGTACAAGAAAATTTGATGAAAAGAAATAAATGAAAGAAAGTGAAAAATAGCATGCTTCAGTCTGTTACATCAATATTAGTCCTTTCTTTGGTGTTAGATAGTATGTTTCATCAATAGTTCTTTAGGATCATCTTGAATAATTGTATGAACAAATCTTTCTGACTCTAGGGCCAGGTGTTTGTCCACATGTCATACTCAATTTGTTGAAGTTCTTTTTATACCCTCCCATTTGTATGCTTCTGAGGAAGACAGGAAAACCTGGTGGGGGATCTGTTTGTCCATGTCTCTGTGGGTAGCAGCAGAAACTTGGTAGGTGGTCATGGCTGGTAAAAATTATGAGAATTTATAATAAGATCTGACCTTTAATCCACCTTTTTTCCAAGTCAGTAAGTCAATAAATAAGCATTTATGCCTATCTGTGTGCCAGGTGCTATGATAAGCATTGGAGATACCAAGAAAGAACATGGTTCCTGACCTCAAACTGTTTACGGTCTATTATGCATTCACAGATCCATGCACTCCTCAGACTTTTCTATTCCACTCTTCTATGTCAAAAAGAGACAAGAAAGTGGCACTGCAGTAAGTTTTAGGCCACCTTTAGCTGCTTTGGTGATCCATTTCTAGCTGTTGACTTTTTTCTCATGACTCTCCTGCATTGCTCTCCTTTCTCTTTCCATTCTTTCCTCCATCTCTCTAAATCTTTCTTCTATCTCTCCTACTTTCTCATCAAAGTCCCTTTCGAGTGCTTCCATGGCCTGAAACCAATTCATATTTTTCTTGGAAGCTTTGGATGTTGGAGCTTTGACTTTGTTATTATCTTCTTCTGAGGGTGTATTCTAGTCTATTTTGCCCCCCAAAAAGCTTTCTATAGTCTGCTGATTTCTTTGCCTACTCATCTCAACCTAGAAGCAGATGTCTGATTGAAATCTGATTCTCTATGGTCAGAAGCTTGGTCTGCCTGTGCCCCTCCCCCACTGGGCTGGCACCACTTGATTCGGTCCACTGGTTCAGAACCAGGGCTCTTTGCCCCAACTACAGCAGAGACTGCAGCCATTTCACCCCGGCCAACTGCCGAACCCCCTCACCACTCCACGAGCCAAACTTCAGAAGAAGCCGCTGCTGCCAAAGACTCCAAGGCACTGGAGGTTCAGTGTCTGTTCCTGGCTAGGTCCAGACCTCGTGCTGAGCTCTTCTCTCAGCCCTATCAGCACGTGATCCCAGTTGCCATCTTTGGCTGGAAAATAGTCTCACTGTTTTTATGTGGGTTAGGCTGCTTTGGGGTTTTTTATGGCATTATTTGGAAGTGAGTGGACAGGTTTATTGGGAACTTGCAGGAGTCACAGCCTCTTCTCCACCATCTTGGCTTTGCCCACCTGGTGATTCATTTCTAACCCTATCCCCAACCATATATGGACTCCCTGGACCCACTGTTAGGTCATAGATAGCAGGGTTGGCTCTCTGCCGTGACCTTGAGCCTCTAATAACATGGCTATCTCTGGCTCGATCCCAAACTTCCTGACTCATGAAGGTCCCCCTCTGTTTCACTGCACCATCAAATTTCAGAGTTGGCAGATTCCTCAGAGTTAATTTCTAATAGCCTTTACCTGAAGCAATAATATCCTTTATGATACTGACAAACAGCCCTCTGGCCTCTGCTCAAAGACCATTCATGATAGGGATTTCACTACCTTCTAAGACAGTTCATGACACCTCTACCTTGTAAGGGAATTTTCCTTTATATCGAGTCTGTTTTCTTTCAATTTCTACCTACTCTTCCTAGTTCTACTCTCTGGAGTCAAGTAGACTAAATGTCACCCTTCTTCTACAGGAAAGCCCTTCAATTTATTTGAAAGCACCTTCTTTTCTTCAGTCAACATTCCCACTTCTGTTAACCTATTCTCAAATGGCCAATATCAAAGTCCTTTCACTATCCTAGATGCCTACACCTGTATACATCAACAGCTCATCAATAACTTATCTGAGATATTTCCCTAAGCTTAATACAATACTCCAAGTATGGTTGGACCTGAGCAGATCACAGATGTACTATTAGCTGCCATATTCAAAGATCCCCAGGAGTTAGGATTGTTACATTCATGATACTTCTATGCCAGGGGCAGCTAGATGGTACAGTGGATAAAGCACCGGCCCTGAATTCAGGAGGACCTGAGTTCAAATCTGGTCTCAGACACTTGACACTTACTAGCTGTGTGACCCTGGGCAAGTCACTTAGCTCCCATTGTCCCACAAAACACCCCCCAAAACAAAAAAAAACAAAGCCATGATACCTCTATCCTCAGAGCCTAGTTTAGCACCTGGCATAAGGTGGACCCTTAATGAATATTTACTCATTATTGATTGATTGCATGCAATCTTAAGATCACATTAGCTTTATTGAGGGGAAGGTGTTACCACACCATACAACTGACCTAAATTAGGAGGCAACTAGGTTGTACAGTGGGTAGAATGCTGTACCTGGAATCAGGAGGAACTGAGTTCAAATATGGTCATAGACATTTACTATCTATGAGACCCTGAGCAAGTCACTTAACCTCTATCTGCCCCAGTTTTCTTATCTATAAAATTGGGATAAGAATAGCATCTAGCTCCCTAGGTTGTTATGAAGATAGAATGAGATCATATTTTTAAAGTGTTTTTCAAGCTAAAAGTACTATATAAATGCTAACTATGATGATGACAATGATGCCTCTAGTTCACTAAAAACCCTAATTTCTTTTTCATACATGGATAGAGTACTGGACATGAAGCCAGGAAGAGCTTAGTTTAAATCCCACCGTGATGTTGGGTAAAGACGTCTAACTTCTCCATGGCTGTCTCCTTATCTGTAAAATGACAGGGTTGGACTCCATGGCCTCTAAGGTCCCTTCCAGCTCTGGTTCTATGATCTTATGTCTAACCACATCTGTCCTGTGCTCGTTTTGTGCAATTTTTTTTAAGCCAAACAAAAAAAATATTTATCAATTAATGAGCATTTATCAAGTACATTGTGCCAAGTGTTGGGAATACAAGAATAAAGAATGAAATATTTCCTACCCTTAAGAGGCTTACATTCTAATGGGGAGGTTTATCCCTCTTTAGTTGAAACTTGTTAGGTTTGGGGTCTTGTTCTGGTCTATTGAAATATTTTTGATGTTTCTGGTTTATGTGTCATCTATAAATTTGAAGAGCATACCAGCTTGGCCGTCATCCAGGTCACTGATGAAATTCTGAACACAACAGGAACAAGAAAGACTCTCACTGCTCCACTAGAGATGTCCCTTCAGGTTGACAGTTCAGTTATTTTCAGTCATTCCTGACTCTTCATGACCCTATTTGGAATTTCCTTGGTAAAGATACTGGAGTGGTTTGCCATTTGCATCTTCAGCTTATTTTACAAATGAGGAAATCTGAGGCAAATAGGGTGAAGTGACTTGCCCAGGGTCACACAGCTAGTGAGTGTCTGAGGTCAGATTTGAAGTTGTGAAGAATGAGACTTCCTGATTCCAAGCCCAATGCTCTAACCAATATGACACCTGGCTAGTTTCAGGTAGACATCAGTCCTTTAATCATTAACAAGGAGGTGGGTCATTAGACTATCCTGTCACACATGAGTGAGCCTTATGGATCTCAAAGAGGCTCCAAATTCAGAGGGTTTTTTGGTCTTGGGGAGTTTTTGTTTGTTTGTTTTTAGACCACCAAAGATCTGTTCCCTGTTTCTTATGCATTGCTATTGCCACCTGCCATATTGTCTACTATGGCATGGCAACCTTTTCTCATTCCTGCTGATTTTATTCAACAAACATTTTTTGCTTAGAGAATTTAGAGCTAGAATCTGTCACAGTCTAGGCAAGCCATCACTGCCAGTCTCCCAACTGACACCTGCCTCTGGGCATCCCCATTAGCTGCCTGCCCGGTCCCTGGCTCTTAGCTCCTCTCTTTAGCAGCTACTTGCCACTCTACCCTAGTCACCTCCTAGCTGCATCATTCAATCTATGTCTCTTCATCTTGTCAACAATAATAGATCATATTTGAGTTCATTGCAGCTACTCTGGGGACTTAGGGACTTCTACAAAAGAGGGTTTAGATAGCATCCAGTGATGTTTAAAAAAAACATAACAAAAACCAATGAGCTTTTTTTTAAAATGAGGGCATTTTAACTCACACAAAGGAAGGTTGGAGGCATAATGTGGGGAATCAAGGCAACAGATGCTTTTTCATTTCAGTCCCTGGAGAGAAAGGAACACAATGAGGATTCAGGCACCAGAGGAGGGGTACCCATGCCTCATGTGTGATGACTTTCAGGTTTTGGCAGGAAAAGAACAGAGGTCAAGGATGTTGCAAGACATGGGATGATTGGATCATTGGATCATAAGATCATGGACTTAGAGCTGGAAGGGACCTTGGAGGGCACCTAATCCAGTCCCTCTCATTTTTACAGAGGAGGAAACTGAGGTCCAGGAAAGCTAAGTTGCTTATACAATCATACATGTAGAATTGGGAAAGACCTTCAAGGTCATTTAGTCAAAGCTCCTCATGTCACAGATGAAGAACTGAGGTCTGAAGAAGTGATGATTTGCTAAAGAAAGGAAACAAATATTTATATAGCACCTACTATGTACCAAGGAATGTACTCAGTAATTTTAAAATATTACCTCATTTTATCCACACAACAACCCTGGGAGGTAGGTGCTATTAATGTCCCCATTCTACAGATGCAAAAACTGAAGCAAAGAATGTTAAGTTACTTGACTAGGGTCACACAGTCAGTAAATGCCTGAGTCCAGATTTGAACTCAGGTCTTTCTGACTGTAGACCCAGCATTCTATCCACTATGCTATCTAACTGGCCAAAGGTCATATAGGCAGTGTGATTTGGGTTTTCAGAGATAAGTTTTGGGTTTTCAAATCATAGATTTAGATCTCACTCCACTTTGCATATGCTGCTCTGCCTGGTTTCAAATCAATGGAACAAGATGTCCCTACACCACATATCCCCAGTGTCTCTTTTTCTGTTCTTCTCAGTTCCTTTTGTGTATTTTCTCCTCCCATTTGGAAATTTGTAAACTCCTTAAGGGCAAAGAGAGGTTTTTTTTTCTCTCTCCTTTTTTTTTTTTTTTTACTAATTGTATCCCCACACTCAGTACAGTGACCGGCTCAAAGCAAGTGCTTAATAAATGTTTATTGAATTGAATTGACTCAAAGTAATAGACATTTCAGAAATGCTTCTTGATGGACTCATTGATTACTTGCAGCCCTACCCTTATCAGGACTTCTGGTAAACCATTTCTTTGGCACTAGGAACAGTTACTGTTTGGTGCTGACATTTGGGTACCAGAGGCACACCAACCTTTCAAGGACCATGGCTGCCTATCACTTGTGTGTAGAAGGCATCCATCTCTACTGTGTGCCTTCCATCTTCACTTCTTGATTATTCTGGGAGATTTTTACCTCAACAAATTGGAACCTTTGTGACCAGCTCCAACTCCTGGAAGAGGGAGGGAGGGAAGGCAGCCGTTTGCCTTCTGGAGAATATTTCTCCCCCAAACCAATGACAAATAGTTTGTTAATTGCCCTCAAGAAAGATCCAGTTCACAGATGCTTTAGCTCCAAATTAGTCCCAAATCAGAACAATTGTTGGAGGCAAAGGGGGAACCCATTTGCAACAGTGAGAAAATGAGAAATTCTCCCCAAATACTATCTCCCTGAACAGATTTAAATTCACCAAATGAAAAGCAATGAATGATGGCAGGCTGCCTTCTGTGGTTCAAGGGAAAGACAGACACAGCTGCTTCTTGAAATTATGAATCAATCTATTATCCAGATGACGAGTGAGAAGCATTTCGAACATTAATTAACTGAGCATATCTGTGACCCAGATGGTTAAAGAGAGGAGCTAACTTGGATTGGGAGTGATAGTTTATCTTCCGCCTGAAGCCTCTCGGGGTAATTAAATAATAGGGAAACAATGTGGACATGGTGGCTTGGATTCGCAAACTCTCCATCCATGCTCATTGCTTCCTAAGGCATGGAGATTAGGTTTAGCGTCTCAGCTTAAAACAAGGCAAACAGACACCAAGGCCAGACTCTTTCCCAAAGGCACTGGGGCATCTAGGCTTAGCATTATTATCTCTGCCAAAATGTACAGCACCTGGAAGGACAGAGGAATTCAGAGCCCAGAGATCCTTTTTCTTAAAGTAATAGTTCAAGGGCAGCTAGGTGGCTCAGTGGATAGCGCAGTGGTCCTGAAGTCAGGAGGACGAGTTCAAATGTGGTCTCAGACAATTACTAGCTGTGTGACCCTGGAAAGTTGCTTAATCCCAATTGCCTTAAAAATAAAGTAATAATTTACTTCCCTGAGATATACCAGGCTAGGTAGATAGGACAGAATGTTTCTATCTTCTATTAATGATTGTTTCTCTTTAGTCTGGACCTGTGTTTTTATTGGTATAGATTATTCCCTTGACCAATTGAGATCAATAACTATTTTGCAACCTATATAAAGTTGCCTGGAGCATTAAAAGGTTAAGTTACTTGCCTGGGTTCACACAGACAATGTATGTCAGCAAAGGCAGGTCTTGAACCCATCTCTCTCTCCATTGTGCTCTGAAACCTTATCCTACTGTTGATGGATGGATAAAATTAAGCAAACAGTTATGAACAAACCTGGGCATGCTCCATAATCCACTGAATTGGCTATAAAACAGAGTTTACGAATGCTTTAGAATGCAATGTCTTTTTCAACATTTTGAAACCAAACATTGATGTTACACACTCTTTTGTTAAATCTAAATAACCCTGTCTTGGTTTTCTGGGACTGAGAAAGAATCATCATAACCCAAGCTATAGTTTAAGGAAAAACAAAGTGTCTTCTACTTTTTGGAGGACATAAGCTCAGGCATTGCATTCGAACCTGTTATTGATGCAATCAATGTAAAGAAGGAGTCTGCTTTCCCAGATGCCACTACTGTCCAAAACAATCAAGCTGGAAACCTCAATGTTATGGTGCCTTCAAGATGGAAGAGACTTTGGAGATCAACACATCTTCTGGCCAATGCTGGATGCAGTGGAAACAGCACTGAAATTGGGGTCAGAGGAGCAGAGTTCAAATCCTGCCTTTGGCACCTACTACTTTTTCAACCTTGAACAGTCACTCTTCTTCTTGGGATCTTGGTTTCCTCATCTGTAAAATGAAAAGCGTTGACCAGGTAGCTTTTAAGGTCTCTTCCAGTTCTAGATCTAGAATCTTATAATGCTAGACTCTGTCAGCAACAAGGAGGTTTCATCCTCACAAGGGAAAACAATTCCATTGCTAGGCTGCTCTATTAATAAATTCTTCCATATACTGAACCTAAATTAGTACAGTATAAAGAGGACTTGTTCTGAGATCAGAGGACTTGGTTAAAATCATAATTCTGCCATTTACTTCATGTGACATCATGTGATTAGATGGGATCTGAGGAGCTCTAGATTGATGATACTATATAGCCCTTGTATCACCAATCTTGGAGAATTGCCAGGAAGATTTGTGAACCAATGGCTTCCTATAGTTGTCACCCATCCTTGATGCCTCCTTAGTCCTCGTCCTAGTACATTCAATTAATTTCCAATGACCATTTGAGTCTATGTCTATAATATCACTCACACTTGTCCTTTCCTGTTCATTCTCACATTTGTTACTTGCCTAGACTGTTAGTCTTCCAAATGACATCCTTACTTGCACACAATCTCCTCTAACTCAGTGAAGTCTTTAAGAGGGGCAGTATGGTGTAAAGTCTCTGGCATCAGAAGACTTGGGTTGTAGTCCTGCCTCTTCTACTTATTATCTTTGTGATTGATGTTAGCCAAATCACTGTCTCAGGGTCTCAGTTTCCTCTTCTGTAAAATGAGGACCTAGGACTGCATGGTTACTGAGGTCTCTTCCAATTCTTAGTATGTGATCTGGTGATTTCCAATCCTTGGCCAGAACATCTGCTTTAATGGAGAGTCCCTTGAATTGTGTGATTGACAAAAGATGGAGACCATGGGGGAGGGTTATAGGATGCCCGTGAGAAGGGGAAAAATCCAAAAATAAATTGAATGTTCTCTCCTCAGAAGAGCAAAACCACAAAGTGATGGCTTTTCTTAACCAGATCATGGATAACTGTATAGGGTGCTCCAGGAGGACCAGCACCTCTGGTGTAAGGGCTTGCCAAGCCCTTTTCAGGGCTGCTCATCCAACTTTGGTAGCCACCTGACACCCAACTTTCACCTGTGGCTCCAAGAAGTCATAGCATGCACACACTCTGGTAAACTGTCATGGCAGACAGGCTAAACCAGTTTGACGGTAACCAACAGGCCTCAAACCCATCTGTGAGTTAGGGGGCTATCTACCCAAGCATGTGAAAACTTTCCCAGAAGAATGGGTGAATGAGAATTACTTGTTCCAAAGGCCATGAAGGCTAAAGCAGGAGCTGGAAGACTTAGAGCTTGGTCAGACATGGAAGATGCCAAGGTGCATCCTGGCATCATCCGCTGCATCCTGGGCCATTGCCAGGCCTCTTGACTTTTGTCCTGCCACTGAATTTCAATGACTCTGGAACAGAGAGTGAGGCTGATGACTTGGTGCAGCTTTGCTTTGCTTATATCTAATTTGTGTACGTCAAGATATCTTCCCATGATGTCATTGGTGCTCTTCAGAAAGAAAGGACTAAGGACAGATAAGTACAACTAGCTTAGTATTCTTGAGAAAGGCTGATAGAATGAAGGAGGGACTGGGTATTGGTTTTTGTTTGTTTATTTGGTTTTTTGGGTTTATTGTTTAAATTAAGGAGACAGTGGTACCAAGACCTTCCTAGGTACAACACAGAGAGAACAAAAAGTCTAGGGCTAAATAAAATGGGGAAAGAGAGGAGAAGACTATTTCCACACAACCCCCCTTCCCCAATCACATGCTTTTTTTTTGTTTTTGCAATCACATGCTTTTACCTAGTCAGATAGCTATTGGCTCCGTGGGAGATTATTCATCTAGACCTATATATTCCAAATTCACTGGTAAATGAATAAATGAATAAAAAGTATTTATTGGGGCAGCTAGGTTGCTCAGTGGATAGAGCACCGGCCCTAGAGTCAGGAGTACCTGAGTTCAAATCCGGCCTCAGATGCTTAACACTTACTAGCTGTGTGACCCTGGGCAAGTCACTTAACCCCAATTGCCTCACTAAAAAAATAAATAAATAATTTTTAAAAAGTATTTATTAAGCACCTACTACATGCAATACACTATGTTAAGTACTGGGGATATAAATACAAAAGCAGGACAGTTCCTTTCCTTAAGAAATTTACAACCCATCAGAAAGAGACAAAACATATAGGAATCTGGGTAGGTGGGGAAGGGAGTTTGGATCTGAAAGCATACAAATAGGAGCAAGAGGGAGAAACTGGAAAATGGAAGGATGCAGAAGGTGACAAGAAAATGGCCAAAAATATGAACATAAGTGGGCTCTGTAAGTCTACATTCACTCACTCACCACTCAAGACAGGTTCATAGATTTCTAAGTTTCTGGGCTTCTAAGTTCCTAGATACAGAGTTGGATGAGGCCTTCAATGCCACTTAGTCCAAACCTACCCATTTTATAGGATGACAGCTCAGCTCCAGTTCAATTTCACTCAATTTTCTATGAATGAAGCATATTCTCACATCCTCTAATCATTGCACAAATATTCTAAATATCTTTCATAACAGCAGAATGACCTAGGAAGCCCTATTTACCTTCATAGTCATTCAGAGATCAGCTCCCTTAGGTCTTTAATCATTCAATGGTGAGCTCTTCCTTTCTGAAGGGCTAATTTGGTCTGCTGAATGGAAACTTGGCAAGAGGCTGGCATTGTGGATGAGATCTTTGGCATCCAACCCTGGCACACTGGTGGGCACCCACTGATATAGTTCCATCCTGCACTTTAGTTACACTTTTGTGATGGAAAGAAACTAATTCATACAGGTAAACACAGCCTTGGCTGTCTTTGTTGTCTTTTTTTTTTTGGTGGGGCAATGAGGGTTAAGTGACTTGCCCAGGGTCACACAGCTAGTAAGTGTCAAGTGTCTGAGGCCAGATTTGAACTCAGGTCCTCCTGAATCCAGGGCTGGTGCTCTACCCACTGCGCCACCTAGCTGCCCCCCCCATCTTTGTTGTCTTTTGTTGATAACACTAGAAAATAATTTAGGGTCATTAGCTACTTTTCCAGAGAGAAGAGCTTATCAAGGCATCCTGGTTTGAAAGAAGGAGTTTCTTCTTAATAATTTGCTAACTCCCAGTTCCGGTCCTAGGCACATGACTCACTTCTGATGTCAGGATACCACATCACAGTGGTCAGCAGCAGCTCTCTCAGGGGCTCTGTCCCAGAGGACCAATACTGAGGTTGCACTTGATTTGACACTTATGCTGAACCTCAGCCTCCATAGATGGAATTCTCTTTGGGGCTTTTATAGGATGAAGAGAGCCCTCTCTATGTTAATAACTCAATGCAGCCCCATCACTCTCCTAAAGCATTCATGTGTTATTGGACCAATACATCATCATAGTGAGGTGTTTGGATGATTCATGACTTCAAAGATGGAGCTATCAAAAGAGTGAGTCTAAGAGCAGATTAAATTTAATTATAGGATAAAAGGATGCTCTCCTTCACTCCGATGATGAATTAACTGGGGGAAGTAGAGATGTGGGAAGACAAATAAAAAACAATAAGTGGCATTTGCATATTGTTTTAAAGTTTGCAAAGCACCTTTTATATATTATTTCATTTGAGTCTCATAGCCACTATGTGAGGCAGGCATCATAAATATTAGTATCTGCATTTGACAGATGAGAAGCCAGATGCTCAGTGCAGTAAAACGACTTGCCTACAGACATATAACTAGTAAATATCAGAGGTGAGATTTAAACCCAGGTTTTGTCAATCCCTGGTCCTTCACTGAAGCCATTAAGCCATACTTCTCTATAGGACAAAGAGAGGAGACTTCTCTAAGAGGCTCACTAGTCTGATAAATGTTTCAGGGACAAATGACACCAGTTGGTAGATCTCTTGACATTTGTGACCACTCTCATTCCCCAGCATCTCTCTCTCTGTATCTTAGGAGTTTCGTTTAAGGTGAAAAATCTCTTCCCTCAACACTTCTACAATTGAACTCATTATCTTTCCTCCCCCTTCCTACCACCAAAGTCTCCTCCTCATATATATATTTACTGTCACCATTCATTCAGTCATAAAGATTCTCAACCTTGGTGCCATCCAAGACTTCTCCCTCTCTCTCACCTCAACCCACCCCCATATTCAATCATTTGCCAAGTCCTCATGTGCCTCTTCCCATGATATCACTCACAAAGGTCCCTTTATCTCCACTCGCACAGTTACCACTCTGGTTCAGGAACTCCTTCATTAGCTCTAGACTGGACTATTGCTATAGCCTCCTACTTGGTCTTCATGCCTCTAGTCTCTTTCCATTCCAATACGTCTTCCACAGTTACCAAAATGTTTTCCTAAAGGATGGGCTGATTGACCATGACACCATTCCACTCAATAAACTCCAGCGAATCCCAGTTGATTCTAGGATCAACTATAAGACTGGCATTGAAATCTCTTCACAACTTAACCCTTTCCAGCCATCTTACACATTATCCCCCTCCCTGCTTTTGTGTGGTCCAACCATAGTAGCCACCTATAGTTCCTACACATGATACAAGACATGCCATTTGTGGTACTTTTGCACAGTCTATCACCCGTGGAAAGCATATGCTCCTCACCTCTGCCTCATGAAATCCCTAATTTTCTCTAAGACTTATCTTGAGCTCCCCCTCCTACATGAAGTTTTCCTTGATCCCCCGTTTATTAGCACCCCCATGCTAAACTACCTTGTATTCATTGTGTATATATTTTGCACCCACATAGATGTGGGTACATGTTCTCCTGTGATAGACATAACCTTCTTGAGAGCAGGTACCCCTTCAGTATCTCCAGTGCCTAGCACAGTGTCAGTCTACAGTAAGCATATTCATTCCTTGACCCCAAATTTCAAAATTTATTCAATAAAACTCTGGAAATTTCCAGTTCCCTGCTCCCTCCTTTCCATATGCATGTTTTATGTTTAGGAATGAATGTTCATATTGTTGAATTGGGACTAAAATTCATCCTGACAACTATTATCTCAAAGAATGGCACATTAGTTTTTTAGCTAACATTTATCCATAGTAATCACAATGTATTTTAACCATTTCTTTTTAAAACAACAACAAAGCAACAGATTTTAAGGAGAACTACCTTTTTCTCTCCCTCTGATTTATTAGTTACCATCTGTTATAGACAGGTACTGCTAAAGTAAAACCCTCAGGTTTTACAAGACAAGTTCTGATGGAGACCCCGGGGAATTGTCTTCATGACATCTTTCCCATGACTGAAGTTGTCCCTCTTCCAAAACCCTTCAGTAATCATTGTCTCTACTAATCACCTGGCAATTAATCTTTGATTGTCCTGTGACTCCTGTTGTTGTCTGGAATTATTGTTTAAATCCTTAATTGTTATTTAACTGGGACTTTGTCTCAAGTAATTTTGTTCCTTTTCCTGCCTCTTTTCTTCAACCAAATTTCGTGGATTTTTAGGCTCCAGAGAAAATGTAAGGGTGACATGACCCTTGCCATTTTCCATATGTGAAGTTGCTTGAAGTCATTCTGATATTCCCTTGGAGTGGAACACTCTTAGAAGTGAGGCAGTTGTAAGGAGAAATACCAAGTTTTGGTAGAAGATACCAGAGAAGCTTGAGATGCAAGGGGGAAGTGAGAGAAGAAAGGAAGGTAGGATGTGATCCTGCACTGGACTGCAATGGAAAAAGGGAGGAACATGCCTTTCTATCCCCCACTCTTGAGCACCCATGAAGGCCGCTAGCACCTTTTCTCTGAGATGACTTTCCACTTATGCTGTGTGTATCTTAAACATACCTACTCGTTTGCATGCACTGTACCTCTTTAGACTGTGAGCTCCTTGAGGTCAGGGACTGTCTTTGCCTTTCTTTGTATCCCCAGGACTTAGCATTGTGGTTGCTGTTATTGAGTCATTTTTCAGTTGATGTTTGACTCTCTGTGACCCTCAAATGGGGCTTTCGTGGCAAAGATACTGGAGCAGTTTGTCCACTTCTCTAGATAATTTTACATATGAGAAACTGAGGCAAACAGGGTGAAGTGACTTGCCCAGGGTCACACAGCTAGTAAGTTCTGAGGCCAGATTTGAATGCATGAAGATGAGTCTTCCCAGTTCCAAGTCCAGTGCTCCATCCACTACACCACCTAACTGCCTGGTATATAATGAATGCTTATTGAATGACTGCCTGATTTTAATAGCAGCCTCACTTGGACTCTTGCTTATTCATTTCTTGAAACAATGAGACTTGAAAAGGGAGAAATGAACTTTAAACCATTATTTAAATGATCAATTAGGTACAAACCATGCTTCTGTTTTTGGTTTTTTTTGGTTTTTTTTTTGAGGGGCAATTTGGGTTAAGTGACTTGCCCAGGGTCACACAGCTAGTAAGTGTTAAGTGTCTGAGGCCGGATTTGAACTCAGGTACTCCTGAATCGAGGGCCAGTGCTCTATCCACTGTGCCATCTAGCTGCCCCTACAAACCATGCTTCTAATGGAAATGTGTGCAGGTCCCTTTGTGCCAAAATCTGAATCATCTGCCTATTTGTTTATAAGCACATCTATTAATCAACAGGCAATTATTTGGCAACTCTGTCAGGTGCCCTCCTAGGCACCTGGGATGAAGAAACAAAAATACAATAATCACATCCCATTATACATATGGAAAGAGATACACAGACAGAGACAGACAGAGACACAGAGAGGGAGGGAGATGGAGAGAGAGAGACAGAAGGAGACAGAAAGAAGTAGAAGGAGAAGAAAGAGAGAGGGGGGAGAGGAGAAGGAGGTGGGAGAGGGAGAAAGTGAGATAGAGACAGAGACAGAAACAGAGAGAGAGACAGAGAGACAGAGACAGAGAGACAGAAAGAGAGAGACAGAGAGAGAGAGAGAGAGAGAGAGAGAGAGAGAGAGAGAGAGAGAGAGAGAGAGAGATGCTGATAGGCTAGGAGGAAAGGCACCAGCAGCTGAGGTTATCAGGAAAGGCTTCATGTAAAGTGGGTATGAACTGAGTCTGAAGGACCTTAGTGACTCCAAGAGGAAGAGGTGATAATGGAGTAGACTCCAAGGCATGGGGCCAACCAGTGCAAAGGCATGGATGGAGATGGGAGATGGGGGTCCCCTGTTTTGAGGAACCTCACAATAAGGCCAGTTTTGACCTACAAGAGATTTGAACACTCCCTCTCAGGGTCAGCTTCAGCTGTTTCTTCATTCTTGATACTGAATTTCATATAATTTATTGCTCATTTGTTACACTATGAGAAAAATCAACGTGTCCTTTTAGGAACAGAAATAGGGGAGGGAGCCACTTTCTTGCAGTTGCTTCATTCCCAACCCTCCTCTTCATGTCACTGACAGGCTCTTTTCCAAACACTTCCAAAGAGTACAAGGTCAGCAGGAAATTAAAGGATTGGTTGAGAATTATGGCCACCTATCCAAATGTATGACAAACAGATGGCAACAGAATGAAGATGAAGAGAAATTTGTCTTCTGCTCCTGAGAGAGCCAGACATTCAGGAAGCTATGCCAACACAACCTCTTAACGCAGTGTGTCAGGTAGGAAGAGAAAACACCGTTTGGTTCAGTCCAAAAAGCATCAGATGGAAAGAATAGCTCCCCTTTCAGTCATCCATCCTGGGCCTGGAGGGAGTCTTCCTTGGCTTCTTCCCCTGTAATAAACCTAAGGGCCTGAATCCAGAAAAGGGAGGGCTACTCAAGGATGAACTATGGCAATTTCCCAGCGAAGGGAAAATCTCAGGGAAGAAAGAGCGAAAGGCCAGAGAACACTGTTGTCACCTCCTGGTGGCACTTAAGGGCCTTGAGTCATTGCTATACTCTGACTCCAGCTCAAATCTATGCTTTCATATTGTTGGTTGGTCATATTTTCAGTTGTATCAGACTCTTTGTGACCCCATTTGAGGGTTTTCTTGGCAAAGAAACTGGAGTGGTTTGCCATTTCTTTCTCTGGTTCATTTGACAGATGAGGAAACTGAGGCAAACAGGGTGAAGTGACTTGCCCAG
Source organism: Dromiciops gliroides (assembly GCF_019393635.1). Taxonomy (NCBI): domain Eukaryota; kingdom Metazoa; phylum Chordata; class Mammalia; order Microbiotheria; family Microbiotheriidae; genus Dromiciops; species Dromiciops gliroides. The sequence continues at coordinate 470,961,398 of NC_057864.1, read as the reverse complement.
GGTCACACAGCTAAGAAATGTCTGAGGCCAGATTTGAACTCAGGACGATGACTCTTCCTGACTTCATTCCCAGCACTCTATCCACTGTGTCACCTCGCTACCCTTTCATATTATGAGTCTATTCTGTCCATAATGATTCCTGAGGGCCTGCTAATATGAGATTCCTGCTTGGGCCTTGGCCTGGGTATACTGTGGCTATCAGATTGCTCCTGGGAAGCAGGTGAACCCCACCTTGTGCATGGGGGGATTGGGAAACCATCTACATGGAGAGATTTGAAGGACTCCTAAGACCTCACTCACTTCCCTCATTACCCCACCATTACTATCACTTTTGGATGGAGGCACTGAAGACCCTATTTAGAATGACCACATGCTCTTTGGAAAGAGGAGAATATTCTGAACCCATTATTAGACATTAAGGTCAATGGAGAATCCCAATGATAAAAGCTCTAACTAGCCTTTATATACTGCTTCCAAGCAAAGGGCTTTACAATTGCTATCTCATTTTCTCCTCCAGCAATGCTGAGAAGGAGGTACTTATATTATTCCCATCTTACAGGTGAGGAAACTGAGGAAGATACAGGTCATGGTGTCACATGGCTAGCAAGTGTCTGAAGTTGAATTGTAACTCACATCTTCCTGACTGCAGACCCAGCACTCTACTGGGCTACCCAGCTGCTGATCAGGTAAACATTCCCTGAGCAAGGAAAATGGAACGAGATAATAAAAGATGGGAAAGGTGTAGGGAGGGCAGATTGAGCTCAGATAGGGGGTCAGAGGCTAGAGGAAATAAGGAGAAACAGTAAAGCTAGGAAATCTGCTGGTTTCTCCATTTTACCTATAGACAGATGGAAGAACTTTGAGGCTGCTGAGTGGTTTAGAGAACGTTTTCCTTCCCCAGGGCCCATCTCTCCAGGCTAGTGTTGGTATCACTGCCACCTCTAGGGAGATTTCTTTATCCACTTACTGAATCACTGGAGTACCCGAGGCTTCTGCAGGCAGGCAGCAGGAATTTGATTATGCAAATATGCTGTGAGTTCTTAATGGGACTATCTTTATTGTGTTATCTTTCATCATGTTGATCTTAACTCATGAAAGCAGGTGCAACACTGATCCTGCCTATCATGTGCTTAGTAAGAGACCAAGATGGAGGGAGAGGGGAGTCAGGGGACCAGCTCAGCCATAAACTGGTCCTTCTGGTTTATATTATCTCCAAAGCCCCCAGTAGACACAGGCTCATATCAGGGTACAGTGAAATGAATGCTAGACGTGTAACCAGAGGACCTGGGTTCTAAATCTGACTCTGCTCCTTACTGACTGTGGGACTATGGGCACCTCACTTAAGCTCTCTGGGATGCAGTTTCCTCCTCTTCAAAATGAATTGAACGGCCTAACTGGCCTCCAAGATACTTCTAAATCTATGTTCCTTTATGATCTCAGAGACTGGGTAATGGATCTAATTAGTTATTTTCTAAAAGTTTTGTTCCTCTCCGCCACTTTTTTTTTTTTGAGAATTAAAAGGAGTTTATTACAAGTATATCAAGGTAGTAACATATTGATGGGTTGATCACTGAAGATTAGTCCCATTTTCTTTACAGGAAAAGAAAACAACATCGTATTGGTGACTTTTGTCTACAAAGTAATAATTTCTGGATAAAGCCCCCATTCCCTAAGCATTGAATCCTCCCTGAAAACAAGAGAAAAACTATTAAGCCAAACCAACAAACACAGTGCCTGTATCTGACTATATCCACAACATTCTGTACCTTTGGTCTACCATTTCTATGACAGGAGAAGGTGGTAGAGTGGTTAGGACCCTGGACTCGATGTCATGAAGGCCTGAGTTTGAATCCTGCCTTAGATACTCACTGGTTCTGTTACCCTACCCAAGTTTCCTCTTCTTTAAAATGAGAGGGAGTAGATTTGAGGTCTCTAGGATCCCTTCTTTCTCTCAATCTCTGGTCCTATCCTCTGTTCTCTGGAGCCTAGATTGGCCATTATACTGACTTAGGACCAAGCTTCCTTTCCTTTACATTATTATAGTCATTGAATATAGTGTTCTCTGCATCAGTTTATGAGAGTTTCCCATGTCCTTTCTGTATTCCCCATGTTTGTCATTTCTTCTTGCACAATTACACTCCATTATGTTCACATACCAGCCATTCCCTAGTCAATACTTTCTATTTTTCAGCAAGATGATGTAGCACATTGTAAACTAGGCACACTGCCCCAGCATACTAGGGAGAGCATGCATCTCCAAGAGAGCAGAACTTTAAAGCCCCCAAGTCCCCAAGTTAACTCAAATAGCAGTGAAGGCAATCCCAGATCACTTCATCCCATGGGTCTTCCCTGAACTCCAGTTTTTATTGTCGCATATCATACCTGACATTTAGTCATGTATCATCTTGAATTCTTGTGTGACGCCATCCTGCCTATTAAAATAAGACTTGAGCTCCTTGTGAACAAGAGACCTTTGTATCACTCAGAGTATTTAACACAGCAGTGTTCACAGAAATGGCGCCCAAATAAAATGTTGATTGATAAGTTGTTCTTTGAGCCTTCCAACACCTTGTCAGGCTTATTCCCAAGGGAAATGTCATTGCCTAGTGTGACTGACTCCTCTCCAAACACTTTGCCCATAATGGTAAATGCAAGAGAATTATGGTTCATTAGGAAAAATCTCAGGATGTCAGAATCCCATGAGACAGATGTCTGGACCCATACTTGCATCAGGATATACAGGTTCAATGAAGATGAGAATCATTAGGAGACATGATGGGAGTAGGTGTGTGCCTCTTTGAGGCTCTACTTAAAGAACTCCAATGAGAGGGAAGCCCATTTCACTTTGGGACAGGTCTAATTGTTTGTTTGTGTTCAGTTGTTTCAGTCATGTCCTACTCTTTGTGACTCTTTTTGGGTTTTTCTTGGCTGAAGTGCTTTGACATTTCCTTTTCAGTTCTTCATTTTACAGATGTGGAAACCAAGGCAAACAGGGTTAAGTGACTTGCTCAGGGTTACAGAGCTAGTAAGTATCTGAGGCCAGATTTGAACACAGAAAGATGAGTCTTCCTGATTCCAGACCCAGGACTCTATCCACTGAGCCACCTAGTATTTTATTTTAGAAAATATATCAAGTCTACATCTACTATTTTGTAATTTCTACTTAAGAGTTCCTGGCTTTTGCCTATTGGGTTAGGAGGGAGTACATTCCTGGCATGGTAATGATGCTACATGAATGTATGGAGATTGGAATTCATATGTCAAGTTTAGAGAATAGTTGTTCATTCCCAAGTCATTCTGTTCCCCATAACTACCATCACTTTTACCTAATGGTAGGAATTCCAGTCCAACTCAGCTAAAGATGTCTAGAGAGGTAGAGCCTGAAGAGATGGGACCCAGAGCAAGTAGATTTTGTTAGCAGAGGAGAAAGCCACAAAGTATGAAAGCAGAAACCCAAATAGAGCCCCTGGGCAGTGAAGAGGCATTACATGGGCATGGGAGTTGGGAGAAAACACCAACAAAGAGGAAAGGCTATGCTTAAATAATGGTGTATACAAGTACATTGCAGTATAGAAGGCAAATTTTTCCTAGTTCTAACCTTTGCCAAGATTTGATCTGGGCTTTATTCTGACTCTAAGAAGACTTATTAAAGTGTTAAGTCTCCAGGTCTCAATAAATCCATTTTCCCTGAAGCTTATCCAATTTCATGGAAATTCAATCAATACCCATGTTAAATCATGCAACTCCAGTGGTGACGATAACTCAGTAGATGGAGGCTTGAGAGTGAGCAATGATCAATGCCTAGAAAGACTCTAATTGCTTTTTCTGACAGTGTCTGATTATGTTGGCTCAAACACACTGATGATCCCAGTTATGGCATTACCCACCATCACATTAAGCATGCTATCATGCTTAATAGTAACCATGTGGACAGGTAGCACATCACATGTGGTCTAATGGAGAGTAGACTGATCTGGGTTCTGGCTCCATCTAGTCCTAGCTCCATCATTTATCAGCTGTGTGATCTTGGATAAATTTCTTCATGTCTCTGAGCCTCAGTTTCCCCATCTATAAAACTGAGAATAATAATCCTTATCCAACCAACCTTGCATCACTGTTTTGAGACTCAAATCCCAGGATCATAAATTCAGAGTTAGAAGTCCTTTCAAAGGTTCATAAAATCCCTGTGCAAATTATAAAGACACAACTGTAAAGTATTATGAGACATGCTATTGTGTCAGTCAATGAACATTTATTAAGCACCTGCTTGTAAATGGAGAAGATCTGTTCTGCCTTGCTTATGCCAATTGTGGGGTGGTAGAACCTCCAAAAGAATACTGCGATACCAAAGAAAGAGCAATCCATGTTACCGTGGTAGTAAATAGGTTTTATTAGGGTTAATTGGGCTAATAAGGGGAGTTTATCCACAGGAGCCCAGTCAGGGGCAGCAACAGGACAGAATGGCAGATCCCCACAGATATAATATAGAAAGAGATCCAAGAATACCAGGGATAGACTGGGGTCATGTGCAAGTTTTCCCACGGGATAGTTGGTAGAGCTTCTTTTGCTTTTTTACATTCATTCAAGGTAGTTTACACAGACTGTGGAATCAGAGGTCACATCCTCATACTCTGGCTCCTACCATACACTGCTTTGTGTCAGGCATGCTGCTAAACACAGAGGATACAAAAAGAGGCAAAAGACTTCCTGCCCTGCTTCCCACGTGCAATGGTGCCTTTGTTTCTTGGTATTTCACGGTAAATATGGTCCAAGAGTCACTGGACATTTTTATGTTTTAGCCTTTAATTTTTATTCTTCTTTTTTCAGAAACATCTATATCTTCTTTTGCTGATAATTCCATCCTTTGTAAGATTGAAAACATGTTAATCTGGACTGGATGCTTGCCAATAGGGAGGAATGAGTTACTGAAGTAAAAATGATGGGAACCAGGAGAGGAAATACCCATGGCATTTTACAATTATGGATAGATGAAGGGGTATTCTGGAAATAGAATTTATGCCCTAGGTCCCTCCTATCCCACTTGGTGATTGCCTTTCCTAGACCACTATTCTAGACAGGTTTCAATCATGTTTTGCGTCACTTCTGACTCTTCAGCTATCTCTCTCCAGCCCTATCAACTGCCTTGATGTCATACATGTACCCTTCCCTCCCAAGCCTTCCAGTACTGTAACCATGAACTATGGTCAAGTTAACTAAGCCATTGTTCCGTGTTGGGGTATATCAACCTACTACTCTCTTATGGTCCCCATAACTTTTCTGATCAAAGTATCTATCCCTGGCCACAACTCCTTTAATATATTGTGTGTCTTCTATCCCCTGTTAGAATGCCAGTTCTCTGAGGGCAGGGATGATTGTGCCTTTTGTAGTTGTAACCCCAGTGCTTATTACAGTGACTGCCACATAATAAGTACTCAGGTGGCATACTTTACAAACAGCTAAGTGGCACAATGCATAGCTGGACTTGGAGTCAGGAGGACCTAAGTTTGAATCCTGTCTCTGCCATTTCTCAGCTATGTGACCCTGGCTAAGTAACTTAACTTCTCTGTTCCTCAGTTGTCTCATCTATAAAATGGAGACAATAATAGAACCTGCTGTCAGGGTTTCTGTGAGAAGAAAATGAGATAACACATGAAAAATTAATTTTTTTTGCAGGGCAATGGGGGTTAAGTGACTTGCCCAGGGTCACACAGCTAGTAAGTGTCAAGTGTCTGAGGCTAGATTTGAACTCAGGTCCTCCTGAATTCAGGGCCAGTGCTTTATCCACTGCACTACCTAGCTGCCCCCAAAATTCTTTATAAATGTTAAAGAGCTATATAAATCCTCATTCTTCTTTTTACTCATTCCACAACTTTTCAAAAGTATGGAAGAAAGGACAGTCAAGGGTGGGTGAATAAAAGAATAGCATAGTCTTATAAGTTTAATATCAATTCTAAAGGTGGGAAAGCTAGGTGGCACAGTGGATGAAGCACCAGCCCTGGATTCAGGAGGACCTGAGTTTAAATCTGGTTTCAGACACTTGACACTTACTAGCTGTGTGACCCTGGGCAAGTCACTTAACCTTCATGTCCCTGCAATCAATAAATCAAGAAATAAATGAATGAATGAATAAACAAACAAACAAATAAGAATTCTAAAGGTAATAGCCAATAATAATATTAAAATAACTCACACTTACAGAGCACTTTAAAGTTTCCAAATTCCATAATGACATTATTTAGGAAGTGTATTTTAACCCTCCTTTTACAGAGGAAGAAACTGAGGCCCTGAGAAGTTTAATGACCTGTCTGTGCCCATACAGACTGCAGTAGGATTGGAATCCAAGTCTCCCAAGTTCCCACCCTGGTCTCTCTTTACTTTGCAACAACACAGCCTCCAGAATGTACTGAAACTTTCAGTAAATACTGATGACCACAAAAGGGGCTTTTGGGCCATGTTGGTGGCGAGAAGACAATCAAAGAGGGAATGAGAATGCTGCAAATCACCAGTTCCAAATGAATTCTGTCATAGAGTCCTGAAGGAGCTTGCAAATGGGATTGCTGAGGATATGTCGTTGTTTTTGAAAATTCAAGGAGAATGGGGAAAAAAAAGATTTGCGATGGTGTACATGTCTTCCAGTTTTCAAAAAAGAGAAGGATGCAGACTCTCCCAATTTCAAGGTAGTGATCCTGACTTCAACTCCTGGAAAACTTCTAAAACACATAATTAAAGGGTGGCTTATGGCTCTTTAGAAAGGGAAGTGATCACTTTCTATCAGCACGTGTTCCTCAAAAAGCAAACCCCATCAGGCCAGCTACATTTCCTCTGAGTTCTTAGATTTTGAAAGAATCTGAGACTCTGGACATCTGGATTTTGAAAGTAGAAAGAAAAGGCATAGACATTGTATAATTTTGTGTAAATGAAGGAATCGGAACCCTTTTGTTTCAGGGGAAGGACAAGCATTATGATCTTCACTGAGACCTCCAGGCTACAGAGATGATGTGAGAAAATTGATTTGGGGAAGTCACCTTCAACCTCCTTAATCCATGTCAAAGAACATATTTCCCTACATATGATGATAAATCTGAAATTCCAACCCATGCAGTGTAGCCCAACAGGTTGGTGGGTTTCATTTATCTATTGTTTTTCTTTTTAAAAATCTACCTCATCTAGAACTACTTGAAGGGTTATGGTTTCATCCCATCATACCCCACCCCAATCACTCACACTACTTCGCTAACTGTCTGGTCTAATTATTAATTGTAATGAGTTGATTGAAGTAAGGAGTGGGGGAAGCTCATTTATACTTCCCTTTGCTCTTTGCTACAGGTGTGTAATTTTTCCCCTTCTTAATTCCTACTCTTGTCTTTCCCTAAGTTCATTATATGCAGAATAGAAACTAATTTTCCATTACAAAGCCCTTAATGATCTCCTAATGAATTATTCACTCTGCTTTTACAGAAATGAATGTTTAATGGGCTATTCTGTTCTGAGTTAAAAATAAAATATCTAAAATGTGAAACGACAGACATTGCTAGACAGAGCCTACAATCATGAGAGTCACAATATTCTATAAAATGGTGCCCTCCATCAAATAGCGAGTCTGCATGGTACATGGTGTAGGCTATGGAATCAGGTCCTCTGATCTGTCAAGTTCCCTTGATCCTCTGAGCCTCAGTTTCCTCATTTATAAGATGAAGGGAGGGATAGACTAGATGGCTTCAAGTCCCTTCCATCTCTAGCTATGATCCTATGATCTTAAGCTTAACTTTGTACCAGTAGGAGGCTTATCAGTACAAGACAAAGAGATAAAATTTGGAGGGATGTTCCCAGGATAGAAACCAGCCTGTTTGAGACCAGACCTTGGGACCCTGGGCTCTGGGCCCTGAAATATATACTATTTAGGTGAACTGAGCCTTTGGTCGTCTCCACACAGTAAAGGAAAGAGTCTCAGGGTGATAGACAATCCCAGAACTCAAAATGAGAAATCAATGGTGATTGTATTACTGAGGAGTGTGCATGAGTATGTCTAGTGACTCAAGACACAAAGCTGAGGGAAATGCATGTGGGTTCTTCAGGCTGCAGAGGGACTATCACACTTACATTCTCATTGCAGCTTTCAGCATTGATTAGTTAACTCTTGCAAGTTTCTCTGTTGGCTAGTTTTGACAACTCAGTATTTCCTCCTAGTCTCCTGGATCTCTAGCTTCCCACATCTGTCATCCATAATGGCTGTCCAAGGATTGTCCTGTTCCTATCCTCTCTAAAGTCATTTCCACTGTGCCCTCTGAAATTCCTCTTATGCCATTACTAATTCCTAAGTCTTAGCCATCTCCTTAGACATTGCTTCCACCCTGCCTTATATAAAACTTGCCTTCCCCCCAAGGCCATGACACTCTTCGGTCCTCTTTAATGCTAACCACTCATCACCTCGTCTCTTAGGACTCCCTTCTGGTGATGTTATTGGCTCCCATGTACTCAATGATCACCTCTATGTTGGTGACTTCTAGACCTATATATGGAGCACTAGTTTGTCTCTTAAGCTATAACCCTACTTCATCAACTCTCTTTTGGACATTCCAAGTAAATGTCCCTTGGTATCTCAAACTCAATATGTCCAAAGCAAAACTTACTGTACTTTCTTTCAAATTCTCTCCAATTCCTAATTTCTCTATTTGGTAAGGGCAGATGCTTGGAGATCCAAGCCTTCAATCATCCCTTTCCACAAACTCCAAATTATTTTAAATTCTTCCTTCTCTCTATCCTGACCCGCATACAATCAGTTGCCAAGTCTTGTCTATACTACTTCCATTTCTGGTATTGACTTCCTTCTTCCTGTGGATATATGTGCACCACTGTAGTTCAGGCTTTCATTGCTTGTCTCTTTATGGCCTACACTGTGAGGCAGCACTCAGTGTAGTAGATAAATTACTGGACCTGGAGGAAGAAAGACCTGGGTTTAGATTATACCTTGGATGCTTATGGTTTATGACTCTGGGAAAATTATTTAACCTCTATGGGCCTCAGTTTCCTTATTTGCAAAATGAAAGAGTTGTACTCATTGACCTCTTGGGCCACTTCCAACTCGAACCTGATGACTGTGATTTATGGTCCCCTGAACCCCTCTCTGAGACTATTGCAGTAGATTCCTAATTGGTTTCCCTGCCTCTAGTCTCTTTTCTGCTCCAATCCATCCTCCCCACAAATGACAAATTAATTTTTCTAATTGACAGGTTTGGCCATGTCACCCCCTGCTCAAGAAGCTCTAGTAGCTTCTTATTGCCCTTAGGAGAAAGTACAAACTCCTCTGTTTGATTTTTGTTTTGTTTTGTTTTTGTTGTTGTTGTTGTTGTTTGTTCGTTTGTTTGTTTGTTTTCCTCTGTTTGATTTTTAAAGCCCTTCACAATCTGTCTCCAGCCTAATCTTCAGCCAGTCACACTTTCCCCTCCTTCATACACTCAATTCCTTGTCTTCTCCCTCTCTCAACAAATAACCTTGTACTTTCCTAAAAGACTGAGGCTATCTCATGTGAACTCTCATCTCCCCTCCTTGAATCCCTAAAAAACCTTCCATGTCTTTATACATCTTCTTCCCCTTTGCTCCTTTCCTATCTCAGGAGATGAAGTGGCCCACTTCCTTGCTAAAACTCAACCTTCTACCTATGTTCTCTGTTTCATCCAAGACCTTGTTCTTTCAATAACTTTCTCTTTCATCCTCAAGTCCTCCTTCTCTCTTTGTCTACAAACGTGTTCAAGTTTCCCTTCTAATATTCATTGATATGGAAGTTCCCTCTGATAATTCAGATCGCAACCCCTCCATGCCAGCTCATAGACTCTTGTCCACATCCTCCCATAAGTTAGCCACAGGACATCCACCCAACATGCTGGTGCCCTTCCTTTCTTTATTCTGACACCCCAAGGACCTCACTGTTCATCTGGCATCCTTTGCCTTTGACACATGACCAGTTCAACTTCTCTTCCTATTGTACAATTCCTTCATGACAAAGGAAGATTTCCCTGGCCCCAGAGAATTCCAGTATCCACACTCTTGATCCATAGAGAACCAGGAAACTGCTTATTACCTGATTTAATTAGACAAAATCATCACTAATGATAGTGACAGTGGAGCAAAATAGGAATGTTTAGCCTGGACAAGAGAAGGCTATGGAGAAACACAAAAATTTGACATATTGGAGGGGTCTTGTTTTTGACTCTCAAGAATGTAGAAACGAAGACCAAATTGTAGGGTGGATAATTTCAACTCAATATAAAGAATTGTCTAGTGCCTAAATCTTTCCAAAGTGGAACAAAGTGCCTCATTAGAAATGAATTCCCAATCATAACAACAACAACAACAACAATAATAATAATAATAGGCTAGATAATTCTGTATCTGAGCTTCTCTTCAGGGAATTTCCTGCATTGAGCAGGGGGTCTTGGCATTGAATGATCCCTGACATTTCTCGCAACTCCAAGATTCTCTGATTTTCTTCTCAGTTGCCTCCTTTTATGCCACCAGAAGGCAATGTATGATTTCCTTCATTTTGAAATTTTGAGGAAGAAGATTTTTTCAGGGAAAAAATTTTGTTTATAAGCTAAAAAAAAGAAGATAGCAACAGCTTAGCAAGAGAGAAGGTAACTTGGAGACTGAAGCAGGGGAGTTGGAAACTGAGGAAAGCTGTGGTTACAAGAAGTGCAGGCAATGAATAGCAGCCGACTTGCCTCATCTGACTCATCAATCAGTCTAAGGGGAGGCAGGCTGAAAGATAGGGCGTGTTGAAAAGTTGATGGCTGGGATAAGAGCATAGGAATGATAAGAAGATGGAGCAGTGAATAAAATGAGGAAAGCTGTCCATTGGATTGATGGATCTGATTTCACAATTAAGCGACAAAGCAACTATGATGAATGTTTGTTCAGTGCCACAGGGAACGGGGGATTAGGCTCTATCTGCAAACTACCTGCTCAACCTTGAACTTCACTTTTCCCCCCCTTTGTTGCCTTCCATTGCAGTGGGTCCTTTCCCTTCCTGCCAAAAGCTACCCAAGCTGGAACTGGGAGCCTGCTGACCATGGATTGGTCTTTGCATCCAAATTTGGCAGAAAACAAGAGTCAGCCTCATACTCCAAATGTTCTTTGGATGTTGGGCTAGAAGCCACTCTGAAGAAAAAGTGACATTTAACTTCCTCAGCATGAAAAATAAAAGTTGGATATGAAATGAGTTGGTTTTTGGTAAGCCATATAAGGAATTGGATAGTTTTATGCTTTGAGCTTTTCTAAGATAATTTATCATGGAATATTAGAGCTACAAGAGATCCTTGAAATCTTGTTGTGAGCAAATAATTCTCATAGGAATTTCAAGCATGTGAAAGATTGTTCAAATCACTAATAAGAAGAGAAATGCAAATGAAAACCAGTATGAGGTTTCAGTTCACACCCAGCCATTTGGAAAAAATGTCAGATGGTGTAGCACCCAGAGCTTATAATGAGAATAGTAGTGATGGAGAGATAGAGGAAAAACAGGTGCACTATACACTGTTGGTGTTGGTGGACGTGTGAATCAGTCCAACCATTCTGGAAAACAATTTGGAATTATGATAAGAAAGTGACAACAAGAAACAAAGAGCTCACTGCTAGGCTTAAATCCAAAGAGGACAAAGATAAAATGGAAGGTCCATTTATGCAAAAATGTTTTGTTCAGCAAAGAACTGGGGGGAAAGTTGTGGTATATGTCTGTAATGGATATACTTCATCTGAAAGAAAAGATGGGGCAACTAGGTGGCGCAGTGGAGGACCTGAGTTCAAATTGGGCCTCAGATGCTTGACACTTACTAGCTGTGTGACCCTGGGCAAGTCACTTAGCCCTCATTGCCCTGCCCCCACCCAAAAAAAGATGATAAGGAAGGATACATGAAGACATGTTATCTATAAGAAAACATGATAAGTAACGATTCATGAAGACATGTTATTTAATGCTAAATGAACTGAACAGAATTAGGAAAACTATTGATACAATGATTACCATAATGTAGATGGGAAGAATCAAAGAAAATTGAACCTTAATGCCATGTAAGTACACTACCATGCTTGGCCCTAATGACATCAAGTTGACAACATTTGTTGGGCACTTGCCAGGCTCTGTGTTAAGCACTGGAAATACAAATATAAGCAGAAGATGCTAGGGCATGATGAGCATGTTCAGAGAATCAGGACTGAAGGCCCCAGAGGAATGGACAGGCAGGCCTGGGTGCTTTATTGAAAATGGAAGATCCAAGGGTAGATTCACACAGCTAGTAAGTGTCTGAGGCTGGATTTGAACTCAGGTCTTCCTGACTCCATCCACTGCACCATCCAGCTGCCCCAGGAAGGTGGCCTTGTAGCTACTCAGAATGCAATATCCATACAACTACTGGGTGTTATGCTCCCAGCTAAAGCTGCCCTAGCCAATTCTGGCTGTGCATGTGTGAGCAGCTTCCAGGGTATACATAGCCTTGAGCAATCTGCTCACTCTTAACTAAGCTTGGTCAGACCTCAGTTCCTTTGGTTGCCTCAGCCCAAATTTCTATTTAGCCACAAATATCCTTCTCTTCGAGAGGCTAAGCAATTTTTCTCCTCTTCTTCCATTTGTAATTCAAAGCCCTTTTAATCAGATCAATCTACAAGCAAATCATCTTGCCCTGGGATTATGGAATTATAGTTGCAGTGTCCAAAAGAAAAGTTAGGGATCATCTCATCTGGTCCAGCCAGAGCCATAGGATAGGGCAACTGAAGCTGTCACAGGGTGATAATATCTGTGAAATACACTTCCTTGCCGTGCTAGTCTGATGGCCATTTGACTCACTTGGCCTCATCCCTTGAGGTCTTCCACTGACTTTGAGTAAATCCACCCGCCCTGCATGCACTGTTTGAATTTTCCAAGCCCTTCTCCAGATGCAGGGTCCTACCCCACAAGGATCAATGTCTCACCCTCTCCCAGATTTCCCTCTCTCCTACTGCTGGGTCAGCCTGTCTCTTAGCATAATTACATCCAATTTAGGTATATTGCCCATCATGCCTTCCTCATTCCCATCTGAATTTGCCTCAGGGAACAAAATTCATTCATTATTTTTGGGGGTTTGACTTCCTCATATTATACAGAAGGACATGAAGGAACAGAGAGAGAAGTGATCCATCCAAGGTCACTTAACTAGCTCAGAAAAATCCTTTAAATTCGATTCTGTGATGTGTATGTGTAGTTGTGATAATTATATAAATAATTATAATTTTAACAAATTATATAAATTTGTAAATTTAAATCCTTTCCATCCATCCATCCATCTTTTTAAGAAAAAGGCTTTCATGCCGAAGGCACCTGGTAGGCAGCAATTCCTTCGAGGTTCATTGAGGGGGTCAACAAAGAGGGAAGGCTGGATTGGGGTGTCTGGCTCCAGAAAATGCAAATTTACTCTTGCTAAGCATTTCTGCAAAGTCAAATGCAACTGAATCAGCATCCTGGGCAGAGAAGAAAATACTATCCAGTCTGCAGCTGAACTATGGGGGTGGGGGTGGAGGGGAAGGAGGGATGAGAAGAGGTAAAGAAGCTTCCTTCCCCTCCCTGAAGTCTGCACATAAGCTCTGTAAAAGCAAAATGGGATCAATTAATCTCTTTGTTAATCTTGATATTTGCATGAAACAAGTGTTCTGCAAATCACTGGCTTCCATCTTCAGAATCACTTATCCCATCAGTTAGCAAGGGCTTGTTTTCTATTGAGATTTGAGCACAGCAGGAGGCCAACATTCTAATTACCATTAAGTACATTTGCTACAATGTATTGGAGAAATGTAGCCATCAGATGAACCGCTGAGGCGTGGGCACACGTGTGCAGGCTCATGGGGGCAGTGCCAAGCTCAGATGAGGCTCCATTGCCAAGACAAAATCTCATTCACATGTTGGTTCCACCATCTTATATATTCACAAATGCTCTGAGCCTAAAAATACAGCTGAATACAATTCAACAAGCATTTATTAAGTAGTTACTTTGTGCAAAGTACTAGAGATTTGGTATTGTTGAGTTATTTTGCAGTCGTGTCCAACTCTTCATGCATGACCCCATTTGGGGTTTTCTTGGCAGAGATGCTGGAGGGGTTTGCCATTTCCTTCTCCATCACATTTGACAGATGAGGAAACTGAGGCAAACAGGGTGAAGTGACTTGCCCAGGGTCACTCAGATAGTGTCTGAGGTCAGATTTGAAACAAGGAAGATGAGTCTTCCTGACTCCATGCCTGGCTCTCTATCCACTGTGCACCACCCAACTGCCCATATCAGGAATGCACTAGCCTTTATTTCACTCTATTGAAAATGCATATAACACAAAGAGCTCACAGCAGCCCATTAACAAACAGAAAAATAAGTCATTCAAATGGCCTGTTAGATTCCCCAACATCTTCTTTTAAGGTTAATATTCTTTGGGAGTTGCCAGAATAGCATTTACCTTCTTATTAATCTGTAGAGAAAGAAGGAAACAAGCATTAATTAAGCACCTACTATGTGCTGGGCAGGGCCATTGCCAGTCTTACTACTGTACCCTGATGACTCTGGAGGAGAAAGTGAGGCTGATGACTCTGCACAGCTCTGCCTCACTTAAATCCAATTCCCTTGCAAGTTAAGACAGCACCCTCCTGATGTCATTGGTCCTCCTCAGGAAAGAAGGATGAACAACAACCATGTGCCATGCGCTTTACAATTATTATGTCGTTTGGTATTCATGACAATTCTTAGAGATAAATGCTATTATTATCTCCATTTTATAGTTAAGGAAATTAAGCCAAACAGAGGTTAAGTGACTAGCCCAGGGTCATACAATTAGTAAGTGCCTGAGGCTGGATTTGAACTCAAGTCTTTCTGACTTTAGGTCCAGCTCTCCATCCACTGTGCTACCTCTCTCCTTCCCTGCCCCTGCCTTTGCCTCATGAAAGATTTTATTCCTTCAGCTGCACAGAAATTTTTTGTTGGCGATCTTTTTCCTCCTCTGTAAATCACACTGTTGTGGAAATCTTTGCTCTCCAGGAGATTAGCCTCCTAACTCTCAAATTTAGGAACTTTCGATCTTGTATGTGAGAACAATCCCAATGCTGGTGCTGTTCAGGAAAGCCTTCTTGGGCTAGAGGTTAGTTCATAGGATTGGACAGAATCTGAAATCAGAAGTCTGTCCCTGAATTCCTTCCTAGACCACATAACAACACATGTCTACCTGAGCCATGTGTTTCTCCCACAAATCAGCATCACCTGCTCTGGTGGAGGGGGGTGGTGGTGGAAGAGGGGATAGGGAGAGGAAGGAAGGTATAAACATAACAGGGGCCTGTGAAATAGCTATAGGAAGAAAGAAGAAATGATAAATTCTGTTTTCTCCACATGGGAGGTTACTAGCACACGAGCATCTGTTAAATTTGAGGTTAACACTACTACAAAAATGGGTGCAGAGATCTCTAGTGATCCAAATGCTCATTAAGAATCTGACTTGAGATTCATGATGGAAAATGCTCTCTAAGTCCAGAAAAAAAGGAACTTTGGAATCTAGATGCAGATTGAACCATACTATTTGTTTTTTTTTCTTTTTTTGAGGTTTTTCCTTTTTGCTCTGATTCTTCTTTCACAGCATGACTAATGCAGAAATATGTTTAATGGGATTGTACATATACAACCTATATCAGATTGCTTGCTGTCCTAGGGAGGAGGGGAAGGAGGGAGGGAGAAAATTTTGAAACTAGAAATCTTATAAAAACAAATGTTGAAAACTATCTCTACATGTAACTGGAAAATAATAAAATACTTTTATGAAAAAAAAAGAATCATGACTTGACACCTACTGTGTGACCCTGGGCAAGTCACTTAATCCTCATTGCCCCATAACCCCCCCCCCCCCCGCCCCACCAAAAACCAAACAAACAAAAACTAAGAACAAAACTAAAAACGAACAAACAAAAACAGAAAAAGAATACATGCTCTTAAAAAAAAGAATCATAAACAGGTACTATTGAAGACTCATCACAATGGATCATAGGCTAGGGTAAATCCAGTCTTCTTGGCCCCATGAATAAATATCACTGTATCATTTTTTAATGAATACATGACAAGGATCATTTCTCTTTTTCAAGGTTATATGATAGATGGGATCATGCAACCAATATTTTGAATTGAGTGTTTCTAATAGAATATTTGGAAAGTGTGAAAGACTGTATATTAACTTGAAGGGGTCAAGTGCGTAGCTAAATACTGAACACAAAGAGATCTTGATAATCTCCTCCTTACGGTTTGTCCCATGTCAGGAAACTCTAAGAACTAATTTATACTCATGCTGCTTAGAGCAAATTGGTATTTATTTATCCATTTGAATTATTTATGCTGCTCATAATGAAATGAAAACTCACCACCTTCTGTTACACTGAATTTTCTTTACTTGCATTTTGTTTTCTTCATGCAACTATTTTTTATGCAAAAGCGGATATGATAATAGACTAAAATATTTTACACTGATTTCCTGAGAAGAAATATGTTCATCCCATATGTCGCAACTTCCTATCCCTTCATAAGCATTGGTACTCAGATCTTGGTCAAATAATAAGGACATCTTACTTCAAAATATTGGAAATTATGTCAGCATGGGTATTCTATGGCTGCAACTTTTTTCTGTATCTTAGCAGTCTGCATGAGTTATAATGGCCTCAAAACCTAAACTTACCAAATGATGCTCAGCCTTCTTGTAACAAGCCTCTCTCATCTTAGGTAGGCTATTCCTTAGGCCACAGGCATATAGTCGCTCACCTGATCTGTACTGGGAATATTCTAAGCTTTGTAGCATCCTGGAAAATTATGTGTTCCACTGAGATTGTCCTCATTAAAACCAGAGGCACTTCTAGGTCACAATGAAACATCAAGGAAAGACTTCATTTCTCTAGCACTTTAAGTTAGACAAATTGCTTTGCTCACAAAAACCCTGAACTTAGAGAATCCTTGCTTTAGACCAGGGCTTCTTAAACTTTTTCTACTCATGACCCCTTTTCACCTGAGAAATTTTTATGCAACCTGGGGTATATAGGTATATAAAACAGGTGTACATAACCTTTTATTGTTGCCAAATTTTTTGCGACACACACATTTAGTTACATGACCCCATGTGGGATCATGACTCATAGTTTAAGAAGTGAGGGGTTAGACTATACACAGGCAGCAAGAAAAGCTCTGTTTGGGGTGGCGGTGTTCATGACTTAGAAGAAGGGAATGTTCGCTCAAGTTTAGGGGCACCAGCCAGGTGAAGGGAAAAAGTGAGAGTGAAATGAGAACAGATTAATATGTGTTTTTGTTGTTGTTTAGTTATTTTCAGTCATGTCCAACCCCATCTGGGGTTTTCCTGGTGAAGATACTAGAGTGGTTTGCCATTTCCTCCTCCACTTCATTTTTACAAATGGGGAAACTGAGGCAAACAGGGTTAAGTGACTTGCCCAGGGTCACACAGCTAGTAAGTGTCTGAGGCCAGATTTGAACTCAGGAAGATGTCTCCAGCCTCTGCACTCTATCCATTGCACCACCTAGCTACTCTCTGGAGGTGAAAAGAGAGAAGGTGAGCAGTTGATATAGTTGTGGGCTGGAGATGAGACCAGGCTGAACTGGCATTTCTGGTATTGACTCAGAATGAAATCCAGGAAACAGCTCACACTGCCATTTTGCCCCACCCCACTACTGGTCTCCTTGTATTTCTCAGAGCAGAGTGCTGGGAGACTTTTCACCTAAAATCTAAATCTCAATCCCTTTCTTCAACAATGTCCCTTTGGGCTGGCTGGAATTAGTGTGGAGGGAAGAATAATAAGTGACCTTAGCTGCAAGCTTCAAGATAGCCTTGTTTGAATACTTATCTGTGTTTCTATGTTGTTTGATACAGATAATAAATTACATGGCCATTAACAGTGATTTTTATCTAAGCCTATGAATTTGCGGTGAGATTGAGAGAGAAAAAGTAAATCCATTTGAAAAGAGATTTCCTGCTTTTACTCTAGGCTAAGGGTGAGCTGATAAGAGTTTCTGCAATTTTGGTGATTTGCTGAGATATTTCTAAAGCATAGCTGCTAGACCTTCTTGGAACACGGGGAGAGAAAATGAATAAGTAGAAGACACCATTATAGAAAGGGGAGGGGACACATTAATTGGTTATACCAGAGTACATCTTGGAAGCACTTCATCCAATCCACATCTCTGTTCTTATCATGCTATCTTGTCTATTTCCCTTCCACCTGTCTTTGTGCTTCTCCCATTAGTTTACTGAATTGGGATTGATTTCTTTCATTCCACAAGAAAATATGTTTATCTCTTGTGTGCTTGTAGTGTACATAATGGACCTTACAAATCTTAAAGTGTTACTTAAGTACTAGATTTCTTCTTCTCCTCCTCCTCCTCTTCTCCTTCCTCCTCCTCCTTCTACTCCTCTTTGTCCTCCTTCTTTTTTTCCTCTTCCTTCTCCTCCTTTCTATTTAAGCAAAATATGATGTAATCTCTCTAATGACTGGATTAGCCATATACATGGAAGAAAGTCATTGTAGGGAGACTTGCAGCCTGGAGAACTGCAGTGTCAAGGAGGGACACACTGGGACAAAGAAAGGACCAAGGCATTATGGAGTCTAGATAGACCAGTACTGTTGTACTTGTGTACAAACTGGTAGATCCCATGAAACTTAAGCTGCTGGTAAAATTGGGCCAGTAATATTATCTAAAACCCTTTTTCTTCCCCAGCCCCTGAATGTATCCTGGTGGGTTCCAAAGAAGCAATTCTTCCCCCCTAATACTTCCCACAATTTATGGCTACAAAGAGGTTGTAGGTGAGGGGCAAAAAGGGAGATGATAGGGAAAAGCTTTTTCTTACAGATTTACTAAAGGACAGCTACTAAAAAGTTGTTCACTTTGCTGTATTTTAATAAACCATATGGTCTCTGAAAAGTCAATCATTTGAGTCTTATAAATGAGGTAGGTCAACTGAGAATAGGTTATTTCCCAAATGCAAACTGGAGATTAAGTCAATGAGAAAACCAATTGAGTTTTGCCCTCCCCCTATTCCAGTATTTCAGAACACTAATTTATTGCTTTAGAACTTTAGAACATCCATTAGAATAAAACTTGAATCCAGGTGGGAAAGGTGGTTAACCCTATTCAGCACCATTAGTGGTGTGTAAAAGCTTATAGTTGATTGCCCTCTTGTGATCAGTATGGATATTGCAACAACTGGAAAAGGCTGAACTTGTGAATAGGTGAATTTCTGATGCAAACATGGTTGGTTGATAGAACCACCTAGAGGCCAAATGTGTGTGTGTGTGTGTGTGTGTGTGTGTGTGTGTGCGCACGCGCGCATGTGTGTATACACAAACATACTATATATACACTATAGTTACATGCTACATTCCTATGCTAGCTAATTTCTGTAGCCTTGGAAGTGAGCTGGGTGTGGGTTCTACTGGTACTGAAGGCTCTCAATTGTCATCTGGAACATCTATGAAACACACAGGCTTTCAGACTAAGAAGCACAGACCATGCCTGCAAAGAATATAGGAAAAACAAATCTCACAGCAGGGTATATTAATCCACCTTAGCTAAAAGGATTTTCCTAAAGTTGAGGTCGGACTCTGTCACTCTCCTTAACCCCTCTCTCCAGTGAGTCCCAGTGGCTCTCAATTGCCACCAGAATAAAATCTAAAGTCCATTGTTTGTCATTTAAAGCTCTTCACAACCTGGCCCCTTCCTGCCTTTCTAGTCTTCTTATAATTTACTCCCCCTAATGTACACTGTGATCTACTTGGGTCCTTCAGACATGCCTTTGCACTCGCTATCCCCCATGCCTATAATTTCCTCTGTCATTATCTCAGCCTTAGCTTCAATGCCACTTCCTGAAAGAAGCCTTTCTCAGACCCTCCAACTGCTAGTGCTTTCCCTTCTAAGGCTACCTTTCATTTACACTATATACAGTGGTATGCTGGCGAATGTGTAACAAGCAGCTCCCTTAAGAACCTCTCCAGGAGAAAATATATACATGATATACATTTAAGCTTAATCTGTATTATTTACATTTCCTCAACATTTCCTTAAGTTTAAACAATAAAACTAAAAATCGCGCTCCGATGAATAGCATTTGCTGATTTCCAAGCTCACACTGAAAGTTTAACGGTTAGCTCTCATGATGTTCCCAGCTGGCTCCAGCATAGCCTTGACTGTATCTTGCATGTACCTATTTCTTTATATATTGGCCCCTACATGAAAATGCAAAGTCCTTGAGATAATGAACTGCTTTAGCCTAGCATAGTGCCTGGTATTAGCGAGCACCTGGTAAATGCTTGTCAATTGATTGATTTCCTCCAACCTTCATATAAGACTTTGAGCTGTTCAGCTTTTTAAGTCACATCAGACTCTTGGTGACCCCATTTGTTTTTGTTTTTGTTTTGTTTTTTGGCAGAGATACTGGCGTGCTTTGCCATTTCCTTCTCCAGCTCATTTTAAAATAGAGGAAACTGAGACAAACAGGGTAAAATGACTTGCCCAGGTTCACATAGATAGTAAGTGTCTGAGTCCACATTTGAATTCAGATATTCCTGACTCCAAGTCCAGAGTTCTATCCACTGCGCCACCTAGCGGCCAACAACAGAAAAGACCCTTAGATAATGGAAAAGGATGCTGAGGCTCAGCTCTCCAACCCTGGGAGATAGATTGTTTTCAGAATGATCAGGCATCAAGGAGGGCATGGGTCCCTGAGGACACCTCTCTCATATGATGAAGACATTCCAGACCTAGCACTGAGTTTCTTCCTCAGATGAACTTGGATAGCTCTCAATAGAGAAACTCTGAATTCAGATTTCTTAGGAACCACTGATGGGTGGTGATGTTTCAGGATTAATCCTCTCAGAAAATCTCTGAGTGTCCTGCCAATTCTACCTTTTATTGTCTCAGGACCTTTAGCATAGCAGGCATGGAGGGTGCACCTAGTCCTTTTTGTCAACAAAAGGTACACACCTCAAGTTTTGCTCATAGAATCAGTTGATCAATCAGTTAACAAATATGTGTGACATGACATAGAGGACAGAGCTAGTCTCAAAGCCAGGAAGATTTGGATTCAAGTCCTGATTCTGGCACAGACTGGCTTTAAGGCTCTGGGGAAGTCACTCAACCTCTCTGTGCTCTAGGAAGCTCTGCAGAAAAAGATCCCTACTTGCACTGGCAGAGAGAGTTTCCCCACCAGGGAATTCTCTATAACAATAAAATCACAGATCCATTAGTTATTCTCTATCCTAACGTGTCAGGCACTGATAGACATACAAAGACAAAAATGAAATAGCTCCTGCCCTTAGGGATATTATATTTTACAAAGGGAAAATGACAAATGAAACCTGTAGTCAAGAACGGAAATACCTAGCCTCTCAATCTTTACCCTCTCTTCTGACCATGGTCAGATAAGCCTGGGAGAAATAGGTCCAGAAAATCATTGGATGGGTTAGCTCTTGCCCACAACTCTTTGTTGTTGTTGTTGTTGTTGTTATTTTCTCTGGAACTTCTCAATACCTGTCCAGGGGACTGTTGCATCTAGAAGGTAAGTTTGGTTCTCTTCTTGGGTGCACTAAGGACCCATGGGTTCACTATGATAACCGAAACCTAGATAGATGACCCTTCCCAGTGAAGTTCCTTTGGCATGGTTCCAGTGACTGATGTCCTTAACTCCTAAACCTTCTGAACTCTACAATTCCAGCAGAAGTGGGCAACTGAACTGTGTTTTGGAGGGCAGCCTTTCAAGGCTTGTCCTCACTGAGTCAGACTCTCCCTTGTGTTGTCTGCCTAAGCTTGGCCTGCTAGCAAGGGTTCTGTTGAGCTAACTTTATTTTCTTCTCCAAACTCTTATTGCCTGCTTGATTTTATACCATTTGCCTGATTAATTCTAATCAGCTGGGAGGTGGGTCCTCATTGAAGATTGATTTGATTAGTCTAATTGACTATTCACCAACAGTACAACCAAAGTTCGCTTGACAACTTGAGAAAGTCCAACATTGTTAGATTATCAAAGGTTGCTATGACTTTGATCACTATTGCCTTTATGTGTCAGGAAAGTTTCTCAATGTCAGAACATAGACTTAGAGTTGAGAGAAATTTTAGAAGGCCTCTAGTCTAGTCTCTTAGCAGATGAAGAAACTGAGTGGATCATTCTGGCTGGGAAATTAACATAGAGGTTCTCAGCACTTTCCCATGTCCTGAAGTGGTTATCTTGGGTACTCAAATAGCCATGTTTACCTCTCAGCGATTTCAGCAACTAACACTATAAATGGCAGGGAGGATGTCAACCTGTATTGGTAAAAGGGTTTCAGCACTCAGGAGTTATCTATATCCAAGAAATCAGAGATATGGTCAATAGTCAGCCAATAAACATTTATTAAGTACCTACAACTCTCTCATTTTATGGACTGTTGTTGACCATTTTCTTTCTTCCCTGTCTTTATTTTTGGGTTTTTTGTTTGTTTGTTGTTTTTGCAGGGCAATGAGGGTTAAGTGACTTATCCAGGGTCACACAGCTAGTGTCAAGTGCCTGAGGCTGGATTTGAACTCGGGTCCTCCTGAATCCAGGGCCCATGCTTTACCCACTGGGCCACCTAGCTGCCCCTGTATTAAGTACCTACAATGTGTCAGGCACTGTGCTAAGCATTGGGGATGCAAAAATGGTAAAAAGACAGTCCCTGAAGTCGAGGACTGATTGTCAAGGAACTCCTAGTCTTACAGGTGAGACAACATGCAATGTTGTATGTCCGAGTACAATCTAGATAGAATACATTGGAGATAATCAGTAGAGGGAAGGCATTAGAATTAAGAGGAATCAGGGAAGACTCCTTATTGAAGGTGAGATTTTCACTGAGATTTGGAGGAAGCCAGCAGGTAGTAATGAGGAGGAAGAGCATTCTAGGCATGTGTGCGATCCAGTTTAAAGTGCCTGGAGTTGGGAGATGGAGGGAAGAACAACAAGGAAGGACAGACAGTGTTGCTAGATCTTAGAGTATGTCTGTGTGTATACGGGGTGTGGATGTGTGTGGATTGTAAGGTGTAAGACTACTTGACCACTTATCTGACAAGTTTTCCATTTTAACATGTTAAAATAACATAACATCTGGGCTTTCTGAGGCTTTCTTTCCCCCCTTCTTACTATCCCTTGTTATATCTCAGCAGCAGAGGCAGCCCAGGCTCAAATTTTTCCTCTTCTTGGGCTCCATAATTTCCCAAGAATAATTATGACTTTTTATAGAGGAATACATTTTGTGCCCCTGCTTCCAGTGGCATAGTCATTCTTGAGATTGAAATGGTACTTTCCCACTCTAGTAGTCTTGATAGATCTGACAGATTACCCTCTGCCTTCTCTCAGAAAAAAGGTCAGTCTCTTCAAGCACTCAACACCTGAGATGGGGGAGGTTTATGATCTCCTTCCATGTACTGTCCTCCTTGGGGAGATGTCTAGGAAATTTGAAAGGCTCCATTGCCTCAGGAAACTGGCACATTTACATTGTATTCCCTTCTGAACATCTCACCCAGTATTTTATACCTGTCCAGAGGCTCTAAAGTAGCCAACAGGGTCTTTTCCATATTGAACGTCATTCAGTAGTTTTCTCACAAACCACAGTTCTTTGTGTAGGTTTTCATTCATGTCCTGGACCAGTTCCCTAGCAACTAAGGAGACATTCTTTACACAACAGTAAACTGCTATTAGGTTCATTACCCACCATATTGCTCGTAACCTGAGCTATCTTAACCAAGGTAATTCCAACAGAGAAGATCTATGATATGAATGACCTGGATATGCTTTGGGAGAGTTCCTCATTCCCCTTGACTTCTAACACCCAAAAGGAAACCTGGGAAAACAGATTGATGGTGCATTTCTAGGATACTCAAACCAACTCTTCACTTTCCAAGTTTAACCACAAGGTGGCGCAGCTAGCTGTTAACCTGAACCAGTCAGACAAGGTTTTGGAGCTGTTGAGTCCCATGCTTGCCCTGAAAGTTTTAGTGCTTCTGCTGAATGGAAAGGCTAGAGAAGTCCCAAGCTCTCTAGGTTTCCCTGAGAGCAGATGGCCTTCTATACCCCAACTTCACCTCTCTCTGGGGGACTGCACTAATTTGTCAATAGAGTGGGCAGAGTTAGTGGGAATTTACTCAATCAGGACTCCCCCTCCCCCAATCTACTCCTTCCTTCCTAAACTTTCCTCATGAGCCCTAATTATGTGACCATGATGGAAGCATAATGGGTTCCCATAGGATTTGGACAGAATATTATTTATTTATTTATTTTTTTTTTTTGCGGGGCAATAAGGGTTAAGTGACTTGCCCAGGGTCACACAGCTAGCAAGTGTCAATTGTCTGAGGCTGGATTTGAACTCAGATCCTTTTGAATTCAGGGCCAGTGCTCTATCCACTGTGCCACCTAGCTGTCCCCTAGATAGAACATTCTTAACTTTTCAGTGCTTTATTCTTAGTATAGAAACAATGTAATAACAATTAACATTTATATAACACTTTAAGATTGGCAGAATGCTTTTTATACATTATCTCCTTTGATCTTCAGAGCAATCTGGGCAGGTAGGTGCTATTATTAACCCTATTTTACAGAAGAGGTGAGTGACTTACCCAGGTCACTAGCACTAAATGTCTAAGGTAAGATTTGAACTCAGGTCTTCCTGAGTCCAAGTTCAATGCTATCCACTGCTCCACCTAGAGTATCTATCCAACAATATAAGTAATAGAACAGCTACCTAATGGATGCTTATGCACAAGTCTCCTAAACTGAGGTGGTTTCCGGGCAGTATAAAGTTTGCTCTGAATCCAGCAGTTCTAGGAAAGATCCATGCTGATTTCTTTAGTTCTCTATGACTATGAGTTTACAATGGAATCGAATGGAATGGAATGGAAATAATACCCAACTTATATTTGATTCACACTTCCAGGAAGGCAAGTCTTTAGATGGAGACGCGGGATCTCTGAACCCAGGGACTCATTTCCTCCATATGACCTAGGGCATGGACTTGGGATAAGACCTGAAATAGCTTGTGACTGTCTCTTTTTCTTTCAATGTTCCAGCACTAGAATAGACCACTGATGGCTTCTCACCACAGCTATTTAATTGTTTGTGAAGCAGGGATGTAGGCAAGAGAATTCTAGACTTGGAGAGAAATTCTCTCTGCCCTTCTTATCTTGCTTCCTCAGTTCCCCTTCTCTCTCTAACTTTGAGTCCTTCTGTTTCTGGTACCTCAGAGCTAGATCATCTCCTCCCTTTATCAGGCTGAAATCCATGTGAAATTTTAGAATTAGCTTTTATGACCCATGGCCCAGGGAGGGGTAGCCTTTCCCATAAAGGGTTCCTACTCTGAATTCATATGGAAGCCAGATTCAACCTGGCAGCATCCTGACCACAAAGTGAGGTCTTCTCTTGTTCTCTCTGCCCCATTATACCCCCATTCTGGAGTATAACTCCAGTGAAAATCTTTAAAATAAAGTTTAGTCATGACTCATATTTCAAGTATCTTTAGACCTCCTTCTAGAAAAAGTCCTCAATGTACATAACAAATATTTGGTATAGGTCAGCTATTTATTTCCTCCAAAAATCAGTCAATAAGCACTTAGTAAGTACCTGCTATGTGCCAAACACTGTGCTAAGCATTGAAGAAATATTTAAAGACATGTTCATTCATTAACAAATACTTAAAGTATAAAATGATAACTCACTACTAGCGACATTATCTCTCCAAAAGTTAGTTGCACTTTGTGGGACAGCTGAACATTTTCCCATCAGACAGCACTGAACAACCCTGTGAACAATTCACCGATTTCAGCCTTCCTGCCTGGCCCCTTAATTCTTTAAGGTTCAGGATGATTCAATCATTGTTCATCTTCTGCTGCAGGAAGCTCCTTCCACTGGGTAGCCAACACCAACTTAGCAACCCAGGAACTTTTGAATTCACAAGATAGCTTCCAACAGTGGAAACATCCATCCCTTGGCATCACTGGTTGTAGGCTCAGCTAGAAAAGCTCATGTTTTTGTGACCTCTTGCTCAAATGGTCAACCACCATTGCTACTGGGCATGGGAAGAAAGGAGAGAAATCCTCTCCCCCAAACCCCCTTGATAGAAATCCAAGAGGAAGTTGGGTCAGAGTCCCATAGCAAGAGGTAAAACTATTTCTCTTATAGCTCATTGAGTGAGTGGATCCCCCAATTCAATTCTCAATCATCTTAGACGTAACTTCAGTCACCAGGACCAAGACACCTATCAGGAGTTGCTGGGGTTTGCCTATCCATTCTTATTGTTGTTGTTGTTTCTTCTTCTTCTTCTTCTTCTTCTTTGTGGGGCAATGAGGGTTAAGTGACTTGTCCAGGGCCACATAGCTAGTAAGTGTCAAGTGTCTGAGGCCAAATTTGAACTCAGGTCCTCCTGAATCCAGGGCCAGTGCTTTATCCACTGCACTACCTAGCTACCTCTGTTTCATTTTAGAAGAGGACCATGACAGAAAGGTGATGTCATGATTTGCACTGAATTGGATTTAAGTGAGGGAGAGCCATGCAAGATCACCAACCTCACTTTCTCCTCTAGGGCCATCTGGGTCCAGCAGCAAGATATACATCAGGATGACTGGAGATGGAAAGAGTCCAAAGCATAGCCTCGAAGAAGGATTCAGAGCCCATCCCCAGCTCCCTGAAGAGCAGCTCAGTCTATCCCTGCTACATTATCATGGGGTATAAGCCAAACTCATGCCCTGCTGTACAAATTATTTTTCAGTGAGTTTTCGGCTATTGGATTTCTTTTTTAATGAAGAATATCTATAGTAAAGATTACCCAATTCCTGTCTCTTCCTTGGTTGGTGGGGGGAGCCTAAAAACCCACAGTGAGGGATGCCAGGGCTAATAGTTTTTCCTTCATTCAAAATGAATGGAGTTAGTGATTAGAACCAGCATGGGTTGTCTTGTTCTGTCTGTACCTTGGAGAGTTAAACAGCTAGCATCCTGTTGGCGTTTCTGTTCAAATCCATGTTTTTAAACATGAAAATAACCCTGTCCCCTTGGCTTGAACTCCACATGTGGGCTGCTGCCCTGGAGCAAACCTTTCAGAAACTCATTAAAAAATAGCAGGGTGGTGGCTCTTAGCACAGGCGGGTTATTAAAAGTCAATCACACTGGAAGAGAAGGGAAGAACTCCCTGAATCCAATCACTCTGCTCCCTGGGCTGTGCCCTCTGGGGTCAAGGGCAGAGGCTAGGTCCAGAGATTGTGAAGTGACCCCTCTATGCCTATTATCATGGGGTAAGGCATTTAATATCTAGCCTTCAGTTTTCTCACCTGTGTGATCAGAGGGTTGGATCATGTGAAAGGTTCTTTCTGCCCTGACATCCTTTGGATCTATGATTTGAACTCCACAAAGACAGTCTGGGATGAGGCTGAATTTCAAATACCCTCAGGCAGACAGAGAGCCCTACATGTGCACAGAGAGGGATGGAGGGACATTGTAGCTTAGTGCTGCATTATTCAAAGCCTGCCTCTGACACTCACAAGTTACAAAATCTCAGGCAAGTCTCATCACTTGCTTAAGCCTCAGTTTCCTCAGCTGTAAACTGAAGAGCAGACATCCAGAGGTAGATGAGCTCTCCTGTGCAAATACGCTTTTCATTTATGTTTAAATTTTTTTTTTTTTGGTGGGGGCAATGAGGGTTAAGTGACTTGCCCAGGGTCACACAGCTAGTAAGTGTCAAGTATCTGAGGCCGGATTTGAACTCAGGTCCTCCTGAATCCAGGGCCGGTGCTCCATCCACTGCGCCACCTAGCTGCCCCTGTGCAAATACACATTAAACAAAAATAATTACAAGCAGGGGCAGCTGGGTGGTGCAGTGGATAGAGTACCAAGTCTGGAGTCAGCAAGACCTGAGTTCAAATCTGATCTCGGACACTTGCTAGCTGTGTGACTCTGGGCAAATCATTTAACCCTGTTTGCCTTAGTTTCCTCATCTATAAAATGAGCTGGAGAAGGAAGTGGAAAGACACTCTAGAAACTTTTCCAAGAAAACCCCAAATGGGGTCCCCAAGAGACTGAAACAACTGAACAACAAATTATAAAAGCAGATGTTATAATTTTTATTTGAAAAAAATTTATCCTACTATCAATTGACAAATCTTAGTCCTTTGAGGCATTCTTTTTTTCTTTTTTTAGTGAGGCAATTGGGGTTAAGTGACTTGCCCAGGGTCACATAGCTAGTAAGCGTCAAGTGTCTGAGGTTAGATTTAAACTCAAGTCCTCCTGAATCCAGGGCCGGTGCTCTATCCACTGCGCCACCTAGCTGCTCCTTTAGGCATTCTTAACTTATGGTCCTTCTAGTGCTAAATAAAAGTCATCTAGTCTAACCTCATATTTTATAGATGAGGGAATTGAGGCCCCATACAAATTGAGTGATTGATAGGGCTTAAGGACACATGGATAATAAGTGGCAAGACTGGGATCTGAATCCAAAAAATCCGACAATGTAGTATAGCTGAAAGAGCTTTGACTATGGAGTCAGTGGACCTGAGTTCAAATCCTGCCACTCATGTCTATTTCTCGTGTGTTTTTTGTCAAGTCATCTAAACATCCTGGGTCCCAGTTTCCTCATATGTAAAACCAAAGGGTTGAACTAGGTTTCCGTAGTACTTTCTAGTCCTAGAACTATGTATGATAATGTCACTTCAACTCCTTGAGCCTCAATTTCCTTATTTGTAAAATAAAGAGTTTGGACTAGATAGGCATTGAAGTGCCTTCCATGTCAAGAGCTATGTTACTGGGTTCAAATCCGGCCTCAGACCCTTGACACTTACTAGCTGTGTGACCCTAGGCAAGTCACTTAACCCCAATTGCCTCACCCCCCAAAAATAATAATAACAATCGTATCACATACCTTATGGGGATGTTATGCAGTTTAACTATATCCATAATACTATATAAATGCCAGCTAATTATCACGGTCACCTTAACTAGAATCAACTCCTTGTGCAGGTCAAAATTAATAGGAACACATTAAAACTTTTTTGTTTAACTGCCAGAGACATGTAGTCATCCTGTCAGACTCCATCGATGTCTTAATTAGTTTTGCTAATTTTGGTTTTTTGTTTGTTTACAAGGGATCATTCACTGGGCAGGAATAAATACATGAATAAAGGTAATGCAAAAACAAAATATATAAGGAAAATGTTAGAAATACTCTTGCAGTTTTCTAATCTCTTTTATAATTTCTTCTCTGCTACTTTGCAAGGGAACCTGGTGAGTTTATAATTGAAACCACCTCCAGGCAGTCGGCAGAGAGAAGCTCTAATTAGATGACATTCAGATGTGACTAGAGAAGAATTAGAGGGGGGTACTTATTTACCTTAGTAGCCAGGTGCATTTGCTTCCTAGAATTCTGCCCCTATATTGTCTGCACCCCCTGAAGATGTACCTCCATTTACCAAGGGGATGGCTGATTGTAAAAGCGATTTCTTCCATCATTGCACAGAATAGGGCTGCCTTTATCCCTGAATTTGAACAATTGTTGTTCCTGCTCTTATATCAATTTTCTCACCAACACAAGGGAAGCCAAGGCCAGTGGGACTGATGCAGTCTGTGTACTCCACAATGAAAGCAGGCAACATTTTGGTCATGTGATAGAAATATCACCTATTCAAGCCCAGATCACTTGCCTTCTAATTGGTCTCCCAGGTTCTACTCTCCTTTCTACTATGCTTCCTCTGCAGAGCTGACCAAATGACCTTCATTAAAGCACAGATATAGAACTTCTTACCAAGATGGTTGCCTGGATGGAAGCAGACCACCCCAGTCCCACAGAGGTCTCCAGAAATACCTTGAAATTCACAACAACTGAATAATGAGCAAGAAATCCAGTGAGAAACTACACTAAGTGGTTTCTTCCAACCCAGAACTGAACAAAAAGTCAACGAGAGCCTACTAGCAATAGGAAAAATTCCCCAGCCCCCTCATAGTAAAGTCAGCATCAACCGAGCAAGCAAGTCTGTGAAAGGCCAGGATGTTAGAAGGATCAGAGGTACTTGTAACCTGCAGGGTTCTGGCTCCTGAAGCATCAACAGCAGAGGGCTCCCCAAGAAATATACAACATGGTCAGAAAGCCCCAAGGTAAGGACCTAAGACCGCCTCCCCCCCCCCCACACAAACACACACACAATGAGTGCTAGTGTCCAGCACTGACACATGGACATTTTAAGTCTAAGGCCTCTGAGGCTCCCAACACTCTCTCCTGACAGATCCAACACTCTGAACCTCAAAGATCCAGAAGGACCTAAGGAGGTGGAGCTAAGCCCAGGAATCCAGAGACTTAGGATTAGACCAAGCATGGCTGACTATACCACCCAAAAGCCCAGCAAGAGACAGAGCCTGTTCCTGGCACAAAGTCCCAGGAACTAAAGCTGGAGAGATGAGTGACTCAAAACTATTAACTAAGAAGAGAATAGCAAGGGGCAGCTAGGTGGTGCAGTGTATAAAGCACTAATGGCATTTCCCTCATGGCATATTTTATTTCCATTCTTCCCTGAAGCTGCTTACTGATTATATGTTATGGCCAGCTCATGTGTATCATTGCCCACTATGTGATAGCTTATTATATTCCTTGTCTCACAGAAAGAAAGTAACACTAGTAAATTATTGATGTCAAAAAATGGGAGAAGTTCTAGAAGCTAAGGAGTCACTGGAAAGTTTTTCCATGTTCTGAAGACAATCCATTCTCCTTCTCCTGCTCAGTTATGGGTCTGATTCATTGTTTATTTATATTGTCCATTCAAGATATACATATTGATTGGACAAGCTCTAGAGGTTCATCCCAAATGCATGTCACAACCTAGCAGTAGAGATTCTTCATCCACTTGCTCTTTCTGGTGTGGATGGTTATTAGACCAAACTCCTTTGGTACTCTTTATGTAAGAGCTCTGCCCAATGGCCACTGAGTACACACTCTTAAGTTCCCCTATAAATTATTTATAGAGAATTGGCCGTGTGCTTGAGGCCTCTTTCTAGATCTTTTAGCTTTCTGTGGGTTCCCATTTCTGTGCCTGTAAAATCGGGATAACGGTAGCAACAATGAGATGATTTGTGCAAAGTGCTTTGTGAACTTTAAAACCTTATCTATATATGGTGGTTATTATTATTCACAACTCTCTCTTGCTACATGGCTACCCATCTGCTTTGGGAGTCATATCTTTCCTGAATGGTACTTTTTATGTCGCTTCTTATATACAATAGCCTGATTCCATCCATTAGACATCCCTCCATTTCCCTTTGGGGCACCCACAATTGTGGTTCTTTGAAGACTGTGATTCACAGACATATATAATAACTTGAAGGATATTGGAGTCAAAAAGGAGGAATTCTCTGTCGGAGACCAGTTTGGGATCATTGAAAGACATTCAGCATCCTGCATAACTTCCCTGAAATGGTACCTAATAAATATTTTTAAATTTAAATTTTATTTATATATTTTGTCTTTATATCACCTTCTCCTTCCTTAGTTTCCTCGTCTATAAAAATGAAGAAGTTTATTTAGATCGTACCTGAGGTATCTTTCATCCCCAGTTCTATCACTCTATGATCACTAAGGGCCCTTCCAGTTACCGTATTATATAAGTCTAAAGAATTGGGGTTGGGACTAACCAATTAAAGCATGGAGGGGAGGAAATTTAGGGAATTTGGTTTTTTTTTCTCCCCACCTCCCACAGGGCAATGAGGGTTAAGTGACTTGCCCAGGGTCACACAACTAGTAAGTGTCAAGTGTCTTGAGGCTGGATTTGAACTCAGATTCTCCTGAATCCAGGGCCGGTGCTTTATCCACTGCACCACCCAACTGCCCCCAATTTAGGGAACTTGTTAACCCAATGCATAGCCCTGGCTAAGAGATGCAATTAAAATCGTGAAAGATTTATTTTGTCGATGACTAATCCAAATTGGTTATTAAATGGATATGAGGGATGTTGGAGGCAAGTCTTGAGCCCTTGAAGGTGACATCTTGGAGGGCTGATATCCCCATTTTCCTTGGATGACAATTTCAAAAATGGATACCAGCCTGGCTGGCAGCCCAGACTCTCTATGTCTAAAATAAAACACATCATTTTCCTCTACAAATCTTCTCCTTGTTACACCCTTTCAAGTTTGGTATCATTATGCCTGCATTCCCACAAAGCACTCAGGCTTGAAACCTCGATGTTATCTTTTATTCTTTATTCTCCTGAGGCTGCTCCACCAATTTAGTCTTGTACCAAGGCCTTTTGACTCCTCCTCAGTGATGTTTTTAGACCTCATCCCTTTCTTTCCACTCCACCCTAGTTCAGACCCTCTGTTCCCTTTTGAGTAAAGTGTTGGAATAGCCTCTTAACTGGCTTTCCCCCCTCCTGCCTCCCATTCTTCCTATACACTTCTAATAAATTAATGATCCTAAAAGCCTTCTGTGATTCTCCTTTGCTTGAAAATCTTCAGGGAATTCTGAGGCAACTGGGTGGTCCAATGTTGGACCTGGAAAAAGGAAGACCTGAGTTCAAATCCAGCCTCAGGCATGTATTATCTGTGTGATCCTGGACAAGTCATTTTTGGGATGGGGTGGGGCAATGAGGGTCAAGTGACTTGCCCAGGGTCACACAGCTAGTGTCAAATGTCTGAGGCCGAATTTGAACTCAGGTCTTCCTGAATCCAGGGCCGGTGCTTTATCCACTACACCACCTAGCTGCCCCAGACAAGGAATTTTTAACCCCTGTATGTCTCAGTTTCCTTATTTTTAAAATAGGGATTATAATAGTACCTATCTCAAAGGATTGTTGTGAGGATAAAGTGAGATGTTTGTAAAGCACTACATAAATGCTAGTTGGTTTTTTTTGTTGTCTTCTGAATAAAGCCCAGACTCCTTAGCTTGACATTCTAAGGTGATAATCTAAAGTCACCTTGCCTATCCAGCCTCACAACAAACTACTCATGCTCCAGCCAAACTGTACTCCTTAATGTTAATTTGTAATTTCCCACCTCTATGCATTTCTTCATACAATTTCCTCTTTCCAGGACCTTGCCTGCTCAGCCATCCTTGGCGACCTTGCAATTATTATTGACACTAGGGTGCCTTCTGGATTTTTGGATCGAGGCTAATGAGACCTATTAATTTCTAATATGCCCCTCCTCCACTCAATTAAAGCTAGAATAGTAGGTCTTAGGGAAGTGGGTCCCAATGAATCACTTTTGAATAGATGGATTTCTGTTGCTAATAGGAACCCCTTGATTCCAGATGTCCCCTCACAAGGGAGCGGGGAACCTCCATTGGTTCAAATGGAGCATAAAGCTCAGAAATCAGAAGGTGTTGTGGTACTTCCAACCCTCCAGGTAGCTGAGGAGCAGGTAGAGATGCTAACAAGAAGGAAACTGATTGAGAACTTAAGAGCTGACTAGATTGGAAGGAAGAGTAAGGGCATCCTAGTCACTCAGGCATTCTGAAGGCTATCCTCTCTGGGCTTTCTTCCTCTCCTTATTTAGGATGGAAGAACAGAGAACAGCACTACTCTTCACCTTCTCTTTGGGAAGCCTTCCCACAGAGGGGTTCTACTCTTCATTTTCCTTGTGGATATTTGCTGATGAAAGAAAGGCCAAACAGTAGTCTCTCTCTGTCTCTACTTCTGTCTCTGTATCTCTGTCTCTCTTTGTCTGCCTGTCTCTGTGTCTTTGTCTCTGCATCTCTCTATGTCCCTACCTTTATTACTGTCTCTGTCTCTTTTTCTATTTCTCTGTCTCTCTGTTGCTCTGTCTCTGTGTCGCTCTCTGTCTCCCAGTGTCTCTTTCTGTGTTTGTATTCTTTTTTCTCTCTTTGTCTCCTAGGAACTGTGAAATCTATGGGGTCTCAGATCAAGGTTAGCCTAACCAGTCACAAAAGAGGCAATCCAATTTCATCCTATTTACAAGAAAGCTTGGGTCCCTCATATCTTTTAGAGTAACTATTCTGAATTATATTTGCAATTTATAGAAGCCATTTCCCTGAAGACTTTATGTGCTTTTAAACACTTTAACCTTTATCAAAATTGCTTGATTATTTAGTGTGAGTCAGCCCACCAAATGTCCTATTGCCCACTGTCAAAAAAATATACCCCCCCAAATACCTTGAATGAAAAAAAGAAGTAAAGAATGCATTGATTTCTAATAATTTCTAGTAGAAGAAATGCTGGAATAGAGTTTTAAAATAAAGGAGTGTTCTCAACAGTTCTGGTGGACAAATGGCTAGTATTTGTCACACTGAATGGAATAACCTTCTCTTAAATTTACCACCTCTACCTTGAGGTCCTTTCCCTGAATAATCTGGTAAAAAATGCTTTTTCTCACATCTCCATCCTATAGCAATCTGTGCCTCTATCACAATGCTTTTCAGATACTCTCCTCTACTGTGTATAGAAAGGGCTACATCACCCTCTTCCTCACAAAGCTCTCCCTTCATGGGAGTTTCATTGTCATGTAACTGGCTGACTATCATTCCATCCCAAGAATGGAACTCTGCTTTTAGGCTTGGTCTGGGACTAACATACACTGTGCCCTGGCTTTTTGATGCAGTGCAAAGGACACTGGATTTAGATTCAGAAGACTTGGATATGTCTTAGCTTTCTCATTGCCTAACTGTGTGACCCTGAGCAAGTGAATTAGTCATTTGGAGCCTCAGTTTCCTTATCTGTAAAATGCCTTGTTTGGATTAGATGTGTTCGATTCTGAGAACATCAGGAAGCAAGGAGCTGTGCGCCTTGAGCTTTGAGGGTTTGAAATTCTCAGCTGCCAGTTATGCCCTTGACCCATTTAAGAGACAACAGGATACACCTAGACACTGGTTTTAAAGACATGGTGGGAGGAACAAGACTGAGTGGT
Organism: Dromiciops gliroides; assembly: GCF_019393635.1. Lineage (NCBI taxonomy): Eukaryota > Metazoa > Chordata > Mammalia > Microbiotheria > Microbiotheriidae > Dromiciops > Dromiciops gliroides. The sequence goes on along the minus strand of NC_057864.1, from coordinate 470,926,478 downwards.
TAGAAGACGTGACAGGAAAGTGAGTAAGTTGGTACAGAAGAAAGTGAGTATCAGGAATGGACACACAGAGACAGAAAGTGTGAGAATCAGTGTGTTAGGACCCGCGCCTGGACTGTACGTGCGAGTAAAGAGTGCGTGGATTTGTGGGGATGGGGGAGATAGAGGGGTGAGGGGGACGATGTGTAGCCTAGAGTCTCCTCACCCCCACCTTCCCTAGTTATGCTACTTTGAACAGGAAGCAGTGCTGAGCACTCTTGGAGGGGGGTGGAGTTAAAGAGGGGGAACAAAGGAAATTGAGGCTCTGATGTGAGTCACAAAAAAAAGTGACATGAGTGGGAGTCATGAATCTCTAAGGAGATGATGTATCTCTTAGTTCCCCTCTAGCTGTGACATTTTGTGATTCTGAGACTCACGGCTTCTTGTTACCTAAAATCCTAGGAAAGCAAGGTGTTGGGCTCTAGGGAGGAGAGGAACAAATGGGAAAGGAATAGAAACAGGTTATAATAGAAACTGGAACCCAAAAGAGGTGGGGGGCATATAGTTGGAGGTCTCTTTAGAGAGTCTCTCTGTCCCAATCTCTATGTTTATCAGTCCTTCCCTGTTTCTTTGTGTCTTTCTCTGTCTTTGTCCCTCTGTTTCTCTGTTTCTCTATCTCTCTCTGTCTTGGTGTCTGTCTCCGTATCTGATTGTCTCTGTCTGTCTGCTCCTCTATCTCTGTCTCTGTCCCTGTCTCTCTCTGTCTCTCTGTCTCTCCCCCTCTCTCTCTGTCTCTCCCCCCTCCCTCTCCCCGCCTCCCTCCCCCCCCCTCTCCCTAGCATCTACTCTATTCATTATGAGAGTGTACAAGTTAAACCCAGTGTTTTTTGACACTGGGCACCCACTCTAACCATCAGAGCTGCTCCCTCCCCAGCTGCTTTCCATTAGCCATGAAGGGAAGTGCGTCTAGTAGACTTGGATGATTCATTTTTGCAATTGCTCCACGTGGAAGGGGAGATTATCTCAAGACCCCCAGGGTGTAATGGGGAAGGGTTGGCTAAAGCATTTTGCTGACCAAGATTCTCCATGATTCCTTGCAGCTCTTAATTTTATCATCCCATGACTTAATGAGTTCTAGGCTCGCCAGTACAAAGTCCATGACTTCCATCTTGATCAGAAATGCAAAGAATACTAACCTACCTCCTCAGTTTAGACTTGAATAATTTTGTTCTACAATTTATGGAACTTAATAAGCAATTTTTATGGGCAAGGTGCAGGATAAGAATAACTGACATTTATATGGAACCCAGGTTTGTGAAGTGTTTTATAGGCATTCTTTCACTGGGTTCTCACAACTGTATAAAAAGGATTCATAGAATAGTAGAGATAAATCTGGAAGGGACCTTGGCATCATTCAATTCAACCTCTTTATTTTACAGATAAGGAACGTGAAGCCCAGGAAAAGGGACTTGTTCAGGCCACAGAGAGAACAATTATCAGAGATGGGATTCTAACTCTGGTCCTCTGCCTCCCGAGTCAACATGCTCTTAGCTGTTAACTGGAAAGCTTCTATCTAAAGCTATTGTTATCATCCCCATTCAAAAATTCAGATAAAGAAGCAGTCTCAGAGAAGTGAAGAGACTCACCAGTGGACACAGCTCATAAGTGTACCCTGGTCTTTCAGGCTTCCATAATGCATCACTTCCTACCTGAGCATCTGTATGCCTAGTTGGGTGCTGTGATTTCAACTCCCTTCAGAAGGGACTCAGAAGAACAGAAAACTTAATTTCAAATGTTTGTGAGTTCAAGCCACCATGTCCACATTATTTTTTTCTGGCTATATTTATCTGAAAGGCTTAACGAAGAAGATAAATCATAACTCTCAATGTGATTTAGTTACTCTCTTTAAACATCTGGGTCACAGATTTGCTCAGTTAATTGATGTTATTAATGCTTCTCACTTGTCAGCTAGATAATAGATTGATTCATAATTTCAATAAGCATCTGTGCGTCTCTTTCTCTTGAACTATAATAGGCAGCCTCTGCCATTCATTACTTTTTCTTTGGGTGAATATTTGGCAGAAGAAAGATTTCTTCTTTTTTTTTAACCATTGAAGATGGGTCCTTCTTGAAAGAAAGGCCCCATATATCAAAGTATTCATAGAAACATTTTTTTTTGTAGTAGCAAAGAATTGGAAGCAAAATAGGTATTCATGTATTGGAGAATAGCTTAACCAATTGTGGTATTTGGATGTCATGGGAATATTACTGAGCTTTAAGAAATGATGATTACAAAGAATTCAGAAAAGCCTGAGAAGACTTATGTGAAATATTGTAGAGTGAGATAAACAGAACCAGGGAAACAATATGCAGCATGACTGAAACAATGTAAAATAGAAAGAACAATAAAGTAGAATTTAAAGCTTTTTAATTATAATGACAAATCTTGACCTTAGAAACAAATTGAGAAAATATACCTCCCTTCTTTCATTGCAGAGGTAGGGGACTGTGGGTGTGTAATATTGTTTATACTGCGAGGCATGGCTAATGTTTTGATTAGTTTTGCTTAATTGCTTTTCTCCCTGTCTTTGTTATAAGGGATGGGATAAAGGATTTACACACACATACAGACATATGTATGTATATTATGTATTGTGTGCATACATATGCACGTGTAAAATTTTTTTGTGTATGCACATATTTGAGAATGAATATAACAAAAATCATAAGTAAAAATTAAAGAACATTAGCCCCTCTTTTGTCTTGAACAATGTTCTAATTTGGGACTAATGTGGAACTGTGAATGAATGCCCATGGAGTGTGACTGTGTGCTAAAAGTTAATAGCAAAATCTCTTATGTATGTATACTCTAGGACAAACCATATTAAACTCCCATATTCCTCCGTTTGCTTTGGCTTATCTTCTTCTTCTTTTTTTTTTTTTTTGGTGAGGCAATTGGGGTTAAGTGACTTGCCCAGGGTCACATAGCTAGTAAGTGTCAAATGTCTGAGGCTGGATTTGAACTCAGGGGCTCCTGAATCCAGGGCTGGTGCTCTATCTACTGCACCACCTAGCTGCCCAGCTTATCTTCTTTTTAATTTTATTTCACCATGTTCAATCTAGTAGGCATCCTTTGGAATATTCTCAGAAATAAGAAAACTTACGAAAACTCTATAATTTGTTTGACTTCTATCTCAGAGTAAATCAGGGAAATCTCTCAGATTCTTAGAGCCTTAGACAAAAATCACTGTTGACAGACACAGTCATTAGCAATATTAATTAAAATAGAAATTGAGGTAAACATTCAAACAAAATATAGAAGATTGTGATAGGGTTGGCAGCCAGAATATCCTCTATGTTTTGGGAAATTGGAGGAAAAAACCTATTGATTGAACTTCATTCTCATGAATTGCTGTTTTGGCCCACTCAGCTCCATTTGACTCTGTCATCTTCATTTCTCTTAGCCTCAGATCTGGAAAAATTTACCCACTTAGGTCTTGCTCTCAATTTTCCACCTTTCCATGTGGTATCTTCAAACCTTGGCAGAAGTCTGTCCCACAAAGCTACTGGAACCCAGAAGCAAACTGAGCTATTCTGAATGCCCACAAGCAATTAAAGTAAAAAATTCTCTATCTTCCTAGGAAACTTTCCTAAAGTTTCTGTGATCTTGGGTCTTGGCATGCTGCAGCTGTATTTCTTTGAATATTTTCTTTGCCATTGGTTTCCCAAAGAGGGATTCTCTGGAAGGCTTCCATCTATCCACACATATCCTTCAGGGGAAAGATGTACAGAGCCATGGATCAGTGAGGGTGGCTGAGTCAGCTTGGCGGCCATTCTTCCAGTTGGTGCTGACATTCCATATGGACACTCCAGTTGGACTCTCCATGTGGTCTTAATTAAAGGACACATTACTCTGGAATAAAGTTTCAAAAAGAACAGTTGAGTCACATACAATGTTAATTCTTTGTACTCCCTGCACTTTGGTTTCCTAATCTCAGATGGGTTCCCCAAGCTCTAAATTCTCTTATTTGCAGCTCATCCATCCAATTTTCACAATTTCTGGGATTTCTGTATTCTATAAATGTTCTGATATTTGGCCTACATTTTATATCTTCACCTATAGGTGAACATATTGATGCTCTCAATGGAACATTAGCTCCTTGAGGGAAGGGACAGCTTTGTTTTTATCATTATATCTGCTGTGCCCAGAGTTCATGGCACAGGGTAGTGTGTAATTTAAAATTCTAAATGTGGGTTCTAATCTGTCCCCCCAGTTTTGGGGGGAAACTGGTTAAAATCACTGATAAACGGGTTTAGGTTTTTTAAGGGTTTATTAAAAGATAGTCAAAGAAAGAGGATTGAGAACAGATTTCTTATAGCATGGAAATCCTAGCTTTCCTAAACTCCCACCTGAAGTCCTCCACCAAGTCGATGTCTCCAACCAAAAGAGGAAGAAGCCCTCTGCCAGCGTTGGCTTCTTACTTTGCATCCTCCTCCCAGAAATGGGAGGTTCCTTAAGTTGATTGGCTGGTAGGTTTGATAGAAAGTACCCACGAGCAAACATCACTTCCTGATGCCTCACTTCCTGACGCCAAGGACCTGACCACATGGCTTGCCCTCAGATGCCTTCTCCTCATGACGGAGCTTTCCTACAGTAACTCCCCAGCAGATGGCGTCACTCCAAATGTTACAGTCCCCCCTTTGTTTCCTTGAGGAACGCGAGAATTTCCTTGATGAAACACACCCTATGCTAACAAAATATGTAAATAAAAATATAGGAAAAGGAGAAAGGGGAAATTTTGTCCAGAGGGGCAGTCCCTCATGAACCAGTGCTTTGACACTGCCTTCAGAGGGAGGGCCTCTGCAGAGAATACATATTACAAATGGTCTATATAATAACAGAAGGAAAAAAGAAAAACAACAAAATGAAACTGTTCATTTAAAGTCTTTGAGATCTTGTCTTCTTGGAGTGGTGGGATGTCATCAGGAAAACTGGACTCTGGTCTGGACTCTGGTTGTCTCTGGACTCACTTCTTTAGCTGTTGAAGTGCTAGATTTTCAATAATCCTTAGCATAGCATTGTTAATGATCAAATTAAACAGTGAGAGTTCTTCAAAATATAACTCATACTCAAGCTTGATATATATATATATATATATATATATATATACACACACATACATATCATATTACATTCCCCCCTTTTGGAGGATTTATACCCATATAATACAGAGTTGAGGCAGTTGTGCAATCTATAACACTTCTTACCACCATGTGTCTGGATTAAGGTCAAATTTAGTAATGTGTCCATGATGACACCTGAAAATGTTATGGAAAGGTTACCATACCACATCTCATGGTTCTGAGACATCCAGCAATTGTGCTAGGCCACTGGTGTATGTATTCTGACCATACCATCACACTGACTGAAAAAAACAAAAACAAAAACAAGTTACGTTAAACCAGGTGCATGTGTTGGAGCTTCCATGACACCAGGCCATTTTAGGAGGGAGAAAGGAAGAAACTGGACTATGTCCAGCAACTGTGGTCTACATAGTCACCATCATAAGCAAACCATGGACTTATGTGTACCTGTCTCTCCTCCTGTTGTACATATATTCTCTCCAGGGCCTGCATCAAGCTCATTGTAAGAGCAATTAGTCTCTGAAATGTAAGTGTCCATAATTCACAAATCTCATATTAATTTCACCAAAGAAAACATGATGGTAAAATGCATGTTATGCTGCATAACTGAGGATATACTTGTAATATATACAAGATGGCATCATCCAATCATTACAGTAGGTAATCTAAAATATTTATTAATGGATGGATGGATGGGTGGATGGATGAGCAACTGAGAGGTCTAGCTTTTATAATAACTATTGATTTTCCCAACTCTGCTTACCTACCCTTCCTCAATTTCTCTTACTCTCTATCCTGGGTTTCTTCAGCTCAGTTTCCAATATTTTCTCCATATAGTAATCCAACATGAACTGAAGTTATTTAGGTGGCCATGTTATAATGTTATTTCATAAGTATTTTCCACTTAGACTTCTTAGTTCCCTTCTAGTGATAATATTTCATTCCGGTTGCTAGCTAAAAAGTATTCTAGTTATTTAGAACAAAATTTACAACATAAATGAGAGCTTGTTAGGTTCATATTTATATTTGAGTAGAATTCTCCTTTTATTTTCTTAGTGGTAATCTTTGATTCCTTCACTTATATTCTCAAGATTCCACATATTTATAAGAAGTTAATACAGTTTGATGGAGTGTACATGCAGACCAAAGCATGCTTTTAAAAATTTTATTTTCTTTTTTTTAATCTGTTTTCTTTTACAACATGACTAATGTGGAAATGTGTTTTTCATGACTGCACATGTTTGAACTATATCGAATTGCTTGTCTTCTCTTTTTTTGTGAGGCAATTGGGGTTGAGTGACTTGCCCAGGGTCACATATCTCGTTAGTATTAAGTGTCTGAGGCCAGATTTGAACTCAGGTCCTCCTGAATCCAGGGCCAGTGCTCTATCCACTGCTCCACCTAGCTGCCCCCCTTTATAGTACTCAGAATAATTTGGTTGTTTACAATTATTCTTCAACCAATATTGCTGTCACTGTATACAGTGTACTCATGGTTCTGCTCACTTCACTTTTCATTATTTCATGTAAGCCTTTCCATATTTTTCTAAAATCAACCAGCTCATAATTTCTTTTTCTTTTTTCTTTTCTTTTTTCTTTTTGCAAGGCAATGAGGGTTAAGTGACTTGCCCAGGGTCACACAACTAGTAAGTGTCCAGTGTCTGAGGCTGGATTTGAGCTCAGGTCCTCCTGAATCCAGGGCTGGTGCTTTATCCACTGTGCCACCTAGCTGGCCCCAGCTCATCATTTCTTACAGCACATTAGTATTCCACCACGGAATTGAAGCACTTTAGATAGTCATCTTGAATGTCATTGCAGAAGTGTTTTATATGTAGATTTTTAGGTGCTTAGTAATAATAATTCATTACATTTCCTAGTTATAAAACATTCTCAACATTTAGATAATAGCACAAATTGGAGCTTCCTGGGCAGACCTATTATAGTGTAATTAAATATGTGTTTTCTATCTAGATATATTGGTTTTTAGTGGTAATATTTGATTGTTTTAACTAGAATTAGAATACTTTGCTGCTATGTGGCATAGGACCCCCATTTGGGGTTTTCTTGGCAAAGATACTGGAGTAGTTTGCCATTTCCTTCTCATTTTACAGTTGAAGAAATGAGGCAAACAGTGTTAAATGACTTGCCAAGGGTCTGCGTGACCCTAGTGTCTGAGGCTGGAGGAGTCTTCCTGATTACCAGCCCAGGGCTCTAACCACTGCGCAACCTTGCCACATACTGGGTAGAACATTATATTTGGAGTCAAGAAGATCTGGGTTTGAATCATCTCTTAGACATGTATTGGTTTATGACCCTGAACAAGTTATTTAATTCCTCTCAGTGTCAATTTCTTTTTCCTATAAAATGTGTGTATGAGTGATAATGCTAATTCCAACTCCACAGTGTTGTTAGGAGGATCAAATGAGATAATATATACAAATCATCTTGCAAAATGTAAAACATTCTGTCAATGTTATTATTAGGAGTTAATAAACAAGCTGGAGTGATCTTGTACAACCTTTGACAATGCACTTGTATGCTTGATTTTAAGTTAGGTTTTTAGATTACTAAGGAATATTGTGTTTCCCAAGTTATGTTTCTCTTATTTCAGCCATTTGAAACAATAAATTGAACTTGTCTATGTGGCTACATATATAATGTTATTGTATATGTGTCTTTTACTTAGATTCCTAGTAGTAATAATTAGATTGCAACAACAATTGGAATTTTTGAATTAATCCGACTACAATATATATTAGGTATATTTTAATGAGCTTTCTCAGTTTCTATTAGCAATATATCATTCTTCTGGCTGTGCTTAGAGCATTCTAAGTATATGCATCAGTCTAATACAACTATTTCCCCCATTCTTTATGATTTTTCAAAGATCACTGCCAGTGGGGGCAGCTAGGTGGTGCAGTGGATAAAACACCGGCCCTGGATTCAGGAGGACCTGAATTCAAATGTGACCTCAGACACTTGACACATACTAGCTGTGTGACTCTGGGCAAGTCACTTAACCCTTGTTGCCTTGCCAAAAAAAAAAGATCACTGCCAGTGACTCAGTAGTTCTATCTGTAGGACTTACTGTTGTCCTTACCTGGTGTCAAGACCTCACCAAAGTCATGTAGGCATTCTCTTACTATCCTTTCATTTAAATTAGGCTTAATTTTCCCTTAAATGACTTTTCTATATTTTAAGGACTTAAGAGCATTCTTCCTTTTAGATAAGACAGAAGAACAAAAGGTATTCTTTCATTCATTTGTCCAACATCTTCTTTCCATTCCCTCCAAGCAGTGCTGAGTTGAAAGTGGTGCCTCTCCACTGTGCCATGAAGCTTTTTATAGGTCCTGGATAATTAATAGAATTTCCCTTCCTCCAAGTTTTCAGTTTAAAGCTCTCTTGATCAGACCTCTAACTTTCTGGGTGATTATACAAATATACAGAGAGAGAGAGAGAAAGGACTATGTAGATATATATACACATATACACATATACATACATATATATATAACACATATATGTATGTGTGTATATATAATATAATATAATATATGTAATATTAATATATTTATTTTATTACTAGCACTTATGTTTACTCTGTGCATGAGGACAGGTTTGATATTCAGTTGTCTGAAATTTGTCCAGAAATTCTGATCCTATTCTCTTATATCATCATCTTAATTAGCTATTACTTTATATTCTTTTCTTTCCACTTGTCATTCCCTTTCCTTTCATTGGAAGTAGGAAAACAGAGAAAGGGGGACCCAAGAAGTTTGCAGTTGGCACTAGTGCCAAACAAGAGCACCACACCCCTCCTAGGCTCCTGGAAGATTCAGAGTCTACCCCACCCTTCCTGCCAATGCACCTTCCTATTTGTTCTTCTTAGCCAGACACTGATGCCTACACTCCCCCCACTTGGCAGAAGGAGCCCCAAATCCCTACCTTACTCTTACCTTTAGGTCCACTTCCCCCTTTTTTCTGTCATTGTGGTCCATTCTCCTCCATGCTTCTCAGTCTTAGGGACAGATACCCCAATGCATACTAATAACTCATCTGATTTTCTATTCCCCCTTCCACTGCCTCATTAGGACCTCCAAACCTATCCAGCCACCCTGCATGCAAGTCTTCCCTCAATTAGAATTTAAATCCCTTGAGAGAAGGACCTATCTTCTTTTTCTATTAGCATCCTCAATGCTTAGCACAATGTTCATAAACACTTAATGAAAGCTCATTCATTCATTCAAATATTCAAAAGGTACAGCTCCATCTTCTATGGAAAAAACCTCAAATTTATTGTACAGAACAATGTTTCAATCATCCTTCTTTGTCTGTGTCACATTCTTCCCACCCCTACCCCGATTCTATACCTCCCCCTCCCCCAACTTCCTGGCAGGTTTGAATTCCCTTCTGCCTGTTGGAGGCTTTTAAGGTATTGTCTCCCTCTCAAAGCATTCTTGCATTCTTTCAAGATCACTCTTAGTAATGAACTGGAACGCAGAGCATCATTCCTCTAGCTTGTCTGCCTTTTCCTTTAGCAGAGAGACTAACCAGAAATTTTTACACATTTTTTTATATAATCACAATGCAATTTTTTGAAGGTCATTGGAAGGTTCTCTATGTTCTCTGTACTTGCTGAAATCTGATTAGCATCTAATTAGATGCTTTCAACTGGGGCAAAAATGGTTGGGGAGGCCAGCGATGATAACATAGCAGCACTATCAAGCAAGACAACAGTCTAATTGTGGTATAGATACATCAGGAGAGGTGGTGACCTAACCTACACACACACCTCCCTCTCACAGGCTGTTTTGGACTCCACAAAGATGTGATGGCAACAGATCCCTAGGGGTGACAGCCCAGGGACAAGTAACAGAGGAAATCTATGCCATATAGTATTTTCTGGGGGTGGCATGGAGATGGTAGCCTCTTGACTCTTGCATAGAATATATTACCCCTTGCTGACCCCTTGCTTATAACAAGGTATTGCAAAAAGGAGGCTTCCCTGGGATTTTTAGCCTTAGATGGATGGAGTTTACCACCTCTTTGGACTATTTTCCCAAGCAGCCCAACTCCAAGAAGACTTTATTCTAGCATTCTGTACTGACCTCCTCCCACTCTCCTCAGGGGGCTGACCTCATTGAACTCCATCCCCTGACTCCATTCCTAGGCACTGACTCCTCTGCAGGCCTAGAATGTTCTCCTTGTTGATTTCTACCTTTTAGACTCACTCTTTGCAGGTGCTGCTCAGCTCAAGCAACACCTTCTACAAGAGACCCTTCTTGCTTCCCAGCTGTTAGCGTTGTCTCCTCCCTTTGAAATTACCTTTTATTCATCTTGTATATGTTTTGTATGCAAAATGTGAGATATGATAGATTTGCACATGTCATATGTGTACACATCGCTCCCCCATCCCCTTTGAATGTAAGCTCCCTGAGGACAGGAACAGCTTCATCTTGGTTTTGTACCCAAAGGCCTAGCACAGTGCCTGCCATGGAGTTTACGTTTAATAAATGCTTGTTGATTGATTGTATCTAACTAAATAAGCTTGACCTTGATTGGCAGCAGATTTTTAGAATATATTATTGAAGAGGTGGTTTGTGAGACATAGAAAGTTGGATTCTCTTAGACCAATGGTATCAAAGTAAAAAAGAAACAGAGATCATTCCCCCAGACACAAGGATCCCTATGGGCAAGTATAATGAATTAGAAAACCATATGTTAACAATATATGCTTAATTGTATTTTTATTTTTGTTAGATATTACATTTACCATATAATATGTAAAATTTACATTTAAACATGGTTGAGGAGGCATTTGGGAGTGTTTGACACCTCTGCCTTAGAAGAGGCACAGGTGTACTAAGAGACAGTCACATCAGCCAAACCTCAGAGGGTCACAGGCAAATACGAAGGCCAATTTGTCTGGATTGAAATAGTATATTTTGTTGTATCCATGTGGAAAAGACAGAGTGACTGTGAGCTGGATGATGGCAGGAACAACTTGCCCTTCCCATCCCCATCCCCATCTCCATCTCCATCCTCCTCTACCACTCCCAGCCCCCAGGATAAGTCTGATCACCTGAAATTTCATCAGCAAAGAATGACTCAGGGTTTGACACAACACGTTCTGATCTACTCTCAGTTGCTTCTCCCTTCTGATCTGAGGGCTGAATAGCCAAATACTCAACTCCCCCCAGAGTCTTCCTTTATAGAGGACTCACAACTTTCCAGCTAATTTCATTTTCCATCGACAACCCTACTTGGTTTTGACTCCAAGGAACAACCTGCCCCTGACTGTGGCCCCTCCCCCTCTCAGATTCTTTTCCAGGGACAAGTTGTCTTCCCTCATTAAATTGTAAATCCCTTAGGGGCTGCGACTGTGTCTTTTTATTTTTTGTCTCCCCATCAGCACGTGCTTGGCACATAGCAGACCCTTAATAAATGTTTATTGAATTGAATTGACTACAGTTAGGTGAAAGTGAGTCTTCATTGAAATGCCACAGAGATCTGTCCTCAACCCTGTTCACTTGGCAGGTCTACCAAGTTTGTGGATGACATGAAGCTGGGATGGAGAACTAGTCGGATGACAGAATCATGATCCCCAAAGATTTCACGTGGCCAGAATCATAGGATAATTCTAATAAAATGAAATAGGGGTAAATATAAATCTTGCTCTGGGTCAAAAAAAATCAACTGCAAAAATTCAGGATGAGGAAAAGGTGGCTAGATAAGAGTTTGTGTCAAAAAAGATCCAGGAGTCTTAGTGGATTATAAGCCTGACATGGCAGGCAAAAAAGTCAATGTGTGAATATACACACATGAACACACAGGCATATTCATATGAATTCACATTTGTGCAGATGAAATATATTGATACAAATATGCACTGCATGAATCATACGTGTGTATATGTGAAATGTGAATCACAAAATATGCATAGGCATATATACATTTATACAGAGAAATGTGCATGTACATGAAATATATCCCTTAAATACACAAAATGCATGCATGTATAGACATACAAGAAAGGAGGATAGACAGAACATGCACATGTATGGAATATGGATGTTTCATGCATGTGCTCACAAAAGAGACCTTATGTATGAACTGTGCACATATACTTGAAATTGTATACATGCATGAAACATGTATATACACGAATGGATATATCTGATGACTGTATACTGTATACATGCATGCACATATATAACACATAGGTCTACATACTACTATTGGGTTTGCCCTTTCATGTTTCCATATCTGTGGTCCTAACCAGGAGTCTAGAGACTTCATTTCCAACATTTCACAGTGGGACTTCAAAGGACGGAACAGCAGGTTACTGGACAGAAATAGACTTCCTTCCACAGTACTACCTGCTGTACAGATGGTCTCAATCTCTTTGAGACTCGATCTTTCCCAGCTCCCAGGTCTCCTGATCTCTTTGACCTTTTTCTCTTCTCCCCAGGAAGCCCTCCACCAGACCCAAATGGATCAATGAACAGCTCTCCGTAGAGTTGGACTCTCATCATCCCTTGTGAAAGACATTTTAGCACCTCACAAAGTCAAGCTTGGCTGAAGTTTGTGTCTTGGATGCACCATCTTTCCTCCAGAGAGCAGTTGGGAGGTGGGCTGGAGAAAAGCCTGTGGATTCAAGTCCCATTAGCAGCATGTTTGTACCTGCCACACTCGAGGAAGGCCTATGCTTGGCAGGCACCCAGACCGGGAAATGGAGGGATTTCTAAGCCAAGAACATTTAAAAGGTCATTGTCAAGTTCAGAGCTTTAAAGTAAAGGAAGGCACTGACAATCCAGCCCGTGGGATAAGCATGCAAAGAAATAACTATAATTCAAGGGAAAGTATGGTAAGTACCTCAAAAGGGATACAGGAAAATGTTGATGAGCCCCAAATGCCTCGATGACATAACACAAACTCTTCTTTCTATATTTAAAACCCTTCACAATCTGCCTTCAGCCTAAACAGAGGCAGTAAGGTAGGGTAGTGGAGAGTGCTGGACCTACTGTTAGGAAGATCTGAGTTCAAATCCTGCCCTGTTAGCTGAGTGACCCTGCACAAGACTCCATCTCAATTTCCTTACCTGTAAAATGGGGGTAATAATAATACCTGCCTCCTAAGATTGTTGTGATGATAAAATGAGATAACGTTTGCAAACGTTAAAGTGCTATAGAAATGTTCGATGTTATTATTACATTTCTAGACTTATTATACATTATCCCCCCTTGTATGTTCTCCATTTCAACCTACCATCTTATTTACTGTTATTCTTTGTAGGTGGAGCTCGAGCTCCCATGACCTTTGTGTGTATGAGTAATTCTTTACTCTTAGATTGTACTTCTTTCTCTTAGCTCTCTTCAAATTTCAGCTTAAGCTCCATTCTTACAGGGGGTCTTTCCTGAACTCTTCCGCTACTATTGCCCCCCACTTCATATTATCTTATATTTGCTTTATTTAGATTTTCTAAGCCCCAGGTGGGTAGTGATTCTTGTTTTCTGCTTTATATGGAAAAGCATTTATTAAGTACCAACCATGGAATGATGATGATAGAAATAGAAGACACAAAGTAGTATTTTTTTGCAGCCAGTTGGAGCAGTGGGAAAAATGCAGGGCCTGGACTAAGGAAGACTCATCTTCCTGACTATGAATTTGGCCTCAGATACTTACTAGCTGTATGACCCTGGGCAACTCACTTAACCCTGCTTGCCTCAGTTTCCTCATCTGTCAAATGAGCTGTCAAACCACTCCAGTATCTTTACCAAGAAGGCCCCAAATGGGGTCATAAAGAGTTGGACACGACTGAAATGACTGAACAATAACAATATCCCCACCACCCAGCACAGTGTCCAACACACAGTTTTGTCATCTGTGAAATGGGGATAATAACGGGGTGGTTATGAGGATCCATTGAAGTCATGTATAAAGTGCTGAGCACAATACCAGGCACATAGTAGGGACAGAGGGACATTGGTGGTCGCATAGACTTCCAAGGTGAAGCTTGAAATCTTTGAGAAAGAGACAGGAAGGGGGCGGAGCCAAGATGGCGGAGGAGAGGCTGTGACTCCCACAAGCTCCAGATAAACCCGTCCATTCAGGCCCAAATAATGCGGTAAAAATCAAAACCCAGAACAGCCTAATGCACATAAGAACAGAGTGAGACTGTTTCTCCGCAAAAGAGGGCAATTCTGATCACCTACTGATCAGGCTGAACAGCTCAGCGCGGTCCGGACCCAGCCAGGGACAGTGCCTCCAACACGTCAGAGTCTTCAGCACCAGCAGCTTCTGAGGCTCCGATCACGGACTGGTGAGGGGGTTCGGAGGTAGGCCGGGGTGAAGTGGAGGCAGTATCTGCTGGAGTTGGGGCAAAGCGCCCTGGGTCTGAACCAGTGGGCTGAATCGAGTGGTGGTGGCCCAGTGGGGGAGGGGTAAAAGCATGCCAAGCTTCCGACCATAGAGAATCAGAGTTCAATCAGACTTCTGTTTCCGGGTCAAAGAGAAAGCAGCTGTGATTACTCACAAGCCAGGCAGGCTGAGAAGAAGCCCAATCACCCCCTGGGCCACGCTGTAGCACGAACAGTGTGTCCGGGAAGCAGTGCTACACTTTAAGGAGTAAAAAGCCAAGAAACAGTAAGCCAGGATGAGTAGGCAGAGAAAGCAGAAGACCATCGAAAACTTCTTTGGGGGAAAGGTAGACCACAATACATCCTCAGAAGAAGAAGATAATAATAGGGTCAAAGCTCCAACATCCAAAGCTTCCAAGAAAAATACGAACTGGTCTCAGGCCATGGAAGCTCTCAAAAGGGACTTTGAAGAGAAAGTAGGAGAGATAGAACGAAGATGTAGAGAAAGAGAGGAAGGAATGGAAAGAGAAATGAGAGCAATGCAGGAGAGTCATGAGAAAAAAGTCAACAGTTTGAAAAGCCAAATGGAAAAGGAGATTAAAAAACTGTCTGCTGAAAATAATTGCCTAAGAATTAGGATTGAACAAATGGAAGCTAGTGAGCTTATGAGAAACCAAGACACAGTAAAGCAAATCCAATTGAATGAAAAAATAGAAGGCAATGTGAAATATCTCCTTGGAAAAACAGCTGACCTAGAAAATAAATCTAGGAGAGATAATTTGAAAATCATTGGACTACCTGAAAACCATGACCAAAACAAGAGTTTAGACACCATCCTCCAAGAGATTGTGAGGGAAAATTGCCCTGATATTCTAGAAGCAGAAGCTAAAATAGAAATTGAAAGAATCCACCGATCACCTCCTGAAAGAGATCCCAAAAGGAAAACCTCCAGGAATATTATAGCCAAATTCCAGAACTCCCAGGTCAAGGAGAAAATATTGCAAGCAGCTAGAAAAAAGGAATTTAAATACTGTGGAGCTCCAATAAGGATAAAGCAAGATCTAGCAGCTTCTACATTAAAGGACCGGAGGGCATGGAATATGATATTCCAGAGGGCAAAGGAACTGGGACTACAGCCAAAAATCACATACCCAGCAAAACTAAGCATCATCTTTCAGAGGCAAACATGGAACTTCAAGGAGAAAGAAGACTTTCAGGCATTTGTTATGAAAAGACCTGAACTGAATAGAAAATTTGACTTTCAAATACAACACCCTGGAGAAGCATAAAAAGATAAACAGGAAAAAGACTTCATGAGGGATATTAAAAGATCAAACTGTTAACATTCCTATATGGGAAGATAATACAGAGGACACAGGTCTGAACTGAATACGAAGGGAAGTTATGTTTTGTTCTTTGTGGGGTGTCTTATGTATGGGGCCGGATTTGGGCTTGGGGCCTCCTGGGTCCAGGGCTGGTGCATTGTCCACTGTGCCATCTAACTAACCCATAATGACATCCTTAAAATAGGGTTGAGGTGTAGGAGAAATAGACTGGGGGAGGGGGAAGGGGAACGATTGTCTGTGGAGAGGTTGTTCATATGAAGGAAATAAGAAAAAAGCTTATGGAGGGGAGGGGAAGAGGGGGAAGGAATTGAGGAGTGTTTGAACCTTAATATCATCAGAATTGACTCAAAGAAGGACTAACATACATACTCAAGTGGGTATAGTAATATATTTTGCCCTGAGGGAGGGGAGGGAGATAAGGGGGGGGAGGGGAAGGAGGGAAGGGCAGATTCTGGGAGAGAGTAGTAAAAAGCAAAATACTTTCAAGGAAGGTGAAGATGTTCTGCATAACGGCACAAGTATGAAATATTGAATTGCTTGATTTCATAGGGAGGGTTGAGGAGAGAGGGAGGAAGAAAATTTGGAACACAGAATTAGCTCAAAGACCTTAAACTCATCAGAGTTGACTCATGGAGGGAATAACATTCACACCCAGTTGGGAGGAGTAATCTATTTAACCTTACAGGAAAGTATGAGGGGAAGAGGATAAGGAAGGAAGGGTGAAAAAAAAGGGAGTGCAGAGTAGGGGAGGGGACAGTCAGAAGTAAAATACTTTTGAGGAGGAATAGTTTAAAAGAAGATGGAAAATAGAGTAAATATCATGGGAAGGGAATAGGATGGAGGGAAATAGTTATGATGACTTTGCTGGGCTAATACGAAGAAAATTCTTTGTCAAGTTTAAGGTACATTATTTAGGGTATGATGAACAGGATACTATTAGAAAAACCTGGAAAGACCTACATGAACTGAAGCAGAGTGAAATGCACTGTATACAAAATAACAGCAATAGTGTAAAATTATCTGCTGGGAAGCATGTGGTTATTTTCAGCAAGGCAATGGTCCAATATAACCCTGAAGGACTATGAAAATGGCAACCCATCTACAGAGAAAGAAGTGATAGTATCTGAAATAGATGGAAACACATTTTTTTTTCTTTTCTTTTTTTTTTTCTTTTTTGGTGAGGCAATTGGGGGTGGGTGGCTTGCCCGGGATCATGTGGCTGGTGGGTGTTGGGTGTGTGGGGCCGGATTTGGGCTCGGTGCTCCTGTTTCCAGAGCCGGTGCTCTGTCTGCTGCACCACCTAGCTGCCCCTGGAAACACATTTTTTTAAAAAAATGTTTTTTCTCTTTGACAATTCCTTAGTCTGAAGTTTTGGGAGTTTTTTGACTGTTTTTTTCTCACAACCTAGCTAATGTGGGAATGTTTTCCATGACTACTCATGTATAATTTATTTTGAAATGCTTGAGTTCTAGTGGGTGGGGGAGGGAATAGAGGAGGAAGAGAAGTTGGAACAATTTTTTTTTAAATTGATGTTAAAATAAATCTGTTTTTACATATAAAAAGTAGAAAAAAAATTTTTTAATAGAGAAAGAGACAGGAAGGGCAAGGTCCACAACCTGTGGCAATATCTCTTCCCTGGCATCTGAGGAGCCCCTCTCATGCTTGCATTACCAAGGATACATTATCTAGTTCCCAACATGAATCATGGTGGTCACAGGGGGAGAAATGAATTCCTGTACAGGAGAACTAATGGCCAAAGAGCCTGGAGAGTCAGAGACTTCAATGGAAAAATGTTTCTGGAGCCAGTAAAGTGGGAATGAGAAATGTAGCTTCTGGCCAGTGTACCTGATGCCATTCCATCCCTACATCTAGTGGGAGTTGGGAAGACAGCTCTAAGCATGTGAAATTTCTGTTCATTTAACCCTTGAATCTAGGACCAGCAAGAGGGAGATTCTACCCTGGCTAGGGTGGAAAGAATTGGGATGATTGGCACTTCTGCCATACACACGTCCCTGGACTGCATTCCGTTATATTCTGCATTGCGGTTGCTCTGGACCCACTCTCTTAGGGCCCAGGCCTATTACATTTGATTACTTTTATGGGTCTCAGGTATCCAAAAGGGTTAGGGAATATCTCTTATCTGCCATTAAGAAGATAACTGACTTTGTTCCTTCCATTTTTTAAGGACCCAGTGCACCTCAGTTCTATTTAACTATTTAGCATTGGATTATCTTTTTTTTTGTTGGGCAGGGCCATGGGGTCAAGTGACTTACCCAGGGTCACACAGTTAGTAAGTGTCAAGTGTCTGAGGCCGGATTTGAACTCAGGTCTTCCTGAATCCAGGGCTGGTGCTTTATCCACTGTGCCACCTAGCTGCCCCTGGATTATCTTTTACAAAGTAATATTTACTTCAAAGATATAGCAAGGGGCAGCTGGGTGGCGCAGTGGATAGAGCACTGGCCCTGGATTCAGGAGGACCTGAGTTCAAATCCGGCCTCAGAAACTTAACACTTACTAGCTGTGTGACCCTGGGCAAGTCACTTAACCCCAATTGCCTCACAAAAAAAATATAGCAAGAACAAACACATCTACAAGGGCATCATTAGAGAAATACAAAGCCAGAAGAAGAGATGGGCCTGTTAGATGCTGAGTGAAGGTAATAACCAAGGCCAGTTCCATTGGAGCTCAACATGTATAAAAATGGAAGAAAATCTCTAGCATGTTGCGAAGATGTTCATTTTATTTGGGGACCTGGACAAGAGTCATGTAGGATGGGCATAATAGGTGAATGGGTCACAATATATACCTGTGGAGGGTGTACCCACATTGAGGAGACCACAGATGCAATAAAATATCCATCTCTGAAAATAATTTTCTGTACAGCTGTGATATGTGACTCTGAGAATATGCAGTACCCTGACCACAGGACCAGAAAACATTCTTTGGTTTCCAATTTGGATCCATTGAAGACTTTGTATTTTCAGGACAACTTCTTGATCTTTTCTGGATTTAAAATATCTAGATTTTTAGATTGAGAGCCATTAGTCCTGTTTCACTTGGGGAGTGGTGGTGGGAGGACAGCCATTATTGGTGTTATTTTTTCCATCCATGGTCCACTAAAAACTGCAAAAAATATGTCCCTAAAGGTCCCTTAATGGCACGCTACCCACTGCCCAGCATAACTTTGCTTCTTTCTGGAACAGGTAATTGTTAATCCCACCATTTCTCCCCAAAGACACCCCAGTTCTAGGAGCACCTTTGTTTGACTTCCCTTACCAAAATGGAAGCTATGAAAAGGCTGACTTAGGCTCAATGTGAGGAAAAACTTCCTAATGATTAGAGCTGTACCAATGTGAAAAGGGTTACCTCATGATGGGGTGAGTCCCCCTCCTTGGAGGTCTTTTAGCAGAGACTGGAGAGACAGCCCCTTGTCAGTAATGTCAAAGTGGGGCTTCCTTGGTGTGTCCATACACACGACCCAATAGCCACTGAAGTTCCTTCCAATCCTAAAATTCTGATTCAATGACTGCTTTTGGTCGGATTCCAGAAGGAACAGTGGCTCTGAATATTGCTTTTTGCTTGCTGCAGATTTCCTTTCCATTTTGGAAGGTCAATTTTCTTTCTTTCTCCCCACCCCCACCTTTCCCCATCTCAAATGTCAGGCTGAAACCCTTGGGGGAAAGACCAAAGGAGTCTTGCTAATGGCCTCCTAACTCCTTGACAGCCCCAACTGACTTCTTGAGACATTCAGTGACCAAGGGAAGACAGATGTCAAAGCCTTACTTATAATTGCTTTGAGATCCTAGCCCAGACAGAGCCAAATGAGCCCCAGAACCCAAGTGCCGTATGCTCTGTCCCTACTTGTTCCCTGAGAGCTTGGCCAGAAACAATGTGGAGTAAAAACCAAAATCTGCTGATGTGTTAGAATTTCTGGGAGAAAATTGACATTGTCTGAGGGACTGAATAATGGCATTTCTTAATAATGGCAACTGTCCCCATGAGAGGACTTTGGATTCTGAACATCAAGGGCCGTGGGCCACAGATGCTTTGCCTGCCTTGGGGCAGTTCAGTCCCCATTTCTGTCTCTGACTCATAGCACATGGGGCAAGCACATTGTTAGAGCTGTGATCAGTGACTCAGTGTCCCACCATTATCCAAGCCAGACTTAATTACTGTACAGTGATACAACAGAAAGAGCACTGGCTTGGAGTCAGAGGGTTTGCTTTAAATTCTACCTCTAACAGGTTTTGTGTAATCTTGGGCAAAGACCTCATTCTGCCTCAGTTTCCTCAATTGTTTCTAAGGGACCTTGCCAGCTCTAGAGCTAGGATTCTAGTTCCTTAGAGTGGTCCTAGGTAAGGGAGCTTAGTCTAGGAGGTTTAGGATGGATGGAGAAGTGGGGCAGATACATAATCATAATTTTCAAGTCCTGTGTTTGGGGCAAGTTCTGTTAAAAATGACTGTAAGGGTTAGGTGGCGCAGTGGATAAAGCACCATCCCTGGATTCAGGAGGACCTGACTTCAAATCTGGCTTCAGACACTTGACACTTACTAGCTGTGTGACCTTGGGAAAGACACTTAACCCTCATTGCCCTTCAAAAAATTGCCTGTAAGGTCTGGGGAAAGAGATCTCATACTGTACAGTGCACCTGAAAGGTATGACAACACAGATTTAGAACTGGAAGGGACCTTAGAGGACAGATGAGAAAACTGAGGCTAAGGGAAATCAAGTCACATTAATAGTGACAAAGGTGAAAAAAATAAAAAAAAAAGAAAAATTAAATAAAAAAATAAAATTAGAATAAAACCTAAAAAATAGTGACAAAGGTGACATTTGAACCTAGGTTTCCTGACTCCAAGTCCAATGTTTTTTCAATACTACCAGACTTTTTCTTTTCCTTGGGACTCATAGACTGAGTTTAATCCTCTCATTTTACAGGTGAAGAAACTAAAGTTCACAGAGGTTGCTTTGAGTGGGCAGAGGATTTCTGACCTGAGTGAAATGGCCTATTCTTTTTGGTGGGGGGCGGGGCAGAGCAACGAGGATTAAGTGACTTGCCCAGGGTCACACAGCTAGTAAGTGTCAAGTGTCTGAGGTCACATTTGAACTCAGGTCCCCCTGACTCCAGGGCTGGTGCTTTATCCACTGCACCACCTAGCTGCCCCAGAAATGGCCTACTCTTGATCAGAGGGATAGTACTCTGAGTCTGGGTTGGGGGGCTTTTTCTTGAAGAAAGCCCAGAGTTAGGCACTGAGTCAGTGAAATTGAAAAATAGTTGAAGGTTCAAGAACATTAAAGTTAAAAAAACAAAACAAAACAACCCTATTGGAGTCCAAAAAACCTTTCTGGTTTTTCTAGCCCAGTCCAACAGGCTGCCTATTCCCTATCTATGGTCCTGTCTGGTGCCCCCTCCTTTCTGCCCTCCTCCTTCTTTGGAAATGCCCCCACCTGCCTTTGACCTCAGCAGTGGGAAGCGAAGATGACTCCTCACCTCCATAAAACATCTGATTTGCCAAGCCTTCCTTCTCTCTTCCTCTTCAGGCCATTGTACCCAAGCTGAGCCAGTGACTGATCTTGAACTGTCTCAGATGCCTTGTAGCAGGAACCCAGCATGGATCACCTCTTCATCTAAATCTTCTGTGAAATTACTTTGGTCTCAGCAATGGTCCCTAACCAAACCTGATCCCTTCTATCAACATGGCTACCCGAAGAGCCACCTACCTGTGTCTGGATTGGTAATAGGAAATTCTTAGTCACACACACACACACACACACACACACACACACACACACACACACACACACACACACACCTAGAAATGCTGTTAGCACCCCCTACCCTTTTATATTTTAGTGCCCTGAGGCACAATCTGCCCTAGTTATAGTTTTATGGGAAGGCAATGGTAAGGAATGGGTTTTTTTGTTTTGTTTTGTTTTGCTTTGTTTTGTTTTTTGTTATTTGTTTTGTTTTTCCGGAAGGAATGTTCTTGGACAGTTGCCAGGATGGACTTTGGACTGGATCTCAGGAAACTCAGGGGGAGTGGGAGAAAGGGAGTAGGAATAGGGAGAAAAAAAGTCAGACATTTTCTGGTTCGTGGTCCCACTGGTTCCAACTTAGGCATAATCTTTGCTGAAGGTGAGCTATCTCTTCAGAACCACTTCCACACCGCCATCTTGTGGGCAAGAGCCAGAATGACCTGATTCAGCAATTTAGCACAAACTAAAGCCGCAAGTAATTATTAACCACCCGCTGTGTGTCAGACGCTGTTCTGGGCATTCAGGCTACAGAGACAAAAAATGAATCAGTCCCTGCCCTCAAAGAGCTTCCATTCTATTTCTGGGAGAAATAGACCTTGGGGAAGTAGGATACATGTGCAGCATGTACAAGGGAGGGGCAGTGTGGTCCAATAGAGAGAGCTGGCCTTGGAGTCCTGAAGACCTGGATTCATGTCTTGCCACTGAGACAGTCTGGCCATGTCACCTTGCTCAAGTCACTTGACCTCTATGTGCTCCTGCCATTTCTCTAAGACTCAGTTGCAGAGAAAATTGGGAGAAGGGGTATCCTCATCTGGGAGTTCCCTATCTATATGAAATCACAAATTCACCCCTTGTTCCTAAATACCCAGAAATCCTGGAGGGGAATGACAAGTTGGGAGATGAAGAATGACCTCCAATAGGATTCAGCACTTGACCTGAGCCATCTAGGAAGCTAGGGATCCCAAGAGAATGGATGAGAAGGGAGTACAATCAGGGCATGGGGGACAGCCTCTGCAGGGAGGAAATGGGATGTCCCAGAAATGGAACAGGAGGTAGGTCTGTTTGGCCAGACAATAAAGAGGGTGTGGTAATGTGAAATTAGACTCGAAATCTAGGTGGGAGGCACATTGGGAAGGACTTCGAATGCCGTGCAAAAAGAGCTGATATTCTCTCCTGGAGGCAATAGGGAGCCACTAAAACCTGTTGGACACTGAATGTCAGTGTTGGCCACGTGATCGGAGGGAAAGGAATGTGAGAGATGCTGTGGGGGTAGAATTCATAAGACCTAAGAATTAATTAAAAGAGCAATTAATCAATAAATAAGCATTTATTGTATGTATTCAGTCATTTTCAGTTGTGTCTAACTCTGTGACCTTATTTGGAGTTTTCTAGGCAGAGACACTGGAGTGGTTTTGCCATTTCCTTCTCCAACTCATTTTACAGATGAGGATACTGAAGCAAACAGGGTTAAGTGACTTGCCCAGGTTCACACAGCTAGTAAGTGCCTGAGGTCAGATTTGAACTCAGGAAGATGAGTGTTCCTGACTTCAGGTTCTGTACTCTGTGCACTGCAGTGCCACCTAGCTGCCCCCAAAGCACTGACTATATCTCAGGTACTGTGCTAGACACTGAGGATAAAAGTAAAAAAGAATTAAACAACTCTTACATGTGAGGAGCTTTTATGCTACCTGAGGAGATATGACTTTCTCTTTGATCATGTCAGACCACTGAAAGGCAGCATGGCATGGGGGAGAAGAAGCTGTACTAGGAGTCAGGAGTTTGAAATCTTGCCTCCTGCTGTGTGACCCTGAGTAAGTCACTTGCCTTCACCTCTGTTATTCATCTGTAACATGAAGGGGTGGGACTAAATGGCCTCTAAGCTCCCTAACTCTAAATTGATGATCCTATGGTGCTAAGAACATATAAAGGTATATATTACACATCCACATCTGCATACATGTACACAAAGAAGGTGCAAGGTAACCTTGGAGAGAAAGACACTAGTGGCCGAGGGGATCTAGAAAAGCATCTTATAAAAGGAGGCATTAAAGGTGAGTGGTGAGCAAGGGGTAGGAGAGGAGTTATTCTGGTTGTGGAATGTTGATTCTGAGATGTCGATGGGTCACCATCCAGGTAGACATGGTAGAGGAGCTCAGGAGAGATATGGGCTGAATATTTAGATTTTTGAGTCACCTGCATGAAGGTATGGTTTAGACCTGAGGGGGCTGATGAGATTACCAAAAGATGAGGCACACACACACACACACACACACACACACATACACACACACGAGGGTCTATCTAGGGTCAGGTCCTGAAGTACAAACACAAATGGGGTGCAGGATGGAGCTATTGGATCCAGTGCCAGGTTTTGAATCACAGGATATGAATTCATCTTCCAGTGTAAGATGCGTGTTACCTATACCTAGCACTACCATGTACACTGTTCACAGTAGGTATCTAATAATTGCTTGCAGGCCTGTGCAATAAATGAACACCATTTTCAGAAAAACATTTTGATTCTCTCATCTGTAAAAGAAGGCTGAGAGTTGCTGCCCTCCATCCCTCTCCAGGCTGATGTGAGGATCCAATGAGATAATATGTGAGAACCTACTTAGAACATTACAAGACACTTCCCAACCTTGAGGGAAGCTTATTAGTATTGATTGGACCCCATTCCTTCAACCAGTCAGGAATGGACTTTTGAAAACTTTTTCTTTCTGGAGATTCAGCCTGACACTTTGAGTCTAAGGCAGGGATGGGAGAGAAACTCCTCTTCTCTTCTGTGGCCGTGCTTTCTGGGATATGGTCAAAAGCAGTTTGGTGAGGAGAGCCAAGCTAGGGCTCAAGCCAAGCCTAGCCTCTGAAAGCTGGAGGGCCTTTGTGGGGGACAGCACTGAGACAGATCTGGGAACGTTGTTCGGCAGCGAAAATGGTTCAAATGAATGGGGAGAAGAGGAAAGAGCCAGGAGTTTACAACTTGGTCTCTGAAAGTGAACTTTACTTTGAGTGAGACAATTTTAACCATCTGACTCGACCTCAAAATCCAGGACACAAGGGCTTCGATAGGGTTGGGTAGGGATGACCAAAGGGGCCTTGAATGCCATGGACTCTAGTGAGATCTCCATCAGCAACAGGGCCGAGTTAGGCTTGAAGAGATGGATTTCCTTGGGGAAGCCCTTGAGCGGGGCCAATTTGACGTTTGCCCACAAGATGGCAGTGTGGAAACGGCTCTGGTCGACAGCTTGCTTTCAGGAAATTTGGTTCAACAAAGCTTTTCTATTCTGTCCCTGTTCTGTGCCAGGCACTGTGCTGGCTGAGGAGGGGAAGAAAGGGAATTAGGGGAAGGAGGAGGAAGAACAAGAACAAAAAGAAAAATAAGAAGAAATTATATAGTGCTTTAAAGGTTTGCAAATTGCTTTACATCCAATACTACATTTGAGCCTCAAAACATCCCTGGGTCAGGAATTAACTCTCAGACCTGTGTCCAAGGCACATGCAGGAAAAACAAAAAAAATAAAATAAAACAAAACAAGGCACATGCAGGGAAGGAAAATCATGATGCTGTCAATCTACTGAGCCATTAATGTCTTGCCACTGCTCCTGCTAATTCTTTTTTTTCCCTTTTTTCTTTTTCCTTTTTTTGCAGGGCTATGAGGGTTGAGTGACTTGCCCAGAGTCACACAACTAGTAAGGGTCAACTGTCTGAGGCCTGATTTGAACCTCAGTCCTCCTGAATCCAGGACTGGTGCTTTATCCACTGTGCCACCTAGCTTCCCCCTCCTACTAATTCTTATGTAGTTAGCTAGTCTTGTTCTCATAGTCTACTAGATACTACCCCACTGGTCACTGCTTGAGGCTGTACTGATAGGTTCTGATGGGCATCCACTATCTCCAAGTTCTGACTCAGCTGAAAACTTTGGCTTGGGTGCCACTCTCCTCTTTTTGAAAAAGAGGAGCCCATACATGGCTTTGTAATCTAAGTAGGATCCTGCTCAGGAACGATGGCAATTGTCTTCTTCCTCCTCCAGGGAGCAGAACAGATCAAGAAACCTTGTCTCTAGAAGATCCTGTGCTATAATTTGCAAACTCAAGCTCAATCTCCCTTCTCTGGTAGAAGTTGGGGCTCCAAGATCAAGCTATTTATGGGATTCCTAACCTACCCTCCTCTGAGCTGAAGTTTGGGGATCAGAAAGCAATAGCCTTAAATTCACTTTAGGCTGCATTCAGGCACGGATTATTTCCCTTGGCCATGTGCTTCTCATGCAAGTTTCTTCCATGACTTCTTGATAGGGGAAAGGAGAAAGTTCTTACCCTACTTCCCTTCTCTCTGAAAGAGACACAAAGAAAAATGTGAAGTTCAAGTTCTCTAGAGCTGAGAGTGACCTCAAAATCTGAGTCTCAGCAGAGTGGGGCTACCTTGCCTTTAAAGGCCACTGGGGGTATGACTGATCTTTAGTCAGCCAATCATTGAATCTCCTGTATGTTGTCACTCGTCTTCATCCAATGGCCCATGTTCTGAAATCTCTCAAGGTTCAATAACTTTCTCAATTCGATTAGCCACTAGCAGTGACCCACATCCTTACATGTTATCAGGTTATTTAAGACTCCCCCCCACCAGATTTGATAAGAAGATACCCTGATCTACCAGTCATAGGTAGATAAACTATGGCTGTGCAAAGCGATATGAGATAGAAAGTCATCTTTAGGTCCATTGTGTTGGAGGAGTGGTATAAAACAAGTCTGGAAAGGTAGGTGGAAGCTAGACTGTGAAGGTTTTAAATGTCAAGCCAAGGAAATTCTATTTTACCCTAGAGGCAATAGGGCAGCTAGGCGACTCAGTGGATAGACTAGAGTCAGGAAAGCTCATCTTCATGACTTCTAATCTGGCCTCAACCACTGACTAACTGTGTGACCCTGGGCAAGTCACTTTACCATGCTTGCCTCAGTTCCCTCATTTGTAAAATGAGTTGGAGAAGGAAAGGGCAAACTACTCCAGTATATTTGCCAAGAAAACCCCAAGCTGGGTCACAAAGAGACAGACGTGACTGAACACAACAGAGGCAAGAGGGAGTAACTGATTTTTTTATTTTGGAATAGGAATTAAAATCCCATATCTATCATTTACTACCTGTGAGGGCTTAGACAAGTCCCTTTACCTGTTCATTCCCTGAGTAGTTTCTTCTTTCATAAAAGAGGGTTCACTGATCCTTAAGATTTCTCCCATTTGTATACTCTATGACCCTGTGACTTTAAGTAGGATTATAACTCTGGAGCTGGAAGGAACCTCAGAAGCCAATGAATCCCAACCCTCTCATTTTACAAGGGAGGAGAATAAGCCTCAGGGACATTAATGAGTTGCCCAAAGTTGAACAAGTAGCAAAGGTCTCAGGTGGGATTTGAATTTAGGCCCACTGACATCCAAGCCATGTTGCTGACTCCAACACATTCATCTCACATTTCAAAAAAAAACTGTGGCCCAGTGAGTTAACTCTTTTGCTGCTTTTGTGTCCACACCCAAATTCTGTGTCCAAAGCTCATCAATGTTTCCAACAGAGGAAGGAGTGTATGGGCATTCCTCTCCCAGGTGAGGGGGGTAGTACCCCTACGCAATCACAAATGATACTACCAAGTTGCTAATTTCCTGTCACCCCTTTACAAAATGAGATTACCTTTCTTTAATTGAATTGGAAGCAATAATACCACACATTAGTGGGAAATTGGCCACACTCCTGAGGGTCTTGAAAAGTTGATTTTGCCAAGTCAAGTTATTCTCAGCTGGTAGCAGCCTTCTAGAATAGACCTCTCTGGGAAAGGGCATTCTTTCCCTCTTCTCATTTGTCATCACTGTGAATCAGATCTATGTACGTAATAGGAGACACTCTAGTTTAACTAAGCAATGGTATGAAAGGTAGGAAAAGAGAATGGAATGGTTGTTGTGTTGCAGGGGGCATGAGACTGGAGCATGGACAGATATACAAACTTTGTCAATTTTGTAAATATGCTCCCGGGCCATGTCCTGGTGTAGTGAACTGGGAACAATGGTATGTTGGCAAATGTTTAACAATCAGTTCTCAAAAAAAAAAATGCAAGCATGATACACTTTCAGTTTAGTCTGTGTTAACATTTTCCATCATTTTCTTCAGTTTAGGTAGTCAACAAAACAATAAACTAAGCAGAATTATGAAAAGAGAATTTGTAAAAGAGGCACAAAAATGTTGAAAAAATGATACCTTAAAAAAAGAGAATTGGCCAAATGGGAAAAGAGGCACAAAAATTCACTGAAGAAAAGGACTCCTTAAAAATGGGAATTGGGCAACTGGAAGCTAATGACTCCATAAGACATCAAGAAACAATAAAATAAAGTGAAGAGAATTTTAAAAATAGAAGAAAATGTGAAGTGTCACACTGGAAAAACAAATGTCCTAGAGAATAGATCAAGAAGAAACAATTTAAGAATTATTAGACTACCTGAAAACCATGATAAAGAAAAAAGATTAGATATCATATCTCATGAAATTATCAATGAAAATTGTTCTTCTATCTTAGATCCAGAAATAAAAAGAATCCATTAAAAAGTTCCCAAAATGAAAGCTTCCAGGAATATTATAGCCAAATTCCAGAGATCCCAGGTAAAAATATATTGCAAAAAGACAGAAAGAAACAATTCAATTATTATGGAGTCACTATCAGGATAACAAGATTTAGTAGCTCCATATTAAAGGAGCAGAAGGCTTGGAATATGATATACCAGAAGGCAAAGAAGCTAGACTTATACTCAAGAACAATCTAGGGGGCAGCTAGGTGACTCAGTGGATAAAGCATTGACCTTGAATTCAGGAGGATATGAGTTCAAATCCAGTCTCAGACACTTGACACTAGCTGTGTGACCCTGGGAAGTCACTTAACCCTCATTGCCCCACAAAAAAGAATGCAAGAACATTCTACCCAGAAAAACTGAGTACAATACTTCAAGAGGTAAAAAAGGATGTTTAATGAAATAGAGGACTTTAAGGACCAGAGCCAAATAGAAAACATGACATTCAAACACAAAATTCGAAAGAAGAATAAAAAGTTACACATGCAAGACAAATAATAAGACTAAATTATTTACATTTCTATATGGAAAGATGATACATATAACTCCTAAGGTCTTTTATCATTATTAGGACAGTTACAAGGGGTGTACATAAAAAGAAGTAATGGGTATATGTCAATTATATTAAAATGATCTCAAAAAAATGAAGAGGTGAGAAATAGGGATGCACTGGGAGAAGGGGGAAGGGAGAGGTTGAATGGAGAAAATTATCTCACATAAAAGAGGCACACAAGGGAAGTTTCTTATAGTGGAGGGAAAAGTGGAGGGGCGGGCAATGACTGAACCTTAGTTTCATCAGAATTGGTTCAAAGAGGGAAGAAAAACATATATCTATATATGTATATACATATATAAATACTCAGAGAAATGGGTTGGAAGGGAGGTTGGTGACCACTGAGTCCAACCCTTGCCCCAAAGTAATCCCCACTGAGACCTAACAAAGAGTGGTCATCCAGCCTCCATTTGAAGACCTGCAAGGAGGGGCACTAACACCTCCCAAAGGAGCCCACTCCATTTTTGAATTGTTGGAAAATTTTACCCGACATCAAACCTAAACTTCCTTATTTTTTCAATTTCTACTCATTCTGTTTTCTGCTCTCTGAAACTAAACAAAATGAACCTAATCCTTCTTCTATGTCACAGCCCTTCACTTACTTGAAGAGAGCTATAAAGTCCTCCTTTCATTTTCCCTTTTCCAGGCTAAATATCTTCACTTCCTTCAGCTGATCCTCATGTGAATATAGGTTCCTTAAGGTCAGGACTTGTTTTGTTTTTGTTGTTGTTTTCTGCTCAGTACTCAGCATGTAGTAGGCACTTTGTAATGTTTGGTTACTGAGATAGTGTGAGATCAAAGCCCTCCACCTTCTTGGTTACAGCTAGGTGGTGCAGTGGATAGAGCTCTAGATTTGGAGTCAGGAAGACCTGAGTGCAAATCTTGCTTCATACATTTACTAACTGTGTGACCCTGGGCAAGTCACTTAACCTCTATTTGCCTAAGTTTTCTCATCTATAAAATGGAGATAATAGTAGCATCTACCTCTCAGGGTTTGTTGTGAGGATAAAATGAGACAATATTTGTAAAGTACTTTGCAGACCTTAAAGTGCAATGTAAATTCTAGCCCTTTGTTACTATAGCCACTACTACTACAACTGCTACTATTGCTACTACTACTACCACTACTCCTACCACAACCATCACTACTACCACTATGACTATTATGACTACTACTACTATTACTACTACTACCACCACCACTACTATTACTACTGCTACTTTCTTCTTCTTCTTCTTCTTCTTCTTCTTCTTCTTCTTCTTCTTCTTCTTCTTCTTCTTCTTCTTCTTCTTCTTCTACTACTACTACTACTACTACTACTACTACTACTACTACTATACTACCACCACCGCCATCACCACTACCACCACTACTACTACTAGCTATTCCTACTACTACCACTGCTTCTTGCTGCTGCTGCTCTTGCTCCTCTAGATGCTCTATAATTCATTGATTCCTTAATCAGTGGGGCCCAGAACAGAACCCGATACAGTAGATGTTGTCTGCTACACAGAGCAGAGTACAGAGAGACTTTGACATCCCTATTTCTGGAAGCCAGGCCTCCTTTAGTGCAGTCCATGATTGCATGAGGTATTTTTTTCACAGCCACATCAAATGGTCCTGACTCATATTGAGCTGGTAGTTGATTATAGCCCCCAGACCTTTTTCAAGCAAACTTTTGCTTGGCCACGGCTCATCTCATTTCTACTTGTGAATATAATTTTTCGAACCAGAGTGTATTTTAACATTTTTTCCATATTATTAGATTCAGTTCAGTTCCCCAGCTTATCCAAATCATTTTGGATCTTGACTTTGTTATCCAGGGCTTTAGTTGTCCTTTCTACCTTTGTGTCATTGGCATATTTTGTAGGCATGACATATATAGATCATCATCCAAGTCATTAATTAAAAATGTTAAATATCTCAGGATTAAGCAAAAATGGCTTTAGTAGACAACAGGAAACCTCTTGCCAAGTTAACTTTGCACTGTTAATGACCACTCTTTTGAGACCAGCCATTCAAACAGCTCTGATACTATCTACTTCTACGATTGGCTAATCCATATCTCTCCATCAAGTATGGGATTATCAAAAAGTGGGATAAAACCCAAATAAGTTTTATCTACCGAATTCCCTGATCTTAATAATCCTAGTCCAAAAAGGAAATAAGGTTAGTGTGGCATGACCTGCTCTCTGCAATCTCTGCTTCCTTTTCTAGATGTTCACTAGCGCTCTCTTCTCAGGAGATCATCCAAGCTCACTGTTCTATAATTTGCATACTTTGTTGCCAAGGAAGCAGTTCCGGGCCAAGTGACTTGAATTCATCAAGGGCAACCAGGTTCTCTCCTTCAATCTCTTTATTTAACTTGATCATCAACAACTTTCTAGCTATTTTTGTTCTGTCATTTCAAGTTCAAAGATCATTATCATTAGCAGATAAAAGAACAAAATTAAAATTGAGCAGCTCTGCCCTCTTTCTGTTGGTCTCATTGATTCCTTGATCCTATTTTTTGTTGAACTTAGCTTCTCTTGACAGCCAAAGTTCATTCTGAGGTTTAGCACTTTTGACACTTTTTAATGCCACCTATCATTATATTAACATGTAATTTCTTGTTATATATTAATCACTTATTACCTTTCATTGTTTCTATCTTCTGTACCTATTTTTAATAAAAAACTTACAACCTTTTTGAACAATGTTCATTTCTCCTGTCGATTGGAATTGCTTTACTTTGTGCCTTTAGGATTACATTCTTTATTTCCCCATCCCTCTTGGGCCAACCTCTGTAGAATTTCATTCCATGTGATCCTACCCTTTATATTCCTTCTGAAATATGGATTTCCCAAATCTTATGTGCATGTGAAACTTCCTGAAATTCTCCTCCTCTACCACAAATTTTAGGATACAATAATCACCCCTCCTCAATGTTTCTATCATTTCTGTACAGCAAATAGTTCTTTACTGTTAGTGAGAATTCAGTCCAATACAGAATTTCCTGTTTTGGGTTCTTACACTTTTTGGAGGATAAAATTATCATTAAGGTAAGTCTAAGGCTGTTAGCTATTTTGCTTTTGACCTAGAGAGAACTCAAGCAGATGTTTCTCACCACCAAAATTTGATTCCTTTATGCCAAACTTAAGGTCTATTTCCCAATCCTTATCAATTCCCTCTTTCTGTCCAGGTGATCTATAGTATACTTCAATGACAAAATCTCTTCCCTTCTTTGTTAATCTCTACCTGAATGTTCTCTAACATGTCTTACTATTCTGTTTCATGAATTTCAAAACATGAGTAAGGCTTCTTAATACACAATGATACAAAATACACAATGATATCCTACCCCTTAATTATTTTTAAATTATTGAAATATTTTGTTTTTAAATTCCCTTTATTTCCAAATATATCTTCTCACTTTTCCCTACCTAGAAAGTCATCACTGGTAACAAAGAACAAAACAGAGTTCAAAAAGGCAGATCATCCAGGCTCAGTAACACATCAACCATTCGGGACAGACTATGGAATATCCCATGCCCATAGTGCAAAGAAGGGAAGGATGTACATTTTCCCTTCTCCTCTTCTTCTTCTTCTTCTTCTTCTTCTTCTTCTTCTTCTTCTTCTTCTTCTTCTTCTTCTTCTTCTTCTTCTTCTTCTTCTTCTTCTTCTTCTTCTTCTTCTTCTTCTTCTTCTTCTTCTTCTTCTTCTTCTTCTTCTTCTTCTTCTTCTTCGGCAATTGGGGTTAAGTGACTTGCCCAGGGTAACACAGCTGGTAAGTATAAAGTGTCTGAGGCCAGATTTGAACTCAGGTCCTCCCGAATCCAGGACCAGTGCTCTATCCACTGTGCCACCTAGCTGCCCCTCCTCTTCTTTAGAGTCAGGTTTGGTAATTATAATTACCCCCATGTTCATGTTTCTTTCACTTATATTATTGTAGCCATTGTACAGAATGTTTACCTGGTTCTGCATACTTCACTACATTAATGCATATGAATCTTCCTATGCTTCTCCATATTTTTTATGTTTATCATTTTTTGCAGAACAGTAATATTCCATTACATTCAGGTACCACAGTCTGTCTATTCAGCTACCAATTGATGGACATTTACATTGTATCCAGTTCTTTGCTACTACAAAAAAAAAGTGCTGGTATAAATATTTATGGTATATAGTGACCTTTCTATATGATTTCTTAAACCTTTTTTTTTTGGTGTATCCCTCTGGGTCAACGGGTATAAACATTTTAGTAATTTTCTTAGCATTCAAATTGCTTTTCGGAGTGGTTGGGCCAATGTAGCTCCACCAACATCTATTATTTCTTTTGAATAAGGTATAGCGATCTAGAACCATGGTCCAATCATAGATATCATCTGGCCAAGTTCCAGTGATGTCTGTGAGGTCAAATTCATCTCCTTGAATTAGGATCTCTAGTTCCTCTGGTCTGCTGCATCAACCTTGGGTATTTATATAAAGACATTTGAGGCCATGAGTTTTACTACTGGGTTTTGGGTTTTTTTGTTTCTTTTGTTTGGTTTTTGTTTTGATTTCCTGTAAACTTCTGGGTATTTCAACTACTGTTCTTTCTTCATCATTCATTCATTCATTCATTCATTCATTCATTCATTCATTCCTTCCTTTCTTTCTTTCTTTCTTTCTTTCTTTCTTTCTTTCTTTCTTTCTTTCTTTCTTTCTTTCTTTCTTTCTTTCTTTCTTAAACTTTTTCCACTTGTAACCCCTTTTCACTAGAGAACTTTTTACATGGCCTCAAGTATATAGGTATATAAAATAGTTATACAAATCAGATATTTACTGCCAAATTTTTCACAACCCCCACATTCAATTACATGATCCCATCCACAGTCTAAGAAGCTTTGGTCTAGGGCAGCTAGATGGCTCAGTGGATAGAGCACCAGGTCTGGAGTCTAGGAAACTCATCTTCCTGAGTTCAAGTCTGATCTCAGAAACTCACTAGCTGTGTGATCCTGGGTAGTCACTTAACCTTGTTTGCCTCGGTTTCCTCATCTACAAAATGACCTGGAGAAGGAAATGGCAAACTATGTTAGTGTCTTTGCCAAGAAAACTCCCAATGAGGAGTTGGCCACAATGGAACAACAATGACAGCAACATGACAGAGGTGTCAAACAAATGGTATGTTGGCAGCATGTGGCTCATAGCACTCCCAAGTGTGGCTTGAACTAGATTACAATGTAATTGGGAAATATTTAACAAAATGAATAAAAATTCAATAAAATATAAATAATATTATATTTTAAAACCCAAGTAAATATGTGGCCCACAAGCTTCTTTATGTACAGATTAGAGGTTATCGTTTCTACCATTGCTCTATGGTATCTGATTTAGTGAATATATGTAGGCAATTTTCTCTCTCCCCAATTCTTAAAGCCATTCAGATTCAATTTGCAAGAAATCAGGCAAGCACAGTCTTACTTGCTTTCATAAAGTGCACTCCATCTTTGGCCAGGAATCTGTCATCCCTATATTTTAAGCAATGGTCTAGAAACCCAAGTCCCATTCTTAGACAAGTATTCTAAGCCAGTTGTTCAATTTACAAATCAGTTTTTCTCTTTACTTTCCTTGCCTTTTGTGAGCAGCATAAAAAAAACACAAGCTGAACCCTTTAATTTTTTGCCTAAGGATTCATAATCTTTGGAGATCATTTTAGATTTGGTTAATCAGTATCATTTGTAACCACATGAATTGCCAGAAGTCAGTGGTATTTTAAGTCTTTAGAAGTTTTCATTTCTCAGATACATACCACAGAAAGGCAACAGACTTCTCTTTTCTTGTTATCAGGTCCACAGATTGATGCCTCAGTATCCCTGAACAGCAAATTATCCACCAACACTACTCTTTACTCTTCCTCTGACCCTTCTGGATAATTTATCATTTAGTAGCTTTTGTGACTCTTCTGTGTCATTCCTTGAGGGACAAGCAGCTACATTTTCTTCAGGGGTTCAAGCACCCTTCTCTACAGGAAGGACATCAGTGGGCAAAATTTATAGAGCATTTTATTTATATTATATATTTATATTTATAATATATCTATTTTATATCTATTATCTATTATAGAAAATTTCTATTTCTGCTCAATTCAAGGAAAGATTTCCTGACTATGAGATTCAGATCCATAACTAGGATAAGGGGACTAGAGCTTTGTCCTAGGGCACCTGCATCTTTAAAGGACCCACTTTCTCCCCAAAGTCATTCTGGGTTCACAGTACTCTGCCAGTTAGTCAGCCATGCCACAGTCCTTCCCTGGTCCTTTGCCCAGTCACAGGACAATTCCTCCAGCATCCCCTCATCATAGCTCCCAGGGTCCATATAGACTTACTGTCATATCCCTAGCTTTACACCTACTTCTCCACCTGACTTATAGGGGTTAAGGGGGTGGGGTCATAGACTGTGTGCCACAAGCAATATAGGTTGGATTCTTTGGGTAATATGATACTCCTCATGGCTGGACAGGAGTATGGAAAAAACACTGGCTCTGGGGTGAGAAGACATGAGTTCAAATCCTGCCTTTTATTACTTGCTACCTGTGTGACCTTAGACAAGTCATTTCATCTCCCTGGGCCTCAGTTTCCTTATATATCAAAAAGAGGAGGTTGAACTAGATGGTTTCCAATATCCTTTTCAACTCTAGAATTATGGTTCTAGGATTTTCTTCCTGCATAACTGTGCCTTACTGGGCAAGGAAGAAGAGGGAGAAAGGGGAAGAATATCTTCTCTGATCCATCACACTTCTGGACTTCGGGATTCACACATACCTTTTAATGGGAGTGGAGAACCACCCAGGGTGGAATCCTAAGACCTTGCTACTCTCCAGGTAAACTTTCCTCATTCAGCCCACTCTGTCTCCTCCTTCCACCACCCATTCACCACTGTTAGTCTTCCCTTCTGCCTCCTTTAGTGGCCATGTTCCAAGGGGTCTGCCAACAGAAGCTATCCTGGGGTCTCTATTTTCATCTGTCCCAGGGTCTCTGTCAATCTGCCATGAGACAGCAAGGGGACACAGACCTAGGGACAGACATCAGGACAAAGGCTTTTTGTACTGATGTCTATAGTTAGGTCAGTTGTTTATTAGTCATGCCTGACTCTCTGTGACCCCATTTGGGGTTTTCTTGGCAGAGATATTGGAGAGGTTTGCCATTTCCTTCTCCATCTCAATTTACAGAAGAAGAAACTGAGGCAGACAGGATGAAATGACTTGCCTATGGGCACACAGCTAGTAAGTGTATGAGGCCAGATGAGTCTTCCTGACTCCATTTCCCATACCTAGGCACCACTTAGCTGCCTCTAAATAGTTGCCCCTAGATAGTTCCCCAAGCATCCCTGATACTCTCTGACCAATTGAATTAACCCCAGGTGAAAGAATTCCTTTGTACATTTCTGGTTAGTGGAATGGTGGACTGAGGAGGTAGTTAGCTCATCGTTAATGATATTCTGCAGAGAGAAAAGCATTGCACACCAACCAGTCTTCCTTCCCATAAACTGCAGAGCTTCACAGACTGTTGAATGACTCCTAATTTTCTGACTGCTGGTTTCTTTCAATGCTGATCTGTCTGCATTTTGGCTGATCTGCTGATTTTGTTTGACCTGGCTCACGTCTCAGCGTCTGTTCCTGTCTCCTCCCTCCTCTTTAGTCTCTGAGCTCCCTCCTCCTTTCATCAGATCCCCAGCTTTCCAACACATGGTCTGCCCTTGAACTACCTTGATGTCCCAGAAGTCAACAGCTGATGCTTAACCACTGACTTTTTGACATATGTTGGCAAGGCTTGAGGCACTCCCTGACTGTAGTGATCTGGCTGTCTGGTCAGGGAACCAAGATACCCACAAAAGCAATAAATCAGCAATCAAGCCCCGCCTCTCATGTAGTGTTTAATAAGCTCATGAAAAATGAATGGTGCAAGGGATTTAGATTTAGATGCAGAGGACCTGGCTTCCTTACATTTACAGCTCAGTTTCCTTGAATATAAAATGAGGAGGCCAACCTTGATGACCTCCAAGGTCCCCTTCATCTCTCAATGTACAATCCTATGAATATTGGGCAACATATGCCTGAGGTAAGTGGTATAGACAGATAATAATACAAAAAAGAAAGAAAAAAGATCCCCAGGGGTTAGGAGAACTTGGGGAGGGAGAAGGCAAGACAGATTTCATGGAGAAAGTGAAACAAGCTGGAATTTGGAAGACAGCAGGTTTTGGACTGATGGGGAGGGAAATTGTCTAGTTGGGGAGCACAGCATGAGCAAAGGTAGGATCATAAGATTCAGTACTAGAAGGAATCTTAAAGAAGTTTTGCTCCCTTGGACATGTTGTTTTTCCCATTAGAATGTTAGTCATTTGAGGGCAGGGACTGTCTTTCCCTTTGCTGTCACTGCATGATGCCTGTCTTTGTTGTGGAGTACAAAGAGATGAGAAGTACTGAAAGATATAACTGAATGAAGAAAGTGGGGCCAGATTGTAGACTGCATGTAAGGCCTTTAATGTCAGACAGAGGACTTTAAACTTGTTTTTTAGAATTTTATTTTCCATATCACATGTAAAAGCAAATTTTGACATCAATTTTTTTTAAACTTTGTGTTCCAACTTCTCTTCCAGAGGACTTTAAACTTGACCTGATAAGCAATAAGGGGCCATTGTGAGAAGCTTGAGAGGAAACTGAGTGAAAAGAGATTCTCCTAAAAAGACCATGAACACATTCCACATGTAGTTCAAAACTCTAGAATCAGAGGGCCTGAATAGCATAGGATTTGGGGCATGGAGTTAGAAGGGATCCCTCATTTTACAGATAAGGGAGTTAAGTGCCCACATAGGAAGTAAATATCATAAGACAGGACTGGAACCCAGATCTCCTGACCCTGAGCCAGGCGCTCTTTGCTATCACACTGGGCTTCCTGTGCCAAATCCCAGGGCTTACTCACTAGACCCATAAACACAAGAGAAAAAGAGCTGGTGGAAAACTGGAGGAGTGATGAGGAGGTGGATAATGAGGGTAACTTATGTTCTAAAGCATAGAAGAAAGTGGCCCTGAACCTATTCTGGAGAAGTCTTATCCCATCAGCTTCCTAAGTAACCTCCCTGACTCAAGTCTCTGTTCTTTGCCATCACTGAGCTACCAGTTCTGACCATGTTACTCCCCTGCTCAAGGAACTCTGTGGCTCCCTATTACCTCTAGGACCAAATACAATGCCCTGTTCTTGCTATTTAAAGCCTTTTACAACCTAGCCCCCTTTCCAGGCTGATTACACATCTTGGTCTAGCCAAATCAGCCTTTTTGCTGCTGGTCCTCGCATGGGAGATGACATTTCATGTCTGCACAATCTGCTTCCCATGCCTGCAATGCACTCCTTCCTGATGCCACCTCTTATACTTAGCTTGTTTCCAAGCTCATCTCAAGGGCCATCTTCAACATAAGGTCTTTCCTGATACTCTCAGCCTCTCTGACCTGAAATTAACCTGGTATTTCCTTTTTTGTGGGTATATTCATGCATATAATATACATATAAGTGTGTGTATATATGATGTTTCTCCTGATATCATCTCAGCTACTTGAGGGTAGGAACTGTTTCCCTTTTTTCTTTTTTATCTCTTCTCCCTAGCACAGATCCTGGGACATAGTAGGTGTTTAATAAATGAATGTTGATTGACTTATAGAGTCTGGGGAATGAGCCTAAGGGCTGCCTGTGATTAGGAGAACCCTGGGCAGGGTGGACCTGGAAATAGTGTGCTCATGAGGGCCTCGTAGACATGCACAGAACCATGGGCAGGGAGTGCTCAGGGGTGCTTGGATAAGCAGAACAATTGACTTTTTTCCTTTCCACTCAGCTACACCTGGCTAAGGAGCCATTCACATTTAGGCCAATGAAGGGCTGTGCCCTGTGTACTTAGCAACTGCTCCTGAGCTCTCTTTCATGCCACAGGTACATGGATATGCATCTCCAGGAATCAAGAGCACTTGTACCGAACCATCCACACTCTTACCCAAAGATCTCCTTCTCTCATGATCAGAGATTGAAAGACACCATGAGGCATAGCTCAAGAATCCATCTATAGCTGAGAACAGAGTTCTTTTTTTCCTTTGTGAGAAGCTAATTAATACACGTGGGTCGTGACTTTGGTCTTATTATTACCACTGGGAAAGGCCAATGAAAATTATGTTCCCATCTTTCTTTCCCGTGTCACCAACGAGGTGTCTCTTGTAGCCTAGGATCATAAAATTTGGAGCCAAAAGGGGACTTAGAAGTCTTCTAATCTGACCCCTTTATTTTACAGAGGAAACCGGAGAAACTGGCACATAGGGGGTTGACCCCCGACACACACACCAAAGGCCAAGGGTCCAAGGTGGGGAAGGGGAGGACTTGTCATTTTTCTTCATTAGTTGAACTTGGGGAGTGTCAGGCTCTGACTGGAATGCCTAGACTGAGGTCAACCAGTAGCCTGAGAAGCAGGTCACTCTCAGGTGAGGGGGTGGAGAGTGATAGCAGTAGACCTTTGCCGCATCATTAGACCCAGCTGTCTTCTTGCTCAGGTAATGAGGCTCTACTCTCAGACAAATAAACAGTGGGCAGCAGACAGACAGCAACCTGGCATTTCTAGGGCCAGCTCATTAGTGGCTCATCCAGCTTAATGGGGCTCCCTGACTCTCAGGTAATGAGACGGGAGACCAGAGAGAAGCTTCATGCAGAGATCTGTCCAAGGATACAGATGAAGCATCCAGAACCCCCACCAACCCACCCAAACAATTTTCTACCACCAGGAAAACCCACTAGGTCAGTTTAAATGAAGAGCAGGAAACTCTTTTTTTGGAATCACAGGTTTCAGATACTGCCCCAATCATTTATTGCCTGGATGACCTTGGACTTGATCTCTCTGGGGTGTAGTTGCCTCCTTTGTAAAATTTGCCTCCACCAGCCCTATGCTACAACTCCTGCCCATGTTATTCAAGATCCTCAGGTTTCTACTCCATGGCTTAGCTCCCTTGCATTGGAACTCACTCTCAGCAATGGGGGAGGTTTGCCTTTGGTGCCTGCCCACCCCCCATTTCTGTGTCCCTGTGCCCCCTTCTTCCATGTACTTCCTAGCTATAACTATTCCATTCATCCAGGGTCTCATTCTCAATTACCAGTTTGGGTGTAAGAGTCAAGAAACCTGGCTTTTAGTCCAGGCTTTGTCCTCGAGTTATTGTGTGGTCTTGGGCAACGGAATTCCCCTCTCTGGGCACCAATTTCCTCCCTGTAAAATAAGAGAACTGGGATACATTCCTTCAATTGTCCCATCCATGGCTCACATCAGCCACTCAGTCAACAAGGTGTGAAGCATTTAGTAAATTTACCATGTTTCAGGCACTGTGCTAAGTGCTGGGGATACAAGGACAAAGATGAAACAGCCTCTACCCTCAGAGAGCTTATATTCTAATGGGGAGACAACATGTCAATAAATAGTTCCATTGAGCAGTATCCTTAGAAGGGAAAACTCTAGCAGTTGTGGGGAGGTGGAGGTGGAGATGAGACAACAGGGAGAATGCAGGCTTCCTGCAAAGCTAGTGATTAAGCTGAACCTTGAAGAAATCCATGAATTCTAAGAGGCAGAGGTCAGGAGGGAGAACATTCCAGGCATGGAGGAGAGCTAGTTCAAAGACATGCAAATGATGTATGGAGAACTTCAAGCAAGCCAATGGAGCTGGAACATGGCATATGTGGAAGAGAGTCAAATGTAAGAAGATTGGAAAGGGAGGAAGGGGAAAGTTGCAAGGAGTTTGAAATGCCAATTTGATCCTAGAGATAACAGGATACACTAGAGTTTTTTGAGTAGGGGAGTGACAGGATCAGAAATGGCTCAAGGAAAATCACTTTGGCAACTGTGTGTAGGATGGAATGTAATGGGTTAAGACTTGAGACAGGAGGACCAATTAGAAGGCCATTATATCAATCCAGGTAAGAAGTAATGATGGGGGCAGTGAGGTGGCGCAGTGGACAGAGCACCGGCCTTGGAGTCAGGAATACCTGAGTTCAAATCCGGCCTCAGATACTTAACACTTACTAGCTGTGTGACCCTGGGCAAGTCACTTAACCCCAATTGCCTCACTAAAAAAAAAGAAGAAGAAGAAGAAGTAATGATGGCCAGAACTAAGATGTTGGCTGTTTGAAGAAAGAGGAACCAGTGCAAGTAATGTCATAAAGTCTGATGGCAAGATCTGGTAACTCAGTTTATCAGCATGGGATACTAGAAGAATCATAGTGCCTATCAAAGAGAGTAATTCAGATTCTTTATCTCTCAAAGTCAGAATTACAGGGTTAGCCTGAAATCAAACTGTATAACAGCAGCATTCTTCATTTTATCCACTTTATACTTATGCTGGGTATTTTTATATTTGTCCATGTTGATTCCTTCATTAGGACCTAAGCTCTTTGTGAGGAGGGACTTTAACATTCTTTGGCCTTGTAAGCCCAGTGCCTAGCCCAGTGCTTGGTACAACATAGAGGCTTAATAAATGTGTATTGATTGACTGCACCTTGAAACAGCAGAGGGAACCCAGGACTTTCCCTGCTTCTTCTCCCTCTTATTTCCATAGCATTACTTCCCTGTTGCACTAACATCCCTGCCAGCTCCCAACATTCCTGGAACTTCTGGCTTCTGCTTCTCCCTGATTTCAATCTGGCACTGGCTGGTTTGCCTGCTCTACAAGAGATCCAGCCATCTGCAGCTACTTTTCTACATTTCCCCACTGAATCAACTCTCTTCATTGCTCCAATGGTCTCCTGAGTGTTTCCCTCTCCTAAGGAAATGCTTCTTAATCCTTCCATTCTCCTTCTAGTCTTGGAAATAGGTGTGTGTGTGTGTGTGTGTGTGTGTGTGTGTGTGTGTGTGTGTGTGTGTGTATGTGTGTGTGTGTGTGTGAGAGAGAGAGGGGGGGGTCAGTATTAATAATGATCATCGTGTTGATGTTTTCTATATGAAAATTACAGGATCGAGTGTAGTTTGATCTGTAGGGATGGATCATATCGAATCATCTACACTCTCTTATCCAACCTCATTGGCGACTGGTGTTAAGCTATTTTGAAGTACCTAGAAAACAGCAACATTAATGGACCTAAATAGAATGAAACCTGCCATGTTGGTTTCCTAACTGGCCATGTAACTAACTGGTCACAGGTTGAGTAAGCCACCAGAAATTTTGTAGCTTTGACTTTGCTGTGGACTAGCAGAATGACATGAGGGAAGTGATATCATCTCTCTGGGCCTCAGTTTCCTCCTCTGTAAAGTGTGTGTCAGTGGGATCTGGAGGATGGATGATTTTTAAGACTCCTCCCAGCTCTTCCATTCTGTGACCACTTATTTGGAATGGAAAAAAAACCCCAAACTTACTAAATGTGACCTTGGATATTCCTGAACTTCTCAGACCTCGATTTTCTTATATGAAAAATGAAGGTGATCTCCAAAGGTCCTTGTGAGCTTTCAATCAGACTTCATGTGTTGGCCCTGCTACTTAAAACCTGTGTTACTTTGGGCAACCCCTTTAACTTCTCTAAGCCTTAGTTTCCTTATCTGCAAAATGAGAGTACTGAATAAATCATCTCTAATCTTCTTTCCCATTCTAAATATTCCGATCCTCCAATTCTCTTTATGATTGGTTGCCCAGATGTTGTTGCCCAACCCAGGGCACAGGAGAGAAAAACAGGTTGTCAGAAAGTCATTGCCAAATGAATGGAGCCATTAGAAGGAAACTTGGCTTCCTTTCCAAGCAAGATCATCAGAGACTGAAGTACCAGCCCCCTTCCTACCTGAAGCCTCTATTTTACTGTTCATTCTGGACATTTTTAG
This sequence comes from Dromiciops gliroides, assembly GCF_019393635.1. Lineage (NCBI taxonomy): Eukaryota > Metazoa > Chordata > Mammalia > Microbiotheria > Microbiotheriidae > Dromiciops > Dromiciops gliroides. The sequence continues at coordinate 470,883,904 of NC_057864.1, read as the reverse complement.
AATCGTTCCCTATAAATTTCCTCTTTCCGTTTTCCCTGCTTTGGTGGACAAAGGAGGCTGTCAACCTCCCTTCTCTGTGACTCTATTTTTGCCATTGCCTGATCCTTTGGGGGCTCTAGTCTCTAAGCATCATCATCCAGGCTCCCGCAAGCACGAGGGCAGACTCAGGCCCAGGCCCAGAGGCCACCGGACAGTGTGGTCAGTGCCAGAATGTAGAGCTAGGTCAATCTCTTACTTGTTTGGTCACTCTATTCTTACCCAGCAACTATATTAAATGCCTGTTGGATTGGATTGGATAGGGAACACTGAAGATGCCAAGGAAAGAATCCTAAGATTCTTTGACCTATCTTCAAGGCCTACTGCATTTGTGTAGCTTATTTCCAGGGTTGATTTAATGGTGCAGTGGGGAAATACTCTTAAGTCAGAGAAGGTAGGTTCAAATCTCACTTCTGATGCTTACTGCAATGTGACCTTGGATAAGTCACTTCCTCTCCTCAGGCCTCAGTTTCCTCATCTGTAAAATAAGGGAGGGATGTTGAACTAGATGGCCTCTGAAGTCCCTTACAGCTCTTGATCTCTGATCCCACCCAAATAACTGGGAAGAGTCATACAATGTGAGAGGTGGAAGAAAGCTCAGCATATCTTATTCAGTTTGAGTCCCATTGGCAGCAACCCCATGGGTGAGCTAGCAACCTTTGCTTGAATACCTTCATGGATGGTGAAAACACTACCTCCCAAACAATCTTCCTCCAATTACTGTACTTCTAGCCATCTGATTGTGCTTTAGGCCAGGGATTCTCAGCCTGGTGGCACAGAACTTGCTTTTTTAAATATCTGGATTTTGATATACTTGGTTTCCTTTGTAGTTCTATATACTTTATTGTGTGCATTTAAAAGTAATATTCTGAGAAGGGCTCTATGCACTCAGGGGTCCATGATGCATGGGGAAAGGCTAAGAACCTCGACCTTAGGCTAAGCCCAAATCCAGCTCCGTGTAAACTTTTATCCTTTGGTCCCACTCAGGCCCAGAAGAGCAGCACAGACCTTTCATCAGCAGCCACATCTCCCTCCCAGTAGCCCTCATTGAAGGCTGAGACCATGCATGTGTCCCGTTGTATTCTTTGCTTCTGGATACCTACACCTGGTCCCCTCAGCTATGTGATGCGGGCCTCAGTGATCTTGCCTGTCAAACAGGGGGGTTGGATTAGATAGTCCCTGAAGTCTCTTCTAGCTCTTTGAACCCATGAACCCAACCACTAGGCTGTACAGTCTCTCATCTTCCAGATATTGGACCATCCTCCACCCTTTCCCAACTGGAGCCTAATGAAAATAGTCATGAGGTAGGAGTGAGACGAATTGGGTTACAGTATTGTATGTGTAACTTTGGACAACTCCCTTGACATCTCTGTGCCTTGGGTTTCCTATCTGTAAAAAGGATCTAAAAACACCCTATATATCTGTGTCACTGGAGGGTTGTGAGTATCTAATGAGACAATAGATGTAAAAACACCATGAAAAAGCAACCCAGGTCTGGAGACGTGAGGGGTGATCACTGGAGGCAAATCTGGTTTGCTTGATTCTGTCTGTCCTCACTTTTCTCCCGTTCACTAATGTCATTGAAAGCAAGTCAGGACTTCATAATCATCCATCCTGGGTAATCAGCCCAGGGGGCTGAAATCTTGAATTTTTTTCTCTCTCATCCAATCAGTGGAATGAGCTGGAAAAAGTTAAAGGAAATGTATGGAAATTGCTCAGGAGAAAAAAAATGCCAATAACCAAATGTGCCTTGGATATCATTTCCCAAGACAAGGCATTAAAGAGAGGGAGGAATGCCATAATGTTGGGAATCTAATACGTAATCTGCTCTACGGGAGAGATGAGAGGACCCCATTGACATCCGTTTCCCCCATCCTTGGTTTCTGGAAGACAGGGCAACGCACTCCAGCCTGAGCCAAGCAATGAAGCTCTGTTTCATTCCCAATGAAATTCCAGATGGATCCTTCAGCCTGTGACCCCAGATGCCTTTTTCTTCAGTCATCTTTGGTTCACATTAGAGATATAAAAATGTCCAAAACAAATCTCAGCATTTTCCTATGATCCTGCTTATTTTGGGCTTTTGAAGTTGTTGTTATTGTTGTTTATGGAAGAGGGTGTGCAGGGCTTTCCAAGGTGAGTTCTTAAAATCAAGAAACAACTCAGGCTGTCCATTTCCCAAGCCATGTCTGAGGCACAACCCAATGACTTAAGAAGTTCCTCTGTTAGGGTTTGGGAAGTGTTCTCTGCATCTCTCTGAATGAATCTTCCCAGTAATATGGAACATTACTGGGAATACATGCTCTAGACCAGGGCTTCTTAACCTTTTCCCACTCATGACCCCTTTTTACTTGAGAAATTTTTATGTGACCCTGGATATATGGGTATACAACAAAGTTTCTTAACCTTTTACTTTTTTTTGGGGGGGGGGTGAGGCAATTGGGGTTAAGTGGCTTGCCCAGGGTCACACAGCTAGTAAGTGTTAAGTGTCTGAGGTCAGATTTGAACTCAGGTCCTCCTGAATCCAGGGCCGGTGCTCTGTCCACTGCGCCACCTAGCTGCCCCCTTAACCTTTTACTTTTGACAAATTTTTGTGACCCCTACATTCAGTTATGTGATGCCATGTGGGGTCATGACCCATAGTTTAAGAAACTAGGATGAAGAGCAACTTGACTTGGAAGGAAGACCTGGGTTCAAATCCTGCCTCAGACAGTTACTAGTGATATGACCTAGGCAAGTCATCGAATCTCTCTATATCTCAGTTTCCTCATATACAAAATGAGGGAGTTTGGGGGCAGCTAGGTGGCACAGTGGATAAAGCACTGGCCTTGTATTCAGGAAGACCTGAGTTCAAATACAGCCTCAGACACTTGATACTTACTAGCCGTGTGACCCTGGGCAAGTCACTTAACCCTCATTGTCCTGCAAAAAAAAAAAAAAAAGACAAAATGAGGGAGTTGGACTCAGTGGTGTCTCGGGTCCCTCCCAAATCTAAATCTATGATTTTATGATTTATTTCTCCTGGGTTAATTGTCTTGGGTGAGCCAAAGATGCTTCGGTATAAGTACAGGGAAGGAATGGGCATCTAGTAGGTACTTTCTGGCAAGAAGCTGTGAGGAGTCATAAGCTCAGAGATCTAGGGCTGAAAGAGACCTCAAAGGCCATCTAGTCCAGCCCCTTCTTTTATCAAATGAGGAAACCGAGTAAGTGATTTGCCCAAGGTGACAGTTAATAAATGTTCAAGGTTGAGTTTGAATCCAAGTTCTCTTCTTCCATACTATGCTACCTCCCTTCAAGCAGGCATTTCCAGCTTAGGAGTTGTCTCATTTAGAAATGTCTTTGGTTCCAGACCCATCTGCCAATCTACCTGAGTCTTCGTCACTCCTTCTTCAAATCCTTCTTTCCCTGGTTGCGCAAGAAATCTGTTTTCTTTGCGTTCATGTCCCTAGTATCAGGCACAACAACTGACCATTAAGTAGGTACTTAATAAAAGCTTGATGGTTAATTTATTGGTTGGTTCCACTATGTTTCTATCCCAAGTTCCAGGCAAATTTTGATCATTGAGTTATCCTGGTCACTGTTGGGTTGTTCAGCACTCTTACTCACTCTCCAGTCTGCAAAGAAGTGATCCCAGTTACCCATGATTGAGACAGGTTATATTAGAAAAAAAAATCTGATTTTTTATCATTGCTCCCTCCTGACTGGTATACACTAGGTGGTGGTCACTAGCAACAGATCCCAAACTTGAATTCATAGCATGTCTCATCTTCTTGGGTCTCAGTTTCCTCATAGGTAATATGAGGGGATAGAAGTAATGGGTTCTAAGTTTCCTTCCCCTGTACAACTATGGTCCTATAAATCACTTAATCTTTCCCAGCCTCAGTTTCCTCACCTGTAAAGTGAAGTTTGGATTAGATGGCCCCTCCATTCTCTTCTAGCTCTAGGTTTATGATTCTTAAAATAATTTCATTTCCCTGGGCCTCAGTTTATTAATCTGTAAAATTAGGGGATTGAATTAGATCTTTTCTAGCTCTAACTCTATGGTTCTATTAATCATTTAACTTTCCTGGGACTCGATTTTCTCATCTGTAAATTTAGGATGTTGGATGGATGGCTTTGGAGGTCACATAGATTTATGATTCTATAAATCATGATTACTCTGTGCCTCAGTTTCCTTGTCTGGAAGATGAGTTATACTAAATGTCCTCTAAGGTAATTTCTAGTTCTACCTCTATGATCTTATAAATCATAACCTTCCTGAGTCTCAATTTCTTCATCAAAATGAAGATGTTGAAAAAAATGAAGATGTTGGACAGGTGGCCTCTGGGGTCATTTCTAGGTCTAAACTTATAATGCTAAGATCCTATGATGCAATGGCTTTGGACATGTCCCTTCCTGTCTTTGAAGCAAAATCTGAATTCCAATGGCCTGCTATCTTTGAGAAGAGTCTCTTTGCCTCCTCTGAGAAAACAAATCCCTTATCCTTTAACAGCTTAATTTTTCCAGACCTTCCAACCTTCTCTCCTTTCAGGCTTCCCAGACATCTGGGGTATCATTTTAGGCCCTGCTCCAGAAAGAAGCCATTTTGCAGTAGTTAAGTACCTCATTTCTTGGCCTTAATGACACTAAGAAAGTCTCTAACTTAGAAAGCACCTGGTGCTTCAGGATGCAGTTATAGAATATGAGTATCATTATTAATCAGTCCCATTGTGGCTCTTGGACCCCATTAATTCTTCTGTTGATACAGGCTTAACCACCAGAGCTGTATGGTCTCTTCAGAAAAAGAGCCAATTAACAATGACTCACATTCCTTTAGGGCTTTGTGGTTCAGGAGCAGTTTTCTTCACAACAACTCTGGGAGGAGGCAGGTCTGCTTAGCCCCATTTTACAGATGAGGGCACTGAAGCTCAGAGATGGCTAAGTGACTTTCTCCGGATGCCATAGGATCACAGATTTAAAGGTTGGAAGGGATATTAGAAATTATCTTGTCCAACCTCCTCATTTTAAAAATGAGGAAACTTATGTTCTTATTTATAAATGAGGGAGGCTAAGTTGCTCCAAGCTGCATAGAAGAGTGATTAATAGAATCAATATTTCATAGGATCATAGATTTAGAGCTAGAGAAGACTTTAGAGATGATATAGTCCAACCCCTTCATTTTACAGTTGAAGAAAATGAGTCTCAGGGACTCATGGGTGTTATAACTCGAACCCAAGGCATCTGGTTTCCAGCAGTCTTTCCATTACGTCATGTTGCATTCTTCTGCAGACATCAGGTTCTTTGCAGGTTGAGTAATCACTTTCTTTTAAATTTGAAGATGGTGCATCTGGCCCTCTATTAGTTGTCTGTGAGGAGTGGATGGCACCGAGCCATCCACATTGTCACTGGACCTCATTTATAATCCTTATTTGACACCTCATAGCTTTGTACAAGGGGAAAACATTGCTTTATTGCTTTTCTAATCCCTTTCTGGGTGATAATGCAATATTTTCTTGGCTTCTGGCTATAGGATCACATTCAGCTGATATTTTTCTAGAGTGCTTGATGATTCAGCAAACATTTATTAAGCACCAACTATATGCAAGCCAATTCAAGGTCTCGGAAATACAAAACCAAAACTTAGACAATCCCAGCATTTCTCTCATAGAGACACATATGAGTAAATGCAGAGTAATCCAAGGACAGAGAGAACATCAATGACTGGGAAGATCAGGGAAGGCTTAGAATCAGAGGATTAAAGATGGATGGGAGCACAGAAATCTAGTCTAATTTATTCATTTTATAGAAGAAGAAACTGAGGCGCAAAAAAGTCATAGGACCATTGGTCCAGAGATCAAATGAACTAGAGTAGCCATCTAATCTAAACTTTTCATTTAGTAGAGAAGGAAACTGAAGCCTCAAGAGACCATAAGATCATCCTATGATCATCTGGAGCTTAAAGGAACTACAGAAACCACTTAATCTGAATGGTTCATTTTTTAGAAGTGGAAACTGAGGCCCAGAGAAATCAATTTGATTTGCTTAAAGTTATTTAGGTAGCAAATTACAGAAGCAGGATTTGAACCCAGGTCCTCTGGCTCCAGTCATTTTCTTTTCACTGGACAGTGCTTCATCAAAGCACTGATCCTTCAAGAAAGAGAAGCTATTCTGCTACTAGTTTGTCTTTTGAGTCACTCCCGTGCTCAATAAACTCCAGTGGCTCTCTTTTGCCTCAGAGAGCAAATACAAAATGCTTTGTAGCATTATTCAAAGCTCTTTTAACCTTGCCCCACCCTACATCTTTCTGGTCTTCTTACACCTGATGCTGTGATACATATTCTTCTATCCAGTGACACTGATCTGTTGGCCATTCTATGAACAATACACCCCGCCCCCCAACACACACACACACACACACACACACACACACACACACACATCTCTAGACATTTTCTGTCACTGTCCCCCATGCCTGGAATGCTCTCCTTCCACTGTGACCACTAACCTCCCTGTCTTCTTTTAAGTCATGACTAAAAGCCTACCTTCTTTTTTTTTTTGCGGGGCAATGGGGGTTAAGTGACTTGACCAGGGTCACACAGCTGGTAAGTGTCAAGTGTCTGAGGCTGGATTTGAACTCAGGTACTCCTGAATCCAGGGCCGGTGCTTTATCCACTGCACCACCTAGCCGCCCCCTAAAAGCCTACCTTCTACAGGAAGTCTTCCCCAGCCCCTCTTAATTCCAGTGACTTCTTTCTATTAATTACCCCCCCCATTGATCCCATATATAGCTTGCTTTGTATAAATTTGTTTGCGTGTTGTCCCCCAATTAGATTGTAAGCTCCTTGAGGGTAGACGCTACCTCTTGCCTCTTTTTGTATCCAAAGCACTTAGTACAGTGCCTGGCACATAGTAGGTACTTAATTGATTGATTAATCTAAATTTAAGATCCCAATTCTGAAACGATTCCTGTTCTCCTTTGCTGAGTTTTACCACATGATTCCACATCCATCCTTCGAGGAGTAGAGTTTGCAATCATTGTCTTTTCCTGGCACTATTCCCAGGGACTACCTTATGCTCACCTGCAGTAGCCTCCATCTGCCTATTCACAGAACTTCACAATTCCCCCTCGCCTTTTCAACTGCCTTCATTTTTCTCTGCTCAAAGGAGGTGAGTATACTTTGGAAACTTGGGGAGCAAAGAAAACAACCAAATATTTTTAAGCTCTTACTATATTTGGGAAAATGGAAACAGCCCTGATCTAGAAGTCTAGGGGGACCAGGTTCAAGAGGCATCATAGGGTTATGAATGGAACACTGGTCTTAAAGTCAGTAAGATTTTTCTTCAAATTCTACCTCAAAAACTTGGTGTGGACCAAGGTAAGCCATTTAGCCTCTGAGCCTCAGTTTTTTTTATCTGTAAAATGAGGAGGCTGGACTCAGTGGTTCCCAAGGTTCCTTCTGGCTCTAAATCTTTGCTCCTCTGATCCTACCAAAGTCTGGTTCCATTAGTCAATTTCCATGCAACCTTGGACAAATCACTTAATCTCCTTTAGTTCTGCTTCCTCATTTACAAAATAAGATTAGATTAGATGTCCTTTAAGACCTCTTCAAATCCCTAAAAGTACAATCCTAAGACTTTCCAGACATGTTTTCTTCCATGAACATTGTGGTGATTGGACCAATGGCAGCTGAGGTTGCTTCTACCAACTATACCACTTTATGAATATGTACAAAGCACTGTGTGGAAAGATTTTATCATGTGTTCCCAACTCAAAATTATTTTTAAAGATGTTAAATAAAACCAGTTCTGTCAGTGGTACTAGATACAACCTCAGTCTCTATTTTTCCTTATCCAGAATTGTGCTCACTTATCCATTTTCTTTTATTTTCTGGCACCAAACCGTTTCTTTGTCCATGAAAAAGTCTCCTTAATCAAAACTCCATGATAGCTAGAATGTTAAACTAACCTTTAATATAGAGTCTTGTCAAAAGGCACTTGAGATATAAATATATTTATTAGCTACCCTATTTTCACATCCATTTTTAATTTCCCAGAAAAGCTTTAATAGTGTGCTTTAGGTCAATAGTCTTCAAATTACAGAGCTTGAATTATGATTCCTGTACCTTATTTTTACTGATTTTTGCTTTTTTGTCCTCAAAATTCCTTTCCTAGTTTTATGTGTCTGCAAAGTAAATGTCTTGTTATGAAGGAAAAAAGGGGAGCCAAAGACAGACTTTTTCATATTGACACCAAAAGTACTTGCTTCCCTATCTGTTGGCATCTTAGGGTAAGTCACCCAGTGCCCCTCCTTCAGAAATAGAAAATGATTGAGATAAGCTGTACTAGAGAAGAACTGATCTTTGAGCTTTTAATTATTATTTCATACAGGCTTGTTCTGCATATGTTTGTTGGGAGGGGAAGGAGATGCCTGAAAACTATACTCTTTCCCTTCAGAGCCTCACATCTCTTCCTCTTGTTCTCTACTCCCCCACTATGTTCTAGTAAGGTCTGTGACATAAGAGGCTTACTTAGATTGTCCCACCCCACCTGAATTCCCATCACATTGCCATCACTCATCCCTCCTTGTAGTTTTCTCTATAATGATGGGAGGTGGAAAAGAAATCTTTTTGGGTAATGAAAATATCTATGTCTCTTTCCCTCTTAGCCCCAAAGAATTCTTGTCTTTTGTGTGCACACTATATCTAGCTGACCATATACCAGTCCATGCTTCATGTCCTATTCATCTATCTACCTGAACCATTTTTGTCCACTACATCCCCCTCTGCTCCTCTAGAATAGCCTCTTCTGCACATGGATGGTACCTCTAGAAATCATGCCCCTAATCCCTGGGGCATTTCATAAGATCATACAATTAAAACTTAGAAGTTAAGTAAGCGACTTGACAAGGGTCACAGCTAGGAAGTATATGAGGTGGAAACTAAACCCATTTCTTCCTTATACCCAGTAAATTGACAAAGATTACAAAAGATGAGGATAAAGGTTAGACAGGTTGTGGATAGACAGACAGACTAAGGCATACTAGTGAACTGGTCCAACTATTCCAGAAGGCAATGTAGAATTATGAAAAGAAAGTGACTAAAATATCCAAACCTTGGGGAAGCTAGGTGGCACAGTGGATAGAGTGCTGGCCCTGGATTCAAGGGGACCTGAGTTCAAATCCAGCCTCAGACCCTTGACACTTACTAGCTATGTGACCTTGGGCAATCCACTTAACCCCAATTACCTCACCAAAAAAAAAATATCCATACCTTTTGACCCAGAGATTCCATTGCTAGGCATATACCCCAAGGAGACCAATGGACAAAAAAGCCCCAGACACTAAAATATTTATAGAAGCATTTTAAAATCACAAACAACTGGGCATAAAATCTAATGGTTGGTGAATAGTTTTTAAAAATCCCAGAATATAACTATAATAAAATATTACTCTTATAAGAAACAATGTGTATGATGAATACAAATAATCATTGGAAAACATATGAACTGATGCAAAGTGAAGGAATCAGAAGCAGGAAAACAATAGATACAATGATGGACAATGCAAATAAAAGGAACAACAACAAAGCAATCAAAACTCAATGCTGTGGAATTATATGATCAAATGTAGTCCCTAAGAAAAGCCATGAGATACCTCTCTCTAATCCTTTGAAGAAGTGGTGAACAATGGGTGTTGAGAGAACATCATACTTTTTTGGATATTTTTGTTCTCTTTTTTGTTTTTTCTTCATATTATTAAGGATGACTTTTTGGGAGGGTCAATGGGGAGGAATACAATGGAGGAACATAGGTGATTAAAAAAAAAGATCCATCGAATTTCTTTTTAAAAATTCAGATTAGGTAAAATCTGATTGAATTTTTCACCATCAATAATTCATTCATTCATTCATTCATTCATTCATTTATTCATGCTGATGGTTGTTGAATGGGGGATGCTAGCAACCACACCATGGACCTTCTCCCTTCAGATCCTTTCATTCACTTGTGCTGTTAACACACTAGCTGTTAACACTCTGGTCCATGACCCTGTGGGCCTCCAGACTCTTTGCCCACCTGTCACCCCTCTCACCTATTAAGTCACAGTTAAATTTATACCATTTTGTATTCAGCCTCTCTCACTTGCATTACATGTCCATAACACAATCACCATGACCACAGGTTTTCCTTTCACCTGGGTCAATGCTATGACTTAAATACCTAGTTCCACTCCCCCAAAACCCCATCCCACAACAAGAATTATAATTCTTTTCTTCTCTCCTTTCCTTCAATGCCAGGAGTAAGGGATGTCTTTTGAGGAAGCACCTGGGTCTCTTCCCTTCTCACTCAGCTTGTCAGCTTTTCCTCAAGGCCATGACCATCCAAGTTATGTTTTTTATCCTTTTCCCTTCTAAATCTTCCCCTTCTCCCATTATCATGTTCCTATCCTAGAATGTGAAGGCAGACCTTATCTCCCTAGACAGCCGGGGTTGGGATGGGGCTATGTGGGTAGAGAAACATGCTTTGATGTCATAAATACAGTTTTATCTGTTTCCCTGAGTTGCACCATCTAAGATAGCCTGTCCCTGAGCTGCCAGCTATCAGGAATTTGGAAATTTTTCTCAATCATCACAGCACTTCATCTCTAGTATAGAGAATAAATTATCAAGTTTATCAGAGGGAAAAAAGAGCTCTAAAGTGAGCATGAATTATGACCAGTGGCCTTGTTAAGTCTCCTGACCTTCTTCCTCAAATATCAAGGATACTCTAGTGGCTTTGCTTCCTAATTATTGCCCAATTCTCATTCCTTCCTCCATCCACTCCAACATTTATTAAGCACTTACTATGTGTAAGGATTGGACAGACTTTGGGAGATAGCAGAGGACAGAGGGGCTTGGTGGGCTATAGTCCATGGGGTCATGAAGAATAGGACACAATTGAGCAATGGAACACCACCACATGCAAGGACCAGTGATAAGTGATAGGGATACAATGATCCCAAAATCAGGCACTCAGGCCACTTCAGTGTCTGACCCATGGCTGAACAGTGATCCCTACTATACTTTTACTGGAGAGAATATAACCTTTGTGATACAGAATTCCAGTGAGGGAGAACCTCTAAGGAATCCCATTTCATTTATCTCTTATTGGGAGCTCTCCCTTACATTGGGCTCAAATGTACATCTCTGCAACTTCTATCCACTGTACCCTGTTCTTCTGCTTTCTAGAGACAAGTTGGACTATGTATAATTCCATTTCCTTTTTTTTAAAAAATTTTCACTTTTTTGGTGGGGCAATGAGGGTTAAGTGACTTGCCCAAGGTCACACAGCTAGTAAGTGTTAAGTGTCTGAGGCCGGATTTGAACTCAGGTCCTCCTGAATCCAGGGCTGGTGCTTTATCCTCTGTACCATCTAGCTGCCCCAATTCCATTTCCTTCTAAAAATAACAAAGAATTTCTTTCCTTCCTATTGCATCCCCCAGTTGAAAAAAGGGAAAAAACAAAGCCCTTGTAACAAATATACATGCTCAAGCAAAATACAGTCACACATTGGCCATTTCCAAAAATGTATGTCTCATTAAGCAACTTGAGTCCATCACCTCTCAGTCAAAAGGTGGATTGCTTTTGTCATTCAGTCATTTTTCAGTCACATCCAACTCTTCATGACCCCATTTTGGAGTTTTCTGGGCAAAGATAATGGAGTGGTTTCCCATTTCCTTCTTCAGCTCATTTTACAGATGAGGAAACTGAGGCAAACAGGGTTCAGTGACTTGTTCAGGGTCACACAGCTAGTAAGTGTTTGGAACTAGATTTGAACTCAGAAAGATGAGTCTTCCTGACTCCAGGCCCAGCACTCTAAACATTGTGCTACCTAGCTGCCCCACCAAGAGGTAAGTAGTATGTTCCATAATCAGACCTCTGGAATCATGGTTGGTCATTGTGTCAATTAGAGTATCTTATGGGTTTCAAAATTTGTTGTCTTTATTATGTTACTTTGTGTATGTATAAATTGTTCTCATTCTATTTCCTTCTGCATTTCTAGGTTTCTCTGAAACTACACCATTCATCATTTCTTCTTATACAATAATATTCTATTCCATCTATATAGTGTATTTTCTTCAGCCATTCCCAAATTGATGGATACCTCCTTCCTTTCTAGTTCTTTACTCCTACAAAAAGAGCTGTTATAAATACTTTTGTATTCATTGGACCTTTTCCCCTTTCTGTGTTGTCTTTAGGCTTGGTAGTGTTATTATTAGATCAAAAGGGATGCATAGTTGAGTAACTTTGGGGACACAGTTGCTAACTATTTTGCAGAATAGCTACAACAATTCGCAGTGCCAATAGAGCATTGTAATGTCTAATTTCTTTTTCATATGAGTGTTCTTTGAATACCTGAAGATATCCTTTACAAGTCTTCTTTTTTCTAGGTTAGATACTCTCAGATCTTTCAAGTGATTCTCAAAAGGCATAATCTTTGGTGCTTTCACCATCTTGGTCACTTTCATATGGAAAAACCTAATTTTAATGTTCTTCCTAAAATGTGGCACCCACAATTGAGCACCATATTACAGAGGTGGCCTGACCAGGGCCAGAGAACAATAGGCCTGTTACCTCCCTCATTCTCTCTACTAGGTCTCTCAATACAGCCTAACATCATATTTGCTTTGTCTTCTTTTGCACCCTGCTGACTCATGTAGTGTCTACTAAAACCCACAGACCTTTCTTTATAGGAACTGCTATCTAGTCATGTCTCCCCAATCTTGTACTTGTGAAGTTGATTTTTTTAAAAATCTAAGTATAGGGGCTTACATTTATCACAATTACATTCCAACTTATTAGATTCTACCCATAATTCCAGTGCGTCAAGAGTTTTTTTGGATACTGATTCTATCATCCAATATGTTAACCAACTCTGCCAGCTTTGTGTCATCTGCAAACTTGATGCACACAATATCTTTGACTTTATCCAAGCCATTGATAAAAATATTAAACAGCCCAAGGCCAAGGACATATCCTTGTATTAATCCATTTCCTACACCCCAACAGTGAGCCACTCATGACCTTTTGAGTCTAATGATTTGATCAATGTTGCATCTGCCTAACCATTCTGCCATCTAGTTTGTATCTCCCCATCTTGTCCACAAGGATAGCATGGGACACTTTGTCAAGTGATTTGCTGAAATTTACAGGCACAAATCATTTAATCTCTCAGTGCCCCCAGTCTAAGATGCTAAATTGCAGAGAAGGTGCTGACCTGTATTGATAGGAGTTTCCTCATTAATGATGACCCTTTGGGTTTTGTCGTCTAGCTTCTATCTCCCCATCTTCACCACAGGGATACCTGGGAAACTTGTTTAATCAAATCTATAGCCATGAATCATTTAATCTCTTAGTGCCTCCAGTCTAAGATGCTAAGTTGCAGAGAAGGTGCTGACCTGTATTGATAGAGGAAATTTCCTTCCCTAAGAGTTTCCTACACCAATGGAATCAAGTCTAATCCATATCCCTATATTGATATCATTCACCTGATCTACCAGGCTAGTAACCAAGTGGGAGAAGGAGATTAAGTCAAACCCCAGTGAGCTGCACTTAATGAAGCAAAGCAGGCCCCATTCTGATCACTTTTTCCTTCTCTAAATGCTCACAAAATTTCAGAATGCTGCCAGGAAGCAAAACTAAGCTCACATGAGTCAATAGTTTACAGACTCCTCCCACTTCCCTCTTTTGAATATTGGGACATTTCTCCATTTCCAGTCCTGTGGCACCTCAACAATTCTCCACGGTTCTTAAAAGAGAATGAACAGTGACTCATCAATTCTATCAGTTCTTTCAGCACCATAGGATGAATTTCTTCCAAGTCTTTTGGCATGAACTTACCGAGAGCAACTAGATGCTTTTTTTTTTTTAATCTCGGGTTTCAAATCCTTGTTAATGTATTTTGTCCTATCCTTCCAATGAATCCCAGAAAACCCTATTTATTTCCGTCCTAGTCTTTCTGTCTAAAAATCTATGTCTTAGCTATGCCTCTCCTCTGCCTGGTACCCTCTTCATTCTATCCTTCCCCTTCTCTAGGGGGCAGCTAGGTGGCACAGTGGGTAGAACACTGCCTCTGAAGTTGAGAGGATTGAAGTTCAAATCTGACCTCAGACACTTACTAGCTGTGTAACACTGGGCAAGTCGCTTAACCTCCATTGCCTTAAACATCCAAGACCATCTTTAGTCATCCTGACAACATCTTACCACTGTACCCAAATGGCTCCAGAGGAGAAAGTGAGACTGGTGACTTTGCACAGACCTCCATCACTTAAATCCAATTCATTGCAAGTCATGACATTTGTCATGGTCCTCTTCAAGAATGAAGGAGAAACAACAACAACCCCTTTTCTACCTTTCCCCTCAATTCTGGCCCAGGGATCTACCTGTGATCTAAGAAAAAGGAAACCAATCAGAAATTCTTGAGCAGGACCCCATACTTTCTACAGAATATCTGAATCATCTTGATCTCAGAGTTTCCTTGAAATATGAGCATACATTGGAGTGGGCTCATGGAGGGAATAGCTTTCATACCCAATTGGGAGGAGCATTCTATTTAACCCTGCAGGAAAATAGGAGGGGAAGTGGACAAGGAAGGAAGGGTGAAAAAAGGGAGTGCAGAGTGAGGGAGTGGATAGTCAGAAGTAAGGCACCTCTGAGGAGGAATAGGTAAAAAGAAGATAGAATAAATGTCATGGGAAGGGAGTGGGATGGAGGGAAATAGTTATGATGATTGATTATAATGGCAAAATGTATGGTACCTACTTTGCTGGGCTTTTGTGAAGAAGATTCTCTGTCAAGCTTAAGGTACTATGTAGAGGTTGTGATGAATAGGATGCTATCGGGAAAACCTGGAGAGACCTACATGAGCTGAAGCAGAGTGAAATGTACTGTATACAAAATAACAGCAATAGTGGGGGATGATCTGCTGGGAAGTATGTGGTTGCTTTCAGCAAGGCAATGATCCAATGTAACCCTGAGGGACTTATGAAGATTGCAGCCCATCTGCAGAGAAAGAACTGATAGTATCTGAAAACAGATGGAAACACATTTAAAACAATTTTTTTTCATTTCCTCTTTGACAATTCCTTAATCTAAAGTTTTGATTCTTTTGACTGTTTTCTCTCACAACTAGCTAATATGGGAATTTTTCCATGACTACTCATGTATAACTTATTTTGAATTGATTGAGTTCTTGTGGGGGGGAGTGGGAAGGGGGGGAGAGAAGTTGGAACACAAAGTTTTTTAAAAATTGATGTTAAAATTTTGTTTTTACATATATTTTGGAAAATAAAATTCTATTCAGAAATATGAGCATAGGGAAAAAAAAGAAATGAAGAAATATGACTGTAGGAGTCTTAGTGCCAATTTGGTGGAGTCTAAAGGCAGTGTGATATAGTGGACAGAATACTGGATTTTGAGTCAGAAGACCAGGGGTTCAAATCTCAGTGCTGTCACTTATGATCCATACAATCCTGGATAAGTCACAACCTCGCAGAGCCTCAATTTCCTCATCTGTAAAAAGTCAAGAAGCTGGACTAGATGGCTTCTGTGATCTCTCCAAGTTATAGAATTATGATTCTATGATCCATGCACCAAGTCCTGGGAGTAGCATCTGTCAAAGTCAACATGAGTTTTCTCCTCCTGCCATGACTCAAAGACCATTGGCTCCCTGGCAACATCCCTGGTTTCATCTCTTTCTTGATCTCTCTATTCCGGCTTAGAGTTATCAGTTTTAGTCTATAGTTGGGGCTCTGTCTTAGTTTTTAGGCATAAGTCCTTCTTCTGGAAATGAGGGAAGAGAGGCATAGAAGTCTTCCTTAGTATCCTTCACTTGTCCCTCTGTGCTCGCTTGGATGTATTCAGTGGAGACACATGCCTTTCCTTTTTTTGAACAGAACCTGTGAGTTCATTAATTTACTCCGAGTGAGGAAACTCCCTCTACCAATGCTAATACCTACCTTCTGGGCAACCCAGAGTCTTAGAGATACTCTTGGGGCATTGAGAAGTTAAGTGACTTTCCCAGGTCATGCATCAAGTATGTCTCACACATAAGACTTGAACCCAGATCTTTCTAACTCTGGGTCCTGCTCTCTACTCACTATGCCACAATGACTCCTGGTCTTCCCTTAACCATGATGAGCAAAAGAACCTATTATTTTCAACACTTACTGGCTTTTTAATTATCCTGTGAAGTGCTAGAAGTCCCCACAATGGTTCCTGACACCTTTCTAGTTGAAAAACCATTCTCCTTTGTAGAGAAATAAGAAGAAAAATCATGACTTGAGTATTTATGCCTTCTCTCTATTATCCATGATTGCCAAATCTTTCCAGACTAGAAGCCGTATCCTTTCTTGTTCTTCATTGTGTATCTCAAGTAGCTAAAAAAAGTTTCTTTGTTGTCCTTAGCATCATGACCAACTCATTTTGAGCTTGGGCACCATGGCACTATTCTTATAGAGTTCATGATACCTGGTACACAGTAAGTTCTTCATAAATATTTGTTTCCTTCCTCCTTTCTAGGACCACGATCCATGTTCCAGGATCCATGATCCATCCTTCATTATTTGCCTATATTTTGATCATCTAAAAATGATGGATGCCAAGACCACCTTGGATTCCAGAGCACATAGCCCGTCTCCTAACAGAAAGGTAGTGGACTCAAGGTGCAGAATAAGATATGCATTTTGGTCATGGTCAATGTGTTTCTTTTTTTCTTTTATATTGAGGTAAGGGGAATGAGAAGGAAAGAAAATAAATGCTTGTTAATTGAAAAATAAAATAAGATAAAAAGAAAATCTAATATGATATGATCTATATATCATAGATTTAAAGTTGGGATAGACCTTCAGAAGCCATGGAGTGTAACCTTCCCATTTTACAGATGAAGATATGGAGACACACAGAGCGATTAAGTGATTTGACCAGGGTCACATAACAAATAATTGCATGAGGTGGCATTTGAACTCAAGTCTTGTTGATTTCAAGTCCAGTAACCTATCTACTATACCAGAGGTGGCAAACACAGTGCTCCTAAACCAGATTAAAATGTAATTGGGAAATAATTAACAAAATAAATAAAATGTGATAAAACATAGATAATGTTGACTTGTAGTTTTCTAAGACAATAGATGTAGGGATTTTATGTATGGTTTAGAACCCCATTTCTATTTGATTTTGACACCCCTGCACTACAATAATTATCCCTCTCAGGTCCTCTAAATACCTCTTTAAACAATTACACTTTTTTTTTGGTCATTGCAATAATTTGTATTTGTGTAAGAATTTCTTATCTCTTTTGACCTGGTTTGCTTTGTAGAACTTCAGATAATGAGATCCTGTGTATCCTTTGTTTTGACTTTGACATCTGTTCCCCCCAGATCTAGGTGGTATCATACTGTGCCTCAGTTTCCTCTTTTTTGCTATCATTAATTCTGAATTGGAGAGGTAATTTCCTCACAAGGTTCCCATAATGTTTAGTTTAGCAACCATATTCTCCTTGTTGTTCAGAACTGGGTTCTGAATAGTAGTTTCTTTGATTGCTTTCTCCAAGTGTTGAAGAATTAAGTCATCATTAAGACAAAGTAACATTTGACCAGCTGTTGTGTCTTTGGCAGAGAGGTTGCTGCAGATGTCTAAATAGCTGAAGTCCCCCATAATGACCCAGTCATGCCTCCACCTCAAATCTGTGATCTGTTTCTTGGACTTCCAATTGATTTCCTCCTTCTGTCCAGGTAATTCAAAAGATGCAGCTATGGCAATAATGCTTCTGTTTCTATTCATTGGTCCTCACCAAAATGTTCTCCACTATGTTCCCCATACCACTTTCTCTCTTTCCTCACATGAGTACAGAGCTCTAACTAGGACAAGGTGACTGGGCTTTGCTCCAAGGCATCAACATTTAAAGGGTGGTGACATTTACATTCCTTCAGCAGAATAGAAACAACTAGTTAACAAGAATAAATAAAGCAGGATGCTACCAGAGACTTGTTTGCTTTTCTCCCTTCTCCACCCTAATGTCCATATTCCGGGTGAGTTCCTCTCCAACCTGGCCACTTCCAATTCCAACTTCTCCTACTCCATTCCACCAAGTAGCAGCTACCTCCTCACCAATAGCCTCATGGTGTTCCAAGTTCTCTTCCCTTTGGAGACAAGTGTCTCTCTACATAGCAGGGAGCTGGGGCTCTTCTCCTGCCCCACCCCACTGCAGTTATGACTTCACTTAAAAGAATAATCTGAGGGCTGGCAGCTAGGTAGCACATGGATAGAGCACTGGTTCTGGATTCAGGAATACCTGAGTTCAAAACCTACCTTACACCTTACTAGCTGTATAGATATAGGTATATCATTTTCTCTCTCTCAGATTCAATGTCCTCATATATAAGATGGGGATAATAATAACCTTACCAGGGTTGTTATTAAAATCTAATGAGATTGTATATAAAGCCCTTCGGAAATTTTAGGATCATAGATTTATAGCTGGAAGCGACCCTCGAGGTCATCATGTCTAACCTCTTCATTTTACAGATAAGGAAACTGAGGCTCAGAGAGGTTAAGTGACTTGTCCAGAAACAAATAGCAACAACAGCAATGACAGTTAGCATGTGTGTGTGTGTACTTCATCTTATGTGAAGCATATTTATATGGTTCAAGGTTTTTTTCAAAGAGCTTTATAAATACACTATCTCATTTTATTCTCCAAACAACCCTGGGAGGTAAGTGCTATTATTATCCCCACTTTACAGATAAGGAAATTGAGATTGGAAAGGAGTGAAATGACTTGCCCAGATTCACCCAGATGGTAAGTGTCTGAGGTTAGATTGAACTTAGGTCTTCTATAAATGTTAGATATAATTATGGTTATCTTTCCCTTGACACATTTTGTGATGTTCACCCAGGGTACCACCAAGTGAATTATAGCTCTGCACAAGTAGAGGCTACTTCATTGCCCCCTTTTATTGCTCCTTTTTCTTTTGAATGAGATATGCCCTCCCATAGAACCATATTCCATGCATGAGTCCCCTTCCCATCAAGTTTTAGTAATTTCCATGAGGTCAAGTCTCCCTCATTATGTTACAGATCCTAGTTTGCCTCATTTATTACTCATGATTTATGTATTTGCATATAGACTTCTGAGAACATGGGTTTTATTGCAGGTTTTCTTCATAGATATTTCTGCCTGGATATTATAGAGTTTCTTCTGATCTTCTTTCTATGTCATATCTGCCCTGCAACTCATAGGAGATGAAAGAGAGAGGGGGGGGAGATATATAGACATAAATAAGTAGATGGATGGAAAAAATAGGTACAGATAAATGGGAAAATAGGTGAGGGGCAGCTAGGTGATGTAATGGATAAATCACTGGCCCTGGATTCAGGAGGACCTGAGTTCAAATCCAGCCTCAGACACTTGACACTTACTAGCTGTGTAAACCTGGTCAAGTCACTTAATCCTCATTGCCCCACAGGAAGAAAAAAACAAAAATAGGTGGGTAGAAGATAGATGATAGATTATATATATATATATATACATATATATATATATATATATAGAGAGAGAGAGAGAGAGAGAGAGAGATACACATACACACACACAAATTGAACCTATAATTATATTGGTTTGTGGTGCTCTGAATAAAGCACTCCTACAATATAGATTAGCACCTTTCCCATCACTGAAAGGGTTGCTTGGGGTCTAACCAAGAGGTCAAGATACTTGCTTAGGTTTATACAAGCAGTGCACATCAGAGACAAGACCTGACCATACACCTCCCTGATTTGAGTCCATCTCTATCCCCTATACAATGCTGTTCCTATCTGGTCTCTATAGTCCCTGCAGCTTTAAAGATCCTAGGCATACCACATGCCTGGCCTAGAGTTCATCATTTCTCTGTTTTCATTCATGGTCCAGAAATCCAAACCCTATTCTCAGATAACCTCCCAACCAGATGTTCACTTCCCAAATCTATCTTTAACTTCTGAAGTCTTTATTTTCAATTAGCAATTGTGACAATAATACTACTTCTGCCCTTAAGGTCTACAGTTTCTATCTGACAGTCATCCAGAATATTCCTGATCTATTTAAGACATTTCTCTTACTTTCCACTCAGGACCCATGTCTTGTACTCTAAACAAAGGACCTCATTAGGCAACTGTAGAGCACTTTTCTACTCCCTCTATATCACCCAAAGTGCCCAGGGCTCCATTCTGGTTGACTCAGGGTGACAGTCCCATGCATCACTTCCCTTCCCCAGTACCAAGACTGCATATTCCTCCCCTTACTCATCACTTCCCACTGTCTTAAGGGAGAGGGGGAAAAAAGTGTTCAGATCCCTTTTCATTCATTTTTCTATTTCCCATCATCCCTAGTGGTTGAAACCATAGTGTGCAAATTACCCTGAGGCTTAGAGAAAAAGAAGCACGAGAAAGCCATGGAAACAACAGTGGGCAATGGAAGAAGCTGAGAGTTGCTTTTTGTCAGGCACATATGATGCACAAAATTGAGAGGTGGGGGAGGCCAACTCTACCATGATGGCAAAGTCTTGCATTGCCAATATATAGACAATGAATCAGTGGTGGGCTGGATGATTTCATGTTTTTTCTGACCTTTTTTATTTTAAAAAAAGTTATTCCAGTATTTTATATTTATATTACCTATACTTCTTATTATGCTCCTCCTCACTCTTCCTCCCAGAGAGCTATTCCTTACAACAAGGGCTAAAAAGTGTGTCTGTTGGTGGTAGGAGGGGGAATAACTCAGCGGCTCTGCAAAACTAACCAACATATCGTCCAGCACTAAACGATCTCTAACGTCCCTCCAGGTGCTAACGTTCTACAGTTACCTCAATCTGGATGAACAAAACGCAAACAAATCCCAGAATGCCGTAATAAGAAGAGCCTTTATTTTAATCCCCTCCTTGGATTGGTGAAGAAAATCAAGCCTGGGGAGTGCCAATGTCATCGCCAAGGTCACACTCCTAGATAGTGGCAGAGCATGGACTGGCACCAAGGTCCTTTGACTCACAGGCTATTCTTTTTAAACTCACCTTATCTAGCCACACTGTTTCTGCCTTGCTGTGCTTAGTCCTTGGAAATCACTGAGAACTCCAGATTGAAAGAACAAAGCTGGCCACTGCTTTGTTAGCTCCAGGTTCAGTGTGGTGAAATGGAAGGAATGTTGGATTTGAAGTGAGGATGAGTTCAAATCCCAGTTCTGCCACTTATTATCTGTGTGTTCTTGGACAGCTCCTAGGACTCACTAGCACCCTCACAGTTACTGGGGGACTACCCCTTAAACTTTGTGTATCACAAATGCCTGCTGAATCATAATTACCAGCTCTATCCCTTGCCCACTATTATTTCCAAGGCTTTCTCAAGCCTTCTAGGGGGCAGACCACTTCACTTCCCTGGCCCTCAGTCTCCTCAATAGGAAGACCAGGGAGTTGAACTAGATGGTCCTTGAGAACCCTCTAACTCTAATTCTATAATTCTTGATTTTTTAGCTGTACCCTGTCTAAGAAAGGATGACTAAGAAGTGTCTTCTGTTGCTCAGACTTGCTCCCCAGTAGACAAGGATAGGCTTGATCTCATTTTAGCCACTAGATGTCAGGCAATGGACTTCTTAAAGGTGGGGGCTGCTCAGGATGGAGAAGCCTCCTAAAGCTTTTACTGCCAGCCCTCCTTCAGTGGTGAGGGAAGGTGATTTATATGTGTTATCTCTTTCTCCCCACTCCTGAATACACATGTTTTATTATTTGAATGGCTGCACCAAATAAAAATGTTTGTCTTTATTACTGAGTGTGGCGGGGAGTGGAATGAATCTGTTGGGGGAGGTGATGATGGGAGCTGCAGCATGGATGAGGGACTGGAATAGATAATAACAGCAGAAAAGCCAGCTGGAGTCCCAGGAGCTCTCCAAGGTGACAAACTGAGGCCAAAGATAATGCTTCCTGAGAATGAGCTTAAGATCAATAACCTGTCTGGGAGTAGGACAGCAGCATCCCATATAAATTTAATAGACTATTCAAGTTGGGGACGTCGGAAGAATGTGTCTAATCTTGGAGGTCAGTGTTGTAGAGGGCATCCCCAAACTTTCCCATTTAGCAGCATGGCAGCATCCTCTTAGGGACAGCAGGACTGGCCATGGTAGTAACACAGAATGGTAATTGTACTAAGTGTGTCCTGTTGGGATTCATTTAGATAAGGCTTGATCGGAGGGAGAAGGATAGGGAATCACTCCTTCATTTGGCCTAGACAAGGACCAGAATGATCTAGCCAGCCAGTGAGGCACTGTATTCCATGTGGCTTCCCTCCCTAGGTTCATCTTGAGCGGCCCCCACCTTTAAGAAGTCCACTGCCTGACATCTAGCGGCTATAGTCTACAACATGCCCCCCTCTCCAATACATCTCTTCTTAGGTCCCTTCTAACTTCAATATGTCAACAAATCATTGGAATCCACTGTTCTGATCTGTGAACACCTGATATGGCTCACTACATCAGGCTGACTCTAGTCATGTTTCCCTTCACTCCCCAGGGCCAGCTCCTTGACAGTTGCCACCCCCTCTGAGCTGCCCTCCCTTCTCCAACCTTTAATTTCTCAATCCCAGAATGATAACCAAATCAATGCTGCCATTGGTCCTAGGGACACTCTATGGTACTCCACAGGAACAACTCCTGAGGCACTCTACCGCCCCACACCTCCATTCATTACCCTGGTCACTTTCTAAACCGAAATACTCCACCCCTGACCAACCTTCTTCCATATATGTTGTCTCTCCCTATGAAAATGTGAGCTTCCTGAGGACAGCAATTGTTTTCACTTTTGTACTTGTATCCCCAGTGCCTATCTTTGTGGTAAGCTTCCCCCCCCCATTCATTTATTGATTAATGGGAATATTCCCTCTAGCAGGGTATATTGCAACCCGACCCTACCCTTGCATCTTGCTTGGTTCTCCCCCATATTCTCCCATAAATCCTCCATTTAGAATCTATCCTGGGGCAGCTAGGTGGCGCAGTGGATAGAGCACCGGCCCTGGATTCAGGAGGATCTGAGTTCAAATCCGGCCTCAGACACTTAACACTTAACTAGCTGTGTGACCCTAGGCAAGTCACTTAACCCCAATTGCCTCACCAAAAAAGAAAAAAAAATAGAATCTATCCAATGTGCCAAAGGCCTCTAGGCCACATTACATTCTATGGTTAACATCGGAACACAAAGATGGTTTGTCTGTTGTCCCATTCTCCTACCACATGACCAGGCTAACTCCTTTTCCCATCATGCCTTTCCTCAGTGAAATCCCTTGCACTATGAGGCAATTTGTCATAGTGAATAGCTAGCTAGTCTTGGAATTACAAAGGACTGGATTCAGGTCCTGTCTCTGACATAGATTGGCCATGTGACCCTGGGTAACTCACTCAACTATTTGGTGTCCCAAACAACTCACTAAGAACCTAGGACACTCTTGACAGCAATGAAATCACAGGCTCTGACCCCCTTGAATCTCTTACCCCCCTTGTAAGGGTAGATCTTTATTAGTGTCATATTTTTTCTATATTATACATAATTATTATATTATATTAAGATCAATAATACACTCTAGTCTACCTGCACCCATCATATATCCCTGGTGAATTTGGCAAGAGGTTTTTAGTGAAGTACCTTAGGACCCTGTGCTGTTTAAGATTTTTATAAATGACTTGGATAAAGGAATATTCATCAGATCTGCAGATGACACAAAGATGGGATGGCTCCCTTATGCACCTGCTGACAGTCAGGATTCATAATAATCTCAGCAGGCTAAAACATTGGTCTGAATCTAATATGATGCAATTTAATAAACAGAAATGTCAAGCCTTACACTTAGGTTCAAAACATCCCACTTCACAAGTACAAGATGGGGGAAATGTAGTTTGTTAATAGGTGTTCTGAAAAGAATCTGGAGGGTTTAGTGGATTTGAAACTCAGTAGAATTCAGCAGCATAATGTAGCAGTCCCCAAAAAATAATAAAATGTCTATAATCTTAATTTGTATTAAAAGAATCAACCTGTCCAAGATCATGGAGGCTGTACCCTGCCCTAGTCAGACTATACCAGGAATATTGTGTTCAGTCTAGATATAACAGTTTAAGAACATCGAGAAGAAGGCAATCAGGATGTGTAAGGGTCCTGAGTTCATGTCATATGAAGATCAGTTGGATGAACTGAATATGTTTAAGCTGGAGAAGAGAAGACTGTTGGGGAGGGGGAGGAGAAAGGTGTTAGTACTATATTTAAGTATTTGAAAGACCGTCATGTAAATGGGGGGATATACCCATTCTGTTTGGCCCCAGAGGACACAACTGGGAGTGAGGAGTAAAAGGTGTAAAAGTGTGAACTTGGGCTCAATGTACATCTAAGCTTCTTTTTTCTCCTGTTTGGGCTTTTTTGGGGGGGCAACAAGGGTTAAGTGACTTGCTTAGGGTCACACAGGTAGTAAGTATCAAATATCTGAGGCTGATTTGAACTCAGGTCCTCCTGAATCCAGGGCTGGTATTTTATCCACTGCACCCCCTGGCTGCCTTCTAAGCTTCTTAACAATTTAGAGTTGTCTAAAAGTGGAATGGCTTTCCTTGAAAGGCAATGAGATCATCCTCCTTGAAGGTTTTCAAGCAGAATTTGGATGATCCCTTGTTTTGTTATGTATAGTGAGAATTTCTTCTGTGTATGGGTTTTACCACATGGCCACTGGAATCCCTTTCAATTCTCAAAGTCTATAATTCCGTGATTATTGTCCTTTGGGTCACCTGCAAGTTTTCTTCCTTGGAGACTGATTTTCTGAGGTTGGCAAGGATACAGCAGTGCTGTGAGAATATTTGTGTAAAGAAGATGGATTTCTGGGTATGAAAAAGTCCCTGATTTGTTTTCTAGGACCACTCGTCCTGGCCCTGGAAAAGAAGACAGTATGAATCTCAACTGCCAGTCAAAGCTAGGGTGTGTCTTCCTACTTGTACCCATTGACTGTGGAGTGATGGGAGAATACACCATCTTGAATCTTGTTATCAACTCCATGGGACCACTTGGCAGCACAGGGGATGGACTCTGAGTCTGAATCTAACTTGAGATCAAGATTCCCTTTGTTAACTGAGCATACACTTTCTGCAAAGCACCAGTTGTTTTCTGGGGGCAATACCACTCTGAATAAGATGTCCTCAAAGAGCTCTTCATCTGGTAAGGGGATAATACACAAATACCAATGACCATGATGCACAGTAAACTTGATAAGTGAATAAGTAAGGCACAAATGAAGGGCAAGGTAAAAGAACAGAGGGCTTAATACTGACTGGGGGCGGAGATCAGAGAAGGCTTCAGAGGGGAGTTAGTATTTGAACTGAGTCTTAGAAATGAAAGAACCATAGAAAGTAGAAAGGGCAGGGAGGGAGGGAGGGTGGGAAGGAGGAAGAGAGAAAGGAAAGAAGGAAAAAAGGAGGAAAAGAAAGCAAAGAAGAAAGGAGGAAGGGAAGGAAAAGAAGGCAGGATGGAAGAGAAAAGAAGGAAGGCACAAAGGAAAAGAACAGGAGGGAAGGAAGGAAGGAAGGAGCAAGGGGAAACAAAGGAAACAAGGACCTACCATGTGTCAGACGTTGTGTGCTAACTGTTTTAGAAGTATCTCATTAGGTCCTCACAACAACTCTAAGAGTAGATGGAGGTTAGGTGCCCTACCTGGCGTCACAAAGATAGTAAATGTCTGAGATCAAATTTGAACTCATGTGTTCATAACGCCAAGCTCAATTCTGTCATAAAGAGTGATAAGCCAGGGGCGGCTAGGTGGCGCAGTGGATAGAGTACCGGCCCTGGAGTCAGGAGGACTTGAGTTCAAATCCGGCCTCAGACACATAACACAACACTTACTAGCTGTGTGACCCTGGGCAAGTCACTTAACCCCAGTTGCCTTACTTAAAAAAAAAAGAGTGATAAGCCAAACAGGGACGATAGCAATAGAGAAGAAAGAAAAGGGGAGCAGTTCGGGGGATGGACATGAGAAACTCAGTGGGCTATAGTGCAGGCCCCCGGGGGACTTCAGAATTATTATAGCAAGGGAGCCAGTAGTCACAGTTTGTACAAAGCGTTGCCTTGTTGAGTTCTTTAGATACCACCAAATCCATCAGTCAAGCAATCTACAAGATCAAGCCATCTATAAACATTTCTCCTTTGCCAGCATTGTGCCTAGCCCTGTGAATATTTGTTGGGGATATAGAGACAAAAATGAAATATGACCTACCCTCAACGAACTTACATTTGGAAGGGAAGGGTAGAATAGGGCCCCTTATGTGTTCAATGGATGGGACTCAAAGGAGCAACTAAATAACCATGTTTTCTCTAGACTGAATAAATGTCTTTCAAGAAGATGTATTACTATCCTTACAAGACATAGAAAAGTTGTCATGATTAATTTAACTCATTTAATGGTGTTACTGAATTCATAGTAGATTCTCATTATTGTAACTCTACTTGTCAAAAAAAAATTATGGTACAGTAGAAAGAGAGCTAGCATAGGAGGGGGGAAGACCTGAGTTCAAATCTCTACTCCTGACCCATACTGAGTGGCAATCCTGGCAAGTCCTCTCAGAGATAGCAGGCAAGTCCCTAGGACCTTAATCTGCAGAGCAGGTACAGAGCTGCACTGCTAAAGAGAGTTTCCTCTTCGGGAATCTACTTGCACAAATGAAATCCAAAGTTAAAAAGATAGATCTAATCAGCAACATTAATGATATCCATTATTAGTATGCTTTGCAAAGGGAGAGCTTATAAAATCTTTTTGCTGTTAAAAAGCAGTTCCTGGGGGCAGCTAGGTGGCACAGTGGATAAAGTCCAGGCCCTGGATTCAGGAGGACCTAGATTCAAATGGGGCCTTGGACACTTGACACTTATTATCTGTGTGACCCTGGGCAAGTCACTTAACCCCCATTGCCCTGCAAAAAAAGGGTTCCTAAACCTCAAAGAGCTTGGGAACCAGTGCTTTAGTGGGAAGGCCCCTGGATTTAGGATCAAAGGCTCAGGGTTCAAATTCTGACTCTGCTGTTTATTGTCTGTTAGACCCTGGACAATTCACTAACCCTCTCTGGGCTTCAGTCTGTTCATTTGTAAAATGAAGGATCCCCCTTTGATGATCCCATGCCTGGGTCTGAATCTCAGGTCTATTCCTCATTGCCTGTGTGACCGTGGGTAACCTCCCAGGACCTCATCTTCCTCTGAGAGGTTACTGCCTTTCCTCCACCATATTGGCTCCCCCACCTGCAATCCATCCTCTGCCTTTGTGAAATGAGGATGCTGGAGCAGGGGATCACTAAGGGCCCTTTAGGGCTCGGAGCTGCCTTAAATACCTCTCTGCTCAGCCAGTGTCCAGTGTAGCTTCTGCATCCACCTTTCATGAAGGGCAGGCAGACAGGTGGGGAGGGAGAACCTCTTTCTCTGCACAGCTGTGCGAGGCCTGGCCGCCATCTCTTTTGTTGCCTCGCTCTTCCCCTGTGCTGCCAGTTTGCAGGGAGCCCCATGGTGGCTGAACTATTGTGAGTCATCAGTGCAAAGTGCTGATAAGAATGTCATTGGTGGCCATCTTGTC
This sequence comes from Dromiciops gliroides, assembly GCF_019393635.1. Lineage (NCBI taxonomy): Eukaryota > Metazoa > Chordata > Mammalia > Microbiotheria > Microbiotheriidae > Dromiciops > Dromiciops gliroides. The sequence continues at coordinate 470,856,263 of NC_057864.1, read as the reverse complement.
CTTTCCCACCCATGCTTGCCACATCTCTTTTTGGCTGACAAAGTTCCAGGAGCCACTGAGCATATTGTGGTGAAGGTTATTGAACAGGACCATCCTAGTATTTGGTGTGGTGGGCCTTGAGTTCAAGCCCTACCTCCGACACTCAGTGACTGTGTGACCTTGGACGAGTTACTTAACCTGCTTGAGCCTGTATATACATATCTGTACAATGAGGGATTTGGGTGAATTATCTACTCATGAGCATTTTAGGTATAGATTTATGATCCTATGATCCTTCCTTCCAAATGCCCCCTACCTGCCCCACTCCAGAATAATGCAGGGGATGGACGTGAAGGAATTAGCCTCTGAATGTTAAGGAGTAGAGCAGAAAATGAGGTCATCCCCTTTCCCCAGGAGGATGAGAGTCCTTGGATAAGTGTTTGCTTGGGTTCTCATAATGAGCACTTTGGGATATTGGAGAGGAAGACTGGGTATAGGAAAAAGGTGATAGGAATCAGAAGACATGGATTTTAGACCTTGGAGGTTATTCCCCATCCTCCCTCTCCTGCCACATTCAGTCTCCTCTTCATTTTTCTTAGGGAGGTAATTGGCCATGGTGTTGTAATCTGGGTCAGGGAGAACTGGTTTCAGATCCTACATAAACTAGCTGTGTTACAATGGGTGAGTCACAAGACCTTCCTGTGCACAATTTCTTCACATGTAGAATCGAGTTGTTCTGAGGCTCAAGTGATATTATCTATGTAAAGTGTATGATAAACTTTAAATGTCAGTTGTTATTGTTATTATGAGGGGATCGGACTGTGGTCTTAAAGGTCCTTCCTTGTTCTGACAATTAGATTCTATACAGTCTCAGGCTGGAGCTGACATCCCAAGGTGTCCCTGTGACACCAAGGAAGCCTACAGGCTCTTTTTTCCCCCCTTACTGTTTCCATATGTGTCATGACACTATTTGGGACATCTACCAAAGACAACCAGATGTCCTAGTTTAGAAAAAAAGCTTCCTTTCTAGAAGTTCTATCTGACCTGATAACAAATTGGAGTGCAAAGTCCTGGGTTAGAATCAGCTACTTCTATCTGTATCACTTTGACTACATCTGTCTCTTTAATTTTCTTGGTCTCAGTTTCCTCATCTGTAATATGAAGTGTCTGGACCCAACCTTTTGGGATTGTCCTCCAAATCCCCATACTCACTTCTCCTCTTGGTCCTCCATACTCTTCTTCTATCTCACTTCTCTTCCTTGTACTTCCTCTCTTCTATTCATCCCTCCTTTCTCTTTTCTTGGCCCGTCACCCTTTTTCTACCTCTGCCCCCCACCACTAGGACAGTGTAATGATTGGAATGACGCCACCTACTGGAGACTTGCTGTGGAGAGCTCCACCATGAGGAAAATGCCTCAGAGGCATTGTGGCTTTTCCTTGGCGTCAGGAAATGACGTTTGCTCATGGGTGCTGTCTATCAAGGCTACCAGCCAGTCAACTGGAGGAGCCTCCTATGGTCTGGGAGGAGACAGGAAGGAGGAAAGGGAGCCTGCGCAGAGAGCGCTGGCCTTTTTGGCTTCCGGACTTGATGATGGTGGCGGCAGAGGACTTCACAGGAAATTTGAGGAAAGATAGGAATGCCAGGCTGTTAGAATTCTGTTCTCAATCTTTTTCTTTCTATTTTCCAATAAACCCTTAAAAACCTAAACTCATTTTATCAGTGATTTTTAGTCAGTTTCCCCCAAACTGGGGGAACACATTAAAATCCACATTTAGAATCTTAAATTACACAACAGCTAGGTGGCACACTGGATAGAGCACTGGCCCTGAATTTGGGAGGACCTGAGTTCAAATCTCACCTCAGACACTTACAAGCTGTTTGACCCTGGGCAAGTCACTTACCTCCAAATGTCTTAAACATCTGGGGCCATCCCCATTCATCCTGATGTGTATCTTGCCACTGGACCCAGATGGCTCTGGAGGAGAGAGTGAGGCTAGTGACTTTGCACAGCTCTCCCTCACTTAAATACAATTCACTGCAAGTCATGACACCATCTTCCTGATGTCATGATCTTCTTCCAGAATGAAGGGAAAACAAGCAAACAAACAAAAAGAAAGAAAACAATTCCCCCATCACTGAATGAGACAGAAATACAGACAGACAGTCATAGGTCATAGATAAGTGTACAGCTTCCTTCCCAAGAATTTCTTGTTTCTTGTTCCCAAAGGAATTTTACAACCTTAATTTACAACCAGTTTCTGGATTGGCTTTCTCTCCCCAGGCTGTGCCCATCTCATCCGTGGCATTTTTTATGCCTCCTACATGGAACAATACTTCTTCCCCCCACCCTTCCTCCCAGTTATAAAGCCCCTAATGTTGCTACTCGATAACACCCTGAGGAATGCTGCCCCTGTGAACCACACCAGCCTCAGGATCTGTCTGCCTGTGTCCTGAATTGGCACAGCCAAAACATGCCACGTTCAGCAGCAACATTTATCTCCAATCAGGATGGTGGAGAGCTTCCCGATCAGGCCCCGAATGAGAGCATGTGGACATGTTTAGCCAGGAGGAGAGACATCTCGAGTGAGGGAGGAGAACTGTTTTCAAGTGTTTGACGGGCTGTCATGTAAAAGGAGGATGAATCTTATTCCACTTGGTCCCAGAGGGCAGAACCAGGAGTCAGGGCTTGAGGTTGCAAAGAAGCGTATTTTGGATCTGTGTAAGGAAAAGTTTCATAGTCATTAGAGATGCCTGGGAAATAGGAAATGGAAACTGGGAACTGGGAACTGGACTGTGTTGGGAAGAAGCTGAGAGGCTAACCTCAAGAGAAGCCTTCAAATGAAGGGTAGAAAACAATTCTAAGGATGCTATAGAAGAGCTTCTCACTTCCAAGTTAGTCTTAATTATCTCACCCAACTCTGGGGTTTTGTAGTCATTTATAGAAATTTTCCTCTTTTGCAATATCCTCTTCATAGGGATTCACCCAGGAATCAAGTCTTTCCCCTGATGTTCCCATTGCCCTTGGCAGGAAATCTTCTGAGATAAGAAGAGCCTCAAGTTTCTCCCCGACTAAGGGGGAAATTTCCATACCAAGAACTGATCTAGCAAAGAAATTCTGAGAAGCTGTTCCTTCCGTTCGGAAGGTGGGGAAGGGAGACAACTTAGGAAACAACTTTCCCAGCCAATCATTCTGCCTCGTTTGGCCACATTTCCGGAGACTCATCCATGTGCAGGTCAGCCCATTCATAAATTCTCATTATCTTACCCTGAAAATTTCCATTTTTCCAAAGAGGGTCACTAGTCAGTGAAGAGCGGCCCACAAGGAGGACAGAAAAACCTTAGAATAGGATGACTTTCCAAGTGACCCACATTCCCTTCTCCTTGTGGAAATTAAGGTAATGCACTGGAATTATTAAATGTTGAATGCATGGTCCACACAATCAAAAATGCATTCATCATTTTGGTCCCTTTTTAATAGAGGCTTCTTTGTAGCCTTATAGGCTTTTAAAATCAACATTTATAGTAGGCCAGATGTCTTGTTGTTCAGAAGAAGTTAGCATTCATTCAGTCTAAAGGCATTAAAAAGGAAAGTATCAATGGGCCAGCTAGGTGGCACAGTGGATAGAGCACCGGCCCTGGATTCAGGAGGACCTGAGTTCAAATCCGGCCTCAGACACTTAACACTTACTAGCTGTGTGACCCTAGGCAAGTCACTTAACCCCAACTGCCTCACCAAAAAGAAAAAAAATGGAAAGTATCCAGGTTCACTGATAATTACCCCAGCCCTGGCCCCTGTTCCTACCACTTATCATTTCAGCCAAATTGACCTACTTTCAGTTTCCCAAAAAGGACTCTCCATCTCCCCATTGCATGACCCCCATGCCTGGAATGCTCTTGGCCTTCACCACTGCCTCCTTAGAATGCCTAACTTCCCAGGCTCAGGTAGCAGCTCCTTTCCTGCTTCCTCGAGCTACCTCCCACCCCCTCCCCACCCCCAATACTTTGAATTTACTTTGTATTTATTTAGAGGTATAGCTCTTTTTCCTCCTCACCCTACCTACACTCTCTGGAGGCCATTTTCAGTCCTCCTGATCCATATCTTGCCACTGCACCCACATGGAGATGAGAGTGAGGCTGGGGGCTTTGCACAGCCCTCCCTCACTTAAATGGAGGTGATCCTATGTCTATCTCCCAAGGTCATTGTGAGAAAAACTCTATGGAAAATTTAAAGTCCTTATGCAAATGTTTGATAAAACCATCCTTCTGGCCCAGTGACCTGAGACAGCATTGGATTCCACTTCTAGTCAATCAAACCTTGAATCAATAGTCATTTCTTAGGCATCTACTATGTGCCAGACACTGTATTAGGTGTGGGGGGTACAAATGCAAAGAACAAAACAAACCTGATTCTCAAAGAGCTGACATTCTAATAAGGGAGGCAACAAGTGTGTGTGTGTGTGTGTGTGTGTGTGTGCGCGCATGTATGTATGTATACATACAATAAACATAAAGAGAATAAATACAAATTAATTAGGGGGGGAGGAGAAGTGGGGGGATCATAAAAGGCTTCATGTAAAAAGCCTTCAAGAATGAGAGGGATTCTGGGAGGCCAAGGTGAGGAAGGAGTGTATTTCAGGCATTGGAAATGGACAATGCAAAGACTCAAGGATGGACTGTCACATGACAGTCTAGTTCAGCTGGATTGTAGAGTGTGGGAAAGGGAGCAATGTAACCTAAGGTTGGAAAGGTAGGTTGGAGCCGGGGCTTCATGAGCTAATGATGCTATAACTGAAGTCACCTATCATGTCATCAATGGCTACGGGAAGACACAAGACAAGAAAAGAACTAGTCTTGCAGACACTGGGATCCTAGATTGAGAACTAGAAGGGACCTTAGAGGATGTCTGCTCCAACTCTTCATTTTATACATAACAGGTGCTGCATACCCCAACTCCAATTAATGTAACTGATGAAATTCTCCATCCTCAATACTTTTATTGGGCAAGAAAATCTCTGAATTAGAGTCAGTCAAATGTGTCAACGATTCCTAGAAACCTTTACTAAATCAATCAAAGGTGCAAGGAGTGAACGGTTTCAGAACCGTTGAGTGAAATCATAGGATGGTAAGATGGAAACAAGCATTTATTAAGTACCTACTATTTGTCAGGCAATGTGCTAGATACTTTACAAGTATCTTATCCTCACAGGATCACAGTAGTGCTGAAGGTCATTTTAGATACCATAAACTCTAACCCTCTCATTTTACAGTTAAGAAAACTGAGACCCCAAGAGATTCTGTGATTTACTCACAATCTCACAGCTAGCAAAGATCTGAACTCAAGTCTTCCTGATTCAAAGTCTATGCCCCATCTACTATTCCATTCTTACTTTTAAGATGACAAAATGTAATACCATTGGTTAAAAGAATTAGACACATCTCTGTGTTTATGTTATACTAGAGAAGGAGATTCCATCAAGAACATTCCAGAAACTACTTTGAGAGTTAAGTTTTGGGACTGTTCTGTGCGGCTGGGAAAGTGAGCCCAGAGGGAGCGCCCCCACTCTCTGTGCACCCTTCCCTCATACCCCTATTGACTATGCCCTGCCCCCGATTGACTATATCATTGAAGAGATTGGACTAGTAACAAAATACATCCAGCTTTCACATGAGAGAGGACGCTAGACACTAGATACCCTGAAGAAAAGCATCTTTGGTAAGAATGACCTCTTGGGTGTTGAAAAAGTGTAGACTTCGGACTCTTCAAGGGCTCCCACCCTCAGACGCCAGCCAGGAGCTAAGCTCAACTATCAGCTCCCCTATAAGTTCACCTAAAGGGAACTTCAAGCAGTCTCTACAAAGGGAGAAGTATGTAAAAGCTGAATCACCTCCTTGCCACATGTGCCCACTTTCTTCTTTCCTCAGTAACCTCTCTTCCTTTGAGGTTTAACTCTCCACAGGGTTCTTCCACACCTTTTTCCTCCTCCTTAAACCTCTCATGGATCCCCTTCCCTCTACTTTCTTAGCTGAGAACCTTGCCTCATATTTTACAGAAAAAAATCGAGCCCATTCACTGTGAACTCACTTTTCTCATCTCTTCCTCATATCCCATCAGACTATCCATCAGTCACTATGTCCTCTTTCACCTCTGTGTCACATGAAGTGGCCTTACTCCTTACCAAGGCTAAGCCATGTACTTGTCCAAGTGATCTCATTCCATCCTGTCTCCTCCAACAGATTGTCTCCTCTGTCATCCTCACTCTTTCACTTACTTTCAACCTCTCCCTCTTTACTGGCTTGTTTCCTACTGCCTACAAACATACCCATGTCTTCCCACTCTGAATAAAACCTTCACTTTATCATTCCATCCCTGCTAACACTTGTCCTATATTCCCTGCTCTTTGTAGCTAAACTCCTCAAAAAGGCCACCTAAAATTGGTGCGTCCACTTTGTCTTCTCTCATTCTCTTCTCAATCCCTTACAATATAGCTTCGGACCTTTATCATTCTAATGAAACTGATCTCTCCAAAGTTACTAATGACCTCTTAGCTGCCAAAACCATTGACCTTTTTCTCAATCCTCATTCTGTTTGACCTCTCTGCGTCCTTTGACACTGTTGAACAATCTCTGCTCCTCAATACTCTCTTCTCTCTAGGTTTTTGGGAAACCACTCTCTCCTCCTACCTATCTGATTACTCCTTCTCTGTCTACTTTGCCAGATCATCCTCTAGGTCATGAACTCTAACCACAGGGTCCCTCAAGGTTCTGTCCTTGGTCCTCTTCTCATCTCCCTCTATCCTTGGTAAACTCAGCAATTCCCATGGATTGAATGACCATATCTGATGATTGACAAATCTACCTTTCCTTCCCCGATCTCTCAGCTGAATTCCAATCTTGAGGGTCCAACTGCCTTTCAGATATCTCCAACTGGATGTCCAGCTGACATTTATACTCAACATATACAAAACTGAATTCATTCTTTTCCCTCTAAACCTTCCCTTCATCTTCTACTTTCCTTATTATTGTAGAGGGCAACACCATCCTCTGGGTCCCTCAGGCTCACAACCTAGGAATCATCCTGGACTCCTCACTATCTCTCACCCCCATATCCATTCTGTTGCCAAAGCCTGTTGATTTCACCTTTGCAGAATCTCTCAAATACATCACCTTCTCTCCTCTGACATAGCAACCACCCTAGTGCAGGCCCTTATCACCTCCTGTTTGGACTATTTCATTATGGTGGGTAAGCCTGCCTTAAGTCTCTCCCCACTCCAGTCCATCCTCCAATCAGCCACTAAAGTGAAAGACTGATCCTATCACACACACGCGCACACACACACACTCTACAAACTCTAGTGGCTCCCTATAGACTCTAGGAACAAATACAACATGTTCTGTCTGGCATTCAAAGCCCTTCTTAACCCAGCTCCATCCTACCTTTCCAGTCTTCTTACTTAGTCCCAGACATAAACTCTTTGATTCAGTAACACTAGTCTCCCGGCTGTTACAAAACAAAAACAAAAACAAAAAAACACATTCCAACTCAGCTCCAGGCATTTTCTCTTACTGTCCCCCATTCCTGGAAAATTCTCCCTGCTCCACTCTGCCTCCTGGCTTCTTTTAAGTCCCAACTAAAAACCCTCCTTCTGTAGGAAACCTTGTCCAATCCCTTTTAATTCCAGTACCTTCCCACTGTTAATTATTTCCAATTTATCCTGTATATAGCTTGCTTTGTTTACATGTTGTCTCTGTCTTTTGCCTCTTTTGATATCCTCAGGGCTTCGTACAATGCCTGGCACACAGTAGGTGCTTAATAAATGTTGTTTAATTGATTGGATTCTGTAATGTACTTGCAGAAGAGTGTATCCCAGACTTTGGGGGTGGGGAGATTTGTTTTGTGCCGAATGTCCTTATTATATCACCTTAGTAAATACTCCTAGAGAAAAGCTAACTAATACTGACTAGCTAATTTCTATTTACTGGATGATCAATGCAAAGAAATCTGATGGGGACTGATAAGTCACAGTATCAGAAAACCTCTAGACTCCTCAGGATTACCTCTAGAATCCTAAGGGAAGAAGTAGTCATCCTCTGGGTAGCTGGCCCACCAATGTGAGTGGAATTTGGAAAAGTTGATCCTTTCTTAATGATGGGGAGGAAGTGGTTGCTCTGGGGAAAATCATTATGCTTCAGAATCAGAGATGGGGGTGAAGAAATACTGGCTTCCTCCAGCATTTTAAGATGAACTCCTTTTGGGGGCAGCTAGGTGGTGCAGTAGATAGAGCACTGGCCCTGGATTCAGGAGGACCTGAGTTCAAATACGGCCCCAGACGCTTGACACTTACTATCTCTGTGACCCTGGCCACCTCATTGCCCCACAAAAAAAGATTAACCCCTTTTGGTCCTATCTTCACCCACAGAAATAACTGTGAGGTGCTTTAAGATTAGCAAAGTGCTTTACGAGTATTATTTTATCTTCACAACAAACAAGGTACTTTAATTCTCCCCACTGTACAGATGGGGGCAGGGACTAAAGAAGACATTCATTTAGTGACTTGCACAGGATCATATAACTAGTAAGTCCCTGAGGTCATATTTGAATTCAGGTCTTCCAGATTCTGGGTCCAGCATTCTATCCACTGTGAGATTCCATACCACCATGCCACCTAACTTCCTTGAAGCAGACAAAGGGTGGCTGAAATGGAGAACCAAAAAAGGCAATGTCCCCAACCTTACAAAAACAACCCACCTGCTCTAGGGAACCTCCAGTGATGGAGAACCCATAAGAAACTGGTTCCAGAAAGAGGGTTGAAAAATGATATCAATTACAATGTTCCCATGGCCTGCTGTGGCACCCATGTGTAGGTCAGTTTGATCTGCTGGGCCTGGGTGACTGATCTAAAAATGTCACAGTTCATTGCATCATTCATCTACATCAGGGCTGAACTTTTAAAAGGGGAGGAAAGCTTAATGGAGTTCTTGAGTACAGTGAATTATCCAAGGCACATTTCTTTCATCTATCCAGACAACTCAGTACCTGAGTACTTTATTTTCCTTGCTCTCTAAATAAAACCATCATCCAATCTGGCAGCTGAATCAGAAATACTGCTTGACTTTACACTCTCAAAATTTATTTAGAGAATCAATTTCATATTGACTTATTTCAGAGATGTGTCTCCATAAAACACACACACACACACACACACACACACACACACCAGTCTTGTCCAGCTGTTGCTTTTGAGTCCAGCTAGAAGCCTTTACATTTGTCCCTATTTTTACTTCATTAAATCTGTAGTATCGGGCAGCTAGGTGGCACAGTGGGTAGAGCACTGGCCCTGGAGTCAGGAGTACCTAAGTTCAAATCCAGCCTCAGACACTTAACACTTACTAGTTGTGTGACCCTGGGCAAGTCACAACCCCAATTGCCTCACTTAAAAAAAAATCTGTAGTATCTTCCCAAACAGCAGAGATATCTTGGGATCACAGTTCAATCATCCAGAGTAGTAATTATCCTTCCCAGTTTCATGGTTTAGTTTAGTAACCTGCCCAGGGTTATAAAGCAGACTATGGGGAGGCAGGAGGGTATGGTGGATAGAGAGCTGAAGTGGGAGTCAAGATGAAATGGACTTAATTAAGTCTTACTTCTGACATACATAGGCTGTGTTATCCTGGGGAAATCATTTACCATCTCAGCGCCCAGGCCAATTCTCTAAGTCTCTAAGTTTTGTAGAAGTTGACAATTGGCATAAGTAGAGGGATTTCTGCATCAGTAGTTCAGTTATCCCCATGAAACACTGGGCAGGTCCAAAAGCAATAATTATACTTCCGTTTAAGTCGCTGACAAAAACATTGTACAGAACAGAACCATGGACAGATCCCTAGGATCCTCCACTAGAGAACTTTCTCCAGGGTGATAGGATAATAATTTGAGTTATAAGAGATCCTAAAGGCTTTGAAGTCCAATACCTTATTTTCAGATGAGGAAACCGAAGGGTTAAATGATTTGTTCGGGGTCACACAATGATAAATATCTGAGGCAGGATTTGAATAGGGGTGTCCTAACTCCGGACACCCTGTCCACTAAACCAAAGTGTCCATTACTCCACTATGGAGTTACATTACATTACATTACCTTACATTAGTTATGTAATGTATTGATACATTAGTTTTCACTCTTTTTTTTAGTTTTTTAGTCTTCACTCTTAAGGTCTGGTCAGTAAATCAGTTTTAGACCCACTGAAAGCACCATATCTCTCTATCTTGTCTCCAAGGATGTACTGAGAGACTGAGTTGAGAATTCTTGCCCAGAGTCCAGGAATATAGTGTTGATGGCATTTCCCTGCATCATAAAGAATAAGGCATGACTTATTCCTAATGAACCTATGCTGGCTTGAAGAGATCACTGCCTTCTTTAAGTGCTTGGATGTAAGTGTTTGTAATAATGTATCTTAGAATTTTGCCAGGAATTGACATCAGGCTCACTGGCCTATAGTATGAAGAATATATTTCCTTCTCATTTTTTTGGAAATGACACTGTCATTGGTGGCCAGAAGAGCTGAGATTGTGTCACAGCTCCTGCAGTGGGGCAGATGGAAAGCAAGGAAATGTAAACAGAACAATAGCTCACTCTGCCCACTGTGTAATTACACGGGGTAGGCAGAACAATGAGGGAGAGGGCTGCCTCTGCTGGGTGCTCTCCATAGCAATGCAGTTGAAATCACTCTTCTGGCCACAGTTTTCCAGAATGTCAATATCAGACCCTCCAATGAAAAAGTCACCAAAAAGATTTTTTCTCCTGCTAGTTGTTGGGTGGGCTCCTTTCGTACCCAAGGGAAGTTACCTGCCTATGTGCTCAGTATCAATCAATCAATCAATGAGCATTTAAGTACCAGGGACTATCATAAGCACTCTGGATATAAAGAAAAAGTGAAACATTGGTCCCCACTATCTAGGTATTGGGAATAACAAATCATACACAAGCAAGTAAATAGAAAATATATAAAAAGTAAATGGGAAGGGCAGCTAGGTGGTGCAGTGGATAAAGCACCAGCCCTGGATTCAGGAGGACCTGAGTTCAAATCCAGCTTCAGGCACTTGATACTTACTAGCTGTGTGACCCCGGGCAAGTCACTTAACCCTCATTGCTACATAAAAAATAAAAGTAAATGGGAAAAATTATTTATTTGTTGGGACAATAGCAACTAGAGGATTCAGGTTAGACATCATATAAGACATTCTCCCCTTTTGGGGGAGTGGGAAGATTAAAGAAACAGACCTGTAATTTCCTTGTATAACAAACTCCCTGTAATGAAAGTCCCTCTAACCATGCAGATTGGCAAATATTTTGAACCTTGAAGTCTCAGAGTATTGGCTGGTTTCTTCCAATGCAGACTACTAGCACCTCCTCTGAAATTTATAGTTATAGAGAGTTACCTGGGGGCACTGAGAGGTTAAGGGACTTTCCCAGGGTCACATAGTCAGTTTTCATCAGAGGTAGGATTTGACCTTTGGATCCAAGGCCAGCTCTTTATCCACTTCAACAAGCTGTCTTTCTGTCAACCACATGAAAGTCAGAAGACTTTGCCCTGACCTAGCCTCCCATTTCTCACTCCAAGACTCAGGAAAAAGATGCCTGGTTCTGGAGTCAAAGGACCTGGATTAAAATCCCACCTACTGTTCTTGGGCAAGTTACTTAACCTCACTGGGCCTCAGTTTCTTCATCTGTAAAATGAGGGGGGTGGATTTCAATGTACCTTAAGGTTCCTTCTAACTTTCTGTGAGCTGAAACCAAAGTGTTAGCAGAGAGGAAAGAGAGAGAGAGAGAGAGAGAGAGAGAGAGAGAGAGAGAGAGAGAGAGAGAGAGAGAGAGAGAGAGAGAAACAGCAAATTGGAACCCATATCAGCTCAGGGCCTGAGGTGGGTGTCTTAGAAAACAGAGGATCTGACACCACTCAGTATCAATTGGGTACCAGGAGATTTTCTATTCCATTGGCCAAGTTCACATAGAACGTCATCAGAGCTGTGACAGCTTGAACAACAAAAACAACAGAAGAAATAAATATAACCACAGTGAACTCCTCCGTGCTTTTTACCAATTCTCAAGATGGTGTTTAACATCCAAAGGAGCTGAGTGCGTAGGTTTTGGCGCTGAGGTTGCCAGAGCGATAGGATTAAAGAAAGTTCACTGTGTTGTGTTTTTTTCTTCCTCTGGGCAGGAAATTCAGAGTACATTTTCCTTTGAAGGCAGAGCAGAGAAAACAACCCCCAAAATGATGTGGAAATCTGATTTTCTACTTCTCTGTGGAGATATACTATTGTTTGTGTGTGTTGACACTGAAGACCCTTGCTTGCCAAAGCAGTTTGGGTTTGAATGAAGGAGAGATGTTTTTAGAGCTCCCTCTCATTCAAACAAGAAATCCAAGGAGGCTACTGAACCCACAGGGGACCTCTTGGGCTAAGGTCTCTCTGCCAGAGCCACAAGGCACTCACTCCACAGATCACAAAGGAATCTCTAGTTAAAGAGGAAAACCACATGATTTAGTTATTGACATACTTGATTTGATTGCAGCCTGACTTACTTCCTGGAAATTCTTTATGGTGGAAAAGAAACATTCCAAACCTTGGCCAAAGAGCTTGCTAACTAATGGAGCCAAAGCCAAGCCCGTTAATATGTGTGATGAGGTATGATGGTGCCCCTAGTGGGTGGCTTAAGGATGTGCTAATTAACAAACACATCCTCAAATCAACCTTCCTTGGTCACTGTGCCAACCAAGGGGAGTTTTGTTGACCCCAATCTTTGTCAGAAACCTGTCAACATTGAGCTGAACTAAGTGTAGTCATGGCACCTGGAAGCAAGAGAGTTTCTGTGGCTGTTAACAAACTAACCAACTGTAGATCTATCATCTTATGATCTATGATCTGCCCTTTACTTTAACTCTTCACTAATTAGAGCAGCAAGAGGATGAAATCTGGAGCCAAAAGATGGACCTGGTTCTGCCACTTACAGGATTATAGACTAAGAAGGAACCTTTGAGACCATTTGGTCCAACCTCTTAATTTTACAAATGAGGAAACTGATTTGCCCAAGGTCACATTTAATATGACAGTGTGTCAGATAAGATTGAAATCCACATCCTCTGACTTCAAATATAGCACACTTTGCATTGTTTGACTTCACCTGAGGAGTTCCACCACCTGAAGCAAATCATTTCTTTCAATGCCTCAGTTTCTCACCAACAAAATTAAAGAGAGTAGGCTGCTTGTCTAGGATAAAAAAAACAAAACTATTTCTTTGGTGTTCTTTAGTGTTGTGATCCTTAAAGTTATAACCCAGAAAAAAGGAGAGAAGGGGAAGGAACTGAAAAGAAGAGAGTTTAACATCAAATTGATTGTGAATCATAATGGAAGGTTGAGCCATCAATGGAATGCCTCCCCTCTTCCTGGTGATAGGATCATTTCTGAGGGGATGAGACAATTTAACTTACCTTCCTCCACATTGGATCCTTGAAGAAGCACATGTCTTTCAGGCATTGCCTCTGTCCGTGTGTCCTGGCTTCAGGAAGATGTAGAAGTCAAAATGTGGACTTCCTAAGATGTAAGAGGTGTGAAAAATGTACCAAGTATGTGTGGCCAAGTCAGGCGTGACCCCTCAAATGGGCACAAGGGTGATGAAAGGGAGCAATGTGTAGGTTTCAGTGCTTCCCAGTCACACATGTCCTCCATGTAGACAAGTCCCCAATTCTTTTTTTCTCTAGGCCATCTATTATGGTTCATTTTTTGCTTCTGCACCACAGCCTAATCTGGTGCAAAAGTAATGTGAATTCTGGGTTCTTAATAAATATAATACTCAGAATAAATTTGGGTAAGCTGAGTGAGTAAAGGGAAGAAGTGAGGGCTTAAATTATCTCCTACAGAGTGAAATGCAAAGGAGATAACAAACCTAGTGGCAAATCCTATAATCAACTATATTATTTACTAATACAAAATGTGGCATGACTCTGAGATGGTCATAAGTCTCAATGGATATTTTCTCTAGACATAATTCCACCCACCAGGTTACAAAACTCTTATCATTGAAAGCCCAATTCTAAACTTCTTTGTCTAGTGAAATGTCCTTGATTATGAAGGGGAAATATTGGATACAATGAGAATTAGGCATATGTTAAAGGTATCATGCAAGTTGACTAACATCCAACATTATCCAGATTTGGCTAATGTTCTATATAGAACATAATCCCAGTCATAGAGAAACCCTACTTCATCTAAAGACAGTTTAATTGAACTAAATAAATCACAAAAGATATAGTCAGATTATCAAGGTGAATTCATACCTCACTTTAAAGTTGTACTTTATACTCAATATTAGCCAACCCTTCAGGGTAATTAAATTGGATGTTATCTCATACTTGGATGTCTGGGTGGCCTACAAGGAAGGGAGAGCAGATTCCAATTTTATTCACCCGTGTTTCATTTCCCCATAAACTAAGATTTCTAATTAATGTGGGATTGCAACCTGCAGTGGTTGAAAGAAACAAATACCATCTTCTACCTATGTAGTGCAGAAAAAAGGTCCTGGAAGCTCATACCGGGCAGAACCAGAGAGAAGAAAACCTACCCTTCTGAGACAAGGTTATTTTAATGCTGTGGAAAACTCCGTTATTCATGCCTAGGACAGCAGACCTTTAGGATTATTACACAATAAGAAGAATCTTGCCAGTTCTTGATGAATTGTACCACTAAGCACATTGTCCAAAAGATAAGTATATCAGGAAAGTTCACCAGCGCAGGGTACCTTGGAGATGCTGCCCAGCGGTATAAACCGATTTTTCACCCAGGCACCAGCTTTTGGAGAAGAATTTTAGGTAAAGCTGTTTGGATAATGTTGACAACAGAAGGGAGGTATGATCAGGGATTAGAATGAAAAGAGCCATCCCCAAAATAAGAGTCAGAAGACATGGGCTGAAGCCTCTTCTCATCCACTGTCTTGCTTTGTGATCATAACCAAGTGATAGAACTTTGCTCTTCTTTGTCAAGTGAAGGGACTGGGCTAGCTGGCCTCCAAGGTCCCTTCCAACCCCGGGACTATGATCCAGTCATTCTATTACTCCAGAGTTCTGAGGTTTAAATGAAATTTAAAAATTAGAAATGCATACGGAAAAGTGAGACGTTAACATGGAGTCTTATTGTCAGGAAGATATTGGCAGAATGAGATAGAGGAGACAGTCTCCATCAATAGGATGTCTCCTGAAAGGGACCCAAGGGATGGAATTTGATATAGGACAATAATAGCATCTCTCTTTTTCACACGCTTGGACAAAGTAACAAAACCAAACCAAAAAACAGAGCAGAACAACAACAAATACTAATGAGGTATCTTGAAGATGTTAAGTGACTTGGGCAAGATCACACGTCTAGCAAGCGATAGCACTGGGATGCAAACACAAGCATTCTGACTGAGTCTACTGAAGCTTCTTGCTAGTCACATAAAAAGATTAAATGGCATTTAGTCTAAACTGTGCAGTTTATAGAGGAAGATGGTTTGGGAGCATGACATCGTGGTTAAAGCATCTTCCTTGGAGTCACAAAGACGTTGGTCCTAATCTTATCTCTGTCACTTACTAGCTGTGTGAACACAGGCAAATCACTTAACCTCTCTGATCTTCATCTGCAAAATGAGAGGGTTAGGCTAGATAGAAAGCTTCTGAGGACCCTTCTGGTTCTTCTAAAATAATGACTCCATGAAGTATTTTTTTCAAGAACGTGGAGGAAATTAGTGGCAGAGTCAGAACAAGAAACTAGTTGTTTTCACAAGAACAGGTTAGTTATTATTGTTTGGTGTTGTTTTTGTTTAGTTGTTTCTCAGTCATGTACAACTCTTCATGAGCCTATTTGGGGCTTTTTTTTTTTTTTTGCAGAGATACTGGAGTGGTTTGTCATTTTCTTCTCCAGATTAGGAAACTGAGGCAAAAAGGGCTAAGTGACTTGCCCAAGATCACAAAGTAAGTTTCTGAGTCCAGATTTGAACTCAGGTCCATCTGTTTCTAGGCCTGGCTCACTATCCATTTCACCACATGGCTGTCCATTATTTGTTTAGGCATTTGCAAAGTTTTCTTAAATATGATTTTTTATTCTCTGTGCCAAAGAGGATCATGAATGATCAATAAATCCATCCACCCATAAGTCAATAGCATTTATTAAATGCACCTACTATGTGTCAGACAGGTGCTAGGTGATGAGACTACAAAGGAAGAAATGAAGATGACCCTGCCCTCAAGGTGGGAAAAAGAAAGGGATCTAATTTAATTACAGTACCTTTAATACTATGACATTGTGGTAAAAAGACCACATCATACCAATTTGAGGCATAGATCAGAGAGAAGAAATTTATTATCTTGTCAAAGTAGGGAGTGATCAGTTAATTGACATCTTCCTTCTTTCAGTTAAGGGAATCCCCTGTCATTATTTGTAATAACAATAAAGCGCTCTCTCTCGCTCTCTCGCTCTCTCTCTCTCTCTCTCTCTCTCTCTCTCTCTCTCTCTCTCTCTCGTCCCCCCACCTTTCTCTCCTATTTCCCCTCTCCCTCCTCTCTCTTCCCTCTCATTTGTGTACTATGGTTCTTTCACCACCATATCATAGATTTTGAGATAGAAGAGACTTCAGAGGTAATCTAGTTCAAACTTACAATTTTATATATAAGTAAACAGGCCTGTAGAGGTTAAATGACTTACCCAAGGTCACTCCAGTAAAGTAAGTGGCAGAGTTAAGATTTGAACCCAATTCTTGAGACTCCAAGTTCATGGGTCTTTCCATGGTGGCACCATGCAGTCATTAATTCCTTTGCCATCCCTGTTTTTGTTGCATAAATTGTCTTGTTTCCCCATAACACAATTAAAACTCAAGGTTCTTTATCATCTTCTGTTTCCCTGAAGGGAGAGATCCTTGTTTTTTAAGTAGTTTGGCCAACCTAATTGTTTTTCTATGATACTGGAATGAATTCAGTATGCCCACTTGTAAATCACATTGCCTAGAATGAAATGTATCTCTCATCAATTGAAAAGAAAAGAACCTTTATTTTTCTATTGCATAAATACTGGTAAAATTAAAATATTTTTTATACAGATTATATATTTACAGTCATGTTTGGTTAGAGGAAACATCTGGTAAATATGGCAGTCGGTTTTCCTTTATACACTGAGACAGCAGTTTAATAATGGTTAATTCATTAGTTAAATAAGTTGCATGCCAAGTTAATTTATATTAATATTTACAGTTTTGTACAAAGATTTTTCATTTGACCACTCTGCTGACTTTCTTCTTAATTAAAATGCCATGTCATGGAATAATGAGCTGAAGTGATTGATTGGTGCAGAATGAGAAATGGGAAGCTAATGAGGATAAATGGGCAGAGATTGACCGATCAGAAACAAACGACGACACAAAGAACAGAAAACACTAGACCCTAACAGCAACGTGGTCTGAGAATGGCTCTATCTGGACTGCTGAGTTGAGACAATTCTAATTGGTAAAAGTGAATAGTGATAGGTTGACTCTTGTGCAGTGTGGGTGAAGACAGGAGGTAGGGGCAGGACATAGTCCCTTGGGCACAATCCCTGTCAATCCAGTACCTTGGGAAATAACTCACAGCTGCAGTAGAGTTACAGGGGGAGGGGAGGTGTATGTCAGGATCACTCCGTTCCCCTGAAGTTGTCCTTGTCTCTCTTACTGTGCTTCTTGTTCCATTTCCCCTATAAGGTCATATTCTTTGGTAGATCTTTCGGAAATTATTATATGGAAACTTCACTATAGCTCTGAGTCAGAGGAAAAAAAGGGGGGTTAGGCTGCTTGGAGGCCATTGACAGGCCCCCCGAACCCAGCCTTCAGGGAGGAAAGGAAGAACGTTCTCTGTTTTTTCTGGAGAAGGAGCTAAGAAAAACAAATCTGCATGAGTTTGCCAAAGGCTCATGCCCTCCTTTCCTCCCCAGAAGGGAGGGCTTCCTGTGGCAGCCACAATTATTTCCTTAGGGAGCAAGGAATGTTCACAAACACTGATTGAGATGGAGATGTTAGAGATAAATGGATGATAATGGTTACTCCCGCTTTTTCAGAAGGGGAAAAATTGGAGCAAACATGCCTTCTATTGGATTTGAATATGAGACAAAGAAATGATAGATTTGGGTGGTCCCACACTTCTCACTTTTCCTCTTTGCTCCATATTCTGTTAGGCCTCTAGCAGAACTCTAAAGAAGGAAAAGGTGCTCACATGTTCTTAGCCTAAGGGGAAGCATGGTCCAGTGGGAAAAACCCCACTGGTTCTTGAGTTAGAGAACCTGGGTTCAAACCTTATTTATAGTGCTTGCAACCCCTGTGGCCCTGAACACGTTGCTTAATTTCCCCAGGCCTCAGTTTTCTCATCTAGAAATGAGGGGATTGGACTAAATGTCTTTATAAGTTTTTTATAGCTCTAGACTTATGATTCTGTAAGTCACTCCAACTCCCTAGGCCTCTGTTTCCTCAACATTTCATAATGAGGAGGTTGGACTAGATGCCTTCTGAGGTTTTTTCCTCATAATAAATGCTTTTTGACTGACTACCTTTCCAGCTGTGGATCTTTGACCTATGAAGATCCTAGGGCCCTCCAGAGGTCACCTAGACCACTTGCCAAAATAGCAGCCAGCCTGTCTAGCTAGCCCAAGGTCGAAATGATCTATTTTTTGAAGGCAACCAGAGATGGAGGTCCTCCCAGTCTCTTTGAAGTGTTACGTGCTGAAAGGGCGAACCATTATCACATATCTGGCAACTGTCCTCCATTCCCCAGGAAAGAGCAGAGTTTGGAAATTGTGTTCCTCTACCCCAGTGCTTCCAGTTGAACCTCCTTTCCTGGAATGGACTTTTTTTGTTTTATTCTGATTCTGCAAGAATTTCAACTCATTTGTCCTGATATGAGATGGTGGAAAGGAAGGAGGGGGTGGGAAGAGGGAGTAGATCATTTTTCCTAGTTTCTCTAGCCCGTTAATTTGCAAATTGAAAGGAAAAAGGAAGCAAAAGCCAGTCTTTGATTCTTTCTCAAACTAGCAGATGGCGTGGGAAAAGCCCAGGTTACTTATGGCTATGAGATAATAAACCTGACTGACAAGAGAAAAGCCAATAAAGATAATCTTACCAATGAAACTGAGCTTCTTGGGCATACTTATGTCCTTGGTGGGAGGTAATGTACCAGGTCTTTGGAGGTTGAAGTAAAATCTGACCATTAATATAAGGTTTCCATGAATACATGAATGATTTTGATTTCATCAGTGTAGACAACTACTGATATGGGGAACCCTTCCCCAAAGGCAGATACCAATATTTCTGACTGGGTAGATAATGGATCATAGGGGGACAGGATAAAAGGATAATTAAGTGCAAGAGACCTTAAAGACCACTCAGTCCACCCCCCCCTCACCTTGGAGATGAGAAAACTGAGGCTCAGGCTTGCCTGAGGTCACACAAATGGTAAGTGACAGGTGAAATTTGATAGCAGGCTCTGTATTTCCAAGCTCAGCACCCTCTCCACCACACTATACTGTCTCCCAGAAATTCTAGGGGGTGACCTGAGGCCCAATGAGAAGAAAAGCAACTTCTGTAGGGTCACACAGCTTCAATGAGCCAGAGGTGATTTGAACCAAGGTCTTCTTGACTGCAAAGCTCTACCCATCATGCTCCTATTACTACACCTGTGGTAACATCATGACAACCTTCTTCACATACGACACTGATTCTAGCTTGTCCATATAAAGAGTCTTGGCACTATTAAGAGCCTGAGAGGACATCTAGGCTAAATCTTTTGTTTTGCAGATGAGAAAACTGATACCCAGGATTGGAGGGGGGTACATAAGGGGAATTCACTTAAAGTCAAATGACTAGCTTTTGATAAAGTGGGAACTAGACTCCACCTCTCTATCTCTGTGTCCTGTGCTGTTTTTATTTCACTACATTAATCAATATCTCACCTGTCCTCTCCTCTCCTGTCCATTCTGATGGACTTGAGTTACACCGGAGGCTCTTGGAGCTCAGAGAACATGTAAGAATTTCTAACTCTTCAAAAGAAGCCAGTGTCAGTCTCTTTCTTTTGGCATTTGCCAGAACATGTCAAAGTCTGACAGATCATTAAGTTCAGAACAATAGACAGTTCAGTGGCCAAGGTGGTTCCTTGTGAAGTGGACCATTCCATTCCAAAAGTAGGCCAGACCCACGGGGAAAATTCTCATATAACCTATATTGAGAGACTTTTTCCTCCTCCCCTTTCATTTCTTGGCCCAGGAACTATGAAGTGTATTGTGTCTGGGTTTGGCATTTCCTATGACATCCCTTCCAGGGAAAGCACTGTTGCCATGTAGTGGGAGGTGAGTTTCCACGATTGGTAGGTTTCTCACCATAACACCAAGGTGTGACTGCTTAGATAGGGTTGTTTCTGCCCCACTTCTGAGCAGTTTTGTCAGTTGAGTTCCTTGACCTTGCCCCATTCCTAAAAGGAATATATTTATATTTTCAATGACCATGAAGGTGAGATTACTATAGATTCCCTGAAGGAGCAGGAAATCCAGTTTCAGTAGAGATCATAGTTTTAGATCAGAATTTTTAAACCTGAAGTCCATGCATAGATTTCAAGGGATCCGTGAACTTGGATGGGAAAAAATCTTCAATATAATTGGTTTTCTTTGTAATCGCATTTACTTAATTTTATTCCTTTGCATTATTCTGAGAAGGGGTCCATAGGCTTCACCAGACTTACAAAGGATGCCATCCATGACAACAAGAGGTTATGAACCTTGCTTTGGAGGGTACCTTGAACATCATTGTTGGGAAAAGGTCTAGCAAATACCAGGGAAATGATAGCTGGTGTGCATATTTTGAGCTCATCAGCATGAGATTTCAGGACAAATAAACTCAACTTCTGCAAGCCAAAGGTTTGGGCACAGATGTTCTTGGAGTTTCTAACCTAATGGACCAAACAGCCTTTCTCCAACTCAGGCACCCTAGGATTTTAGGTCACAGCTGGGCCCTCCCCAAGACTAGTTAACTTTATTCCAAATTGCAACATCTTACCCCCTTGGGGTCCCCATTTTGGATTAAGTTTTGAGCTAAGAGAGGCAGAATCCAGCACAAAGGATGATGCAATGGAAAGAACACTAGCTTTGGGGTTGGGGATCCAAGGTTTTAATTCTGGCTCTGCCATTTATGACTTGTCTGATATTGGTCACAACCCCTCTGGGACTTATCTGCAAAAAGGAGTTGAAGTAGATGTCTCTTGGGTTCCTTTCAGTTCTAAATCTATGATGGTACAACTCCCCAGGTTCTATCTTCTCTGGTTTTCTCCAATCTTCCTGGAAATCTCTCTGTTAAGGTATCTGTCTCCAGATACCCTTTGTATACAATGAGAGATGGTACAATTCTGGCTTCAAAAACCCAAATCTCAACTTGAGTGCATGGCAGAAAAAAGGAGAGAGAGAGAAAGAGAGAGGGAGGGATAGAGGGAGAGAGAGAGAGAGAGAGAGACAGAGACAGAGAGATAGAAAGAGCCAGAGCGAGTGAGAGAGAGAGGGAGGAAAGGAGAGAGAAGAGAAAGAAAGAAGAGAGGAGAGAGAGGGAGAGAGAAAGGAGAGGGGGAGAGAGAGAATTCAGAGAGAGAAAAGAGAGAAGAGACAGAAAGAGGGAGAGGGAAAGGGGAGAGACAGATAGAAAGAGAGAGAGATCATTGTGAGTGTGTTTGGTGCAAATGGAATTCTCAATAAATGCTGGAAAGCTCACTATCATAGATTGTGTTTATCTGACTAGTGATGTTAAATTAGAGGCACAGACTCCTTCCCTTGTTCTGCTTCCAAACTTTGGGGTGTTCCTATGCTCTTTTGCAAATTACTGGGGCCTCAGTTTCTCCATCTGTAAAATCAGGGGCTTGGATTACATGGCCTCTGGTGTCCCTTCCAACTTAAAATCTATGATGCCAGGACCACATGACCTGGAACATCTCTTCCTGCTTGGTCTATGATTCTCTGATTTGGTGATACCCCTCTTGCCTCATTCCTAAAAGACATATTCTCTCCCACATCAGTATGCCTCCAGGGTAATTTTCCTGTTGTTCTTATTGGATACTCCCTAAGGTGTTGGGAAATGGAGATCACATCTCCAGAGACTGCCTTGGATGTTAGTGCTGGGAAGGGGTCCAATGGACGCCCAATGAGACTGCCCCCCTGCTGTGCATAATCCAAACTTTTTCCCTTACTCTGCTCCATATTTACTCACTCCTCCCAGCTACTTCCTCACTCACACACTCACCCTCTCACTTACCCACTCACACACTCACTCACTCACTCACACATTTGCTCACTCACTCAGTAACTCAGTTACTTATTTACTGAAGTGACTTAAGGCAGCCAGGAGCTGTGCTGCAAAGCCCCATCACTGCTGACTCCTGTCTTAGGAGAAGCTTAGCCAAAGGAAGCGTGCAATGAAGCTGAGCAGTCTTGACATTTAAATTGTCATGGAGACGGGGTCTTTAGCAGGCAGCCCAAAGCCTCTTTTATTTTAACATGACTTTAAATAATTTGAAAATAAGACCTTGGCTGCTGAGTAGGCTTTCTTCACTGCCCCTGAATCTTTCCCCTTATAGAGTGGCTGACTGATGAGGCATTGATGGGAAGTGGTACAAGAATGGTGGGGGAAGCAAAGGATGAACCCCTGAACCCTAGAATCTTGGGACTCAGAGTAGGCAGCTGATGATGCCATCTGAGGCAATTCCCTTTCCCTTCCTCCAGGGAATTCTGACACTAACTTCTTACAGGCAGAGGGGAGCATCAGAGGACTTGGGTGCTCTCTCTGCCACCCTCTCCCCCTAACTACCTGTATAACACAGTGTAAATCACTTAACCTCTCTGTGGCTCACTTCTGTCCCCTCCAAAATGACTGGGATGAACTTGATGGTCTCCAACGGTCTGTCTGGCTCTAAATCTATGATCACAAAATCTTCAAGATCTCCAAAAAAAGATGCCCTGATTTACCTTCCCTGGCAACAATTTCCAGCCTCTGACAGAGCTTAGTCTCAGGCTCACTTCCATTTTTCCTCCTGCAACCAGAGTCCAGCTGTCCTTACCACATCCTCTTTGGAGAGGCAGAGCATCTATTCACTCAGAAGTCCTTATACCACCAGGGCTCCTCACTATAAGAGAAGCAAAGCCCTTCCTACCTAACATTATCAAAAGCCCTTGCAACCAGAAGAACCTGGGTTCAGATTCTGCCTCTGCTACTTAGAGGGATGGTTGAATCATGTAAGATGTCTGAGTCTGAGTTTCTTCACCTGTAAAATGAGGGTGATTAATGCCTGGATGGTTTTTGTGAGACTTCAATGAATTGTGTATTTAAAGCACTTTGCAAATGTCAGAGAACTATATACATATGAGTTGCTATAAATATCAGTGTGATATATACATATCAGTTATTGTTATTATTCTGAGCCTCAGTTTATTTTTCTGGCATAATGAAGGCATAGTTAGAGACTACTCATTTCTCCATTGCCCGGGAGCCCCCGAGAATCAATGGACCTTGGTGGCTTTGGATAAGTGGCGCAGAGCCAGGGAGGTGAGCATGGGAATGCAGGATGGGTTAGGCACAGCCCAGCAGGTGTATCTGTCCCATGCAATAAAGACTATGGGGAACCCAGGACCTCCATCCCTGGAGAGTAGCCGTCCCAATCAGACACCCCCCTCCAGCCAGCCCACCTTTCCCACTCTGGGTGCTGAGGACCTCAGTCCACAGTGCAGGAGACCACTAAGAAAGGAGATCACTTTCGTCTCTGACTCAGGTCTGGCATGCAAACTTAGTGCAAGATTTTTAGGGCAAAAGGTGAGTGGATCATCTCACTGGGCTGCTGGTGACTCATCTCGTGGTTTGGTCCACTTGAGGGGAAGAGGAGGTGGAGTCAGGGAGGAGCAGAGATGGCCCAAGTAGACTTGTCCTATTCCTTTGGGATGACTTTGATTGAGGACAGACAAAGGACAGCAGACTATTTGTCACAAGGATGTGACAAAGAATAGATAAAAGCAGGTGAGAAAAGGAAAATTCTTCCCAGGCACCATTTGTGGGAGGCAGCCCAGCACAGGAGACAGACTGATGTATTTGGCATCAGAGGCCTTCTGTTCAGATCCTGGTCCTTCCACTGAGTGGTCCTAGGCAAGTCACTTTCCTTCCCTTGTCTCCTCATAGGTAAAATGCAGGGGCTGTACTTGATGGGCCTTAGGGGAAGGGGTCCCTTCCATTTCTGGTTTTCTGATCCTACGATCCCACCCACATGACTCTAGGCAACTAACTTTTTCTCCCTTGGCCTCAGTTTCCTCCTCTGTAAAATGAGGCTGTTGGACTCCTTGGCCTCCTGGGCCTCATCTGGCTCTAGTTTAAATACCTTGTGATCTATTGCTTAGCAATACAGGAAGCTTGTCCGCCGTCCGGAGTTGACCTCACTGAAGTTCCTGAAACCAGAGACGTGGGATCAGCCTATGGCTGAACCCCCACTACCTCACTCCACATTGCTGGCTTGTCAGGAGCTTCTCAAAAGAAAAGAATGGAAGGATTAAAAGCTTCGCTGCCCTGCAAACCACAGTGTGGCTTGGTGAGGGGCAGGTTAGGGAGGGGGCAGCGGGTGAAGTCCCCACGGGCAACAACTGCCCTGTTCCAGTGAACAAGTGTCATTGCTGCTACGCAGGGCAGGTTGGCTGGCTGGGGTGGGGGCACCTTCAGGGGGGGATGCTCTCCTGCCAGCAGGAGTCCTTTTGCAAGGGAGTTGGCTCGTGAGCCAGCAGGCCCCCAGCATTCTTTAAGAAAGCATTCCAGATTTCTGTGCGGCTTGGCAAGCCCACGGTGAGCTCGGGGGTTGTCATAGTGACATCTCTGTTGTACAGATGCTTTTTGTGGGCTTCGCTGTGCACTGCTGTTGACCCCGCCATGGGATACTCCAAAGTTGGGATGTTGGAGGGGTAGGGGGGTGAGAGGTGGGTGACGAAGGTATGATCTAGGAACAAATGTAACAGCCTTTTCTTAGGGCAAAAGAATAGAAGGTTTCCCCATACAATGGGCAGAGGTGTCAGAGGACCCGAGTTCAAATTTTGCTTCTGACACTAACTAGCTATGTGACCTTGGGTAAGTCACTTAACTGGGCCTCACTTTCTGCATCTGTAAAATGAAAGGGTTGGGCCTGATGACCTCTGGGGTCTCTTTCATCCATAGACCTAGGAGCCTATAATCTCTTTTCCTTCCCCAAGTTTTACTTCCAAACAGTTCCTTCTTTGTCCTACCTCTAGCTTTCCCACCATTCTTTGGGGTGGTCTCATTAGCACCCATTTTCCTGGCAGGAATGGCTTATCTGTACACTGTGTTTACCATTGATCTCTCCCCCACCCCACCCCAAGATTGCAGCAAAGTGATAGGAGACTTGTAGAATAGAAAACAGAAAAGGGGCCTTAAGAGGTCCTCTAATGCAGGGGTCCTTAGTAGGATTTCAGAGGGGTTTGTGAACTAGGAGGGGAAAAATAGATCTTTATTTTCACTGGCTTTTTTTTTGGTGAGGCAATTGGGGTTAAGTGACTTGCCCAGGGTCACACAGCTAGTAAGTGTCAAGTGTCTGAGGCCGGATTTGAACTCAGGTCCTCCTGAATCCAGGGCCAGTGCTCTATCTACTGCACCATCTAGCTGCCCCCTTCACTAGCTTTTTAATTGAAATTTAGCATCTCCTTTGATTATGAATGTTGTAACAAACATTCTTCGGAGAAGGGGATCCATAGACTTTACCAGATGCCAAGGACCCCAGATCCAGTGAATCTCCCTTCCTTTCAGCAGAAGAAGCTGAGAGCCAGAAAGAAGTGTGGCCTAAATAACCAATAGTGGGAGCCCTTCAAGACACTGAAGTGACCTTTGGGATGGTCGGGTGGCTTGGTGGTTAGGGACCACCCCCCTTACTACCTCTTCCCCCAGCTGCCCTCACCAAGCTGGTTTTCCAGCATGATGATCCATTCTGTACAATCAACTCTGGGGACAAAAGAGAGAAGTGAATAACTATGGCATCTTGAGAAAGTCTCTGCATTTTGAGTCAGAGGGATCTGGGTTCAAATCCTAGCTCAGTTACTTACTAGCTGCGGGACCTTGGGCAAGTGACTTCTGCTCTCCCAGTCTCTGTTTCCTTCTCTATCAGGTGAGAGCATCGATCAATTCATCCCCAAAGTCCCTTTTGCAGTTTCAAATCATTCCACGGTCTACTTCTCCCTCCTTTATGTGTTGAGTATTTCAGTCAGCTATGGCCAGGAAGGGGGCCCAGGCTTGGTGTTTAGGAGATGGGGAAGAGGTCCCAGAGAGGCCAGATTTCTTCCATCTAAGAAAACACCCCTGAGAGGGTGCCAGGAAGGCTAGGGTGTCAGTATCCTAGGCCAACCTTGCAAGGAAGTAACAAATGCTTCCCAGACCAAGTCAGGGAATCAGGCCCATAAAATCAGCTCCCCCCCTGCCCTCACCATGAAAGAGAAACCAGGAAATAGCTCAATGAGAGGCCATCAGCATGGGGCCGCTTTCCAAAACGCGAATTGCTCCTTGGACACCACTAAGTGGGTTAATAATTGGTCCCCAGGCTGGTAGCTGAGATTCCAGGCCCCTGGGCAAAGCTCCTGCATGATCCCCTTCCCTCCCCTCTTCCTTTCCCTCTCCCCACTCCCCGGACACAGATGGGCATCAACATTCTAGGCCTTTGACCCTTTCAGAGCATCGGGTGCTATCTGGTCTTTGGCGCCCAGAAGAGATCTGTATGATCTCTTGGGCAAGTCACTTTTTTTCTGGACCTCAGTTTCCTTATCTGAAAAACGAGAGGTGGAAGGTCCCTTCCTTGCTCTAAATCTATGAGTCAGCCGTAGACATTTTCTTCAGAGCCTGCTTCCCAACAGTCGATTTTTCCCACCTAAAGACCACCCCATCTGATCCCTACTTCAGCTGACTCTGAGTTGAGCATTAGAGAGGTGGGGAAGGAGGAAAGGTGAGAGGGAAAGGGATCCACCTTGCCCCCCTCCACTAACAGGCAGGAAGCATCCCCTGGGCTGGAATGCATTCTGGGAGATAACATTTCTTGCTCAGTCCTCTAATGCAGAAGATGATCTCACATCTGGCATAATAATCACACCTGGAGATGTTTCCCTTGGCCTTTCTCTCACTGTGGAAGGCAGGGGGTTCCCTTTAGAATCCACAATAAGGGATCAGTCCTTTAAGTTATGCATGATGCATGGCCCTGGCTGACTTTGGGGAGTGAGAAAAAGCTGAACTTACCCCCTGCCTCCACAGGAAAAGGCCCCACGGGTCAGGGAACCAACTTTGAAATGACTTTAGGACTCAAAGGAACTTTTGAGGTCCCATAGACAAAGGAAGTCGGTCCTTCTCAGTCTTTTATCCCATCTTATGAGTCTAGTACCATTGGGAAGGATTGCCAAGAACAGACTGTTATTGAAACAAACTCTCAGGTCTCATGTATTAAAGTCGAGTAATCTGGAGCATTTCTGATTTTGGCTTCTGGTACAGCAGGGGTAGGGTGGGGGTACTGAGGCAGGGGGCCGAACCAAGGAGGGGAGGCAACATAGTTTTCCTTTCAATTACCCTTGCAAGCTATCTGCTTCTTCCTGTCTTCCCCGTATTACTGGAGTACAGACTTCTTCTCTCCAATGGAGCCGGTGGGGACCCTGCTGGGGCTAGCCTTCCAAGGACCCCAAAGCTCTTCCTTTGAAGCGACAAACCAGGAGAGCATCAAAAGAGAGCTATTTGTATTCTCCAAAGCATCTTCTGTGCATTTTTATTCAGCACTAGGATCCAGTAGCACTTCAGAAGGAAGGGAATGTCGCCCTGTAGAAAAGGGCATTTATCCAGGGGGAACAAACTCAGGCAAGGCACCAAATGCTGGCTCTGTCAAGGTCAAGGTCAAGGTTTGACCTTGAAGGAGTCACTTCCTCACTCTAGGTCTCAGTGTCTTCCTATACAAAAGGAGGGGTTCATCGGAGATTATATTTACAGACCCTTCTGGCTTTGAGGAATCCCTGAATTGAAATTCAAGTTAATCCAGAGCTTTCTTCCACCCCAGTCTCCATCTTGAAGGCCTCAACAGGTACCATTCACTTTGGACTCTGCCTGCATACCTGGGGGAGCACTGGCCACCATATATTTCTTTCCTTAGAGTGGCTGCCATTGGGTGCATAGAATCAAGGCCGTATCAAACTGGAAAAAGCATTAAATGTGGGGTCAGTGACCTTGGGGCACGAATCAGTCTCTCTGGGTTTCCATTCCTTCACTGTAAAATGAAGGAGTGGGACTGCATGTCCCCCAGGGTCCCTTCCAGCTCTCAAGCTGTGATGCTGCACATCTCAGAATGTTAGAGCTGGAAGGATTCTCACAGATTAGCCAGCTTGGTCCCCAGGACCAGAGAAGGAATGTGACTTGGCTAAGATCACACAGCAAATCAAAGGTAACAAGGTAACAATCAACAAGATTCTAAACTCTGACTCCTTGGGGATTTCAGAAGAGGGATTCCCTGATCTCTGGACCACCCACCTGTGGGTCCCAGAGGCTCACATCTGCCTCCTAGCCTACTTCTACTGTCACTCACAGGGAAGGGTTTTTTTCTTGTTTGTTTTTTTACACTCTTATATCTGCATAGTGTGAAGATTCTCACTTTCCTATGGCAGGAAGATCCCACAGCTGTGTTGACCCCATCTTTTGCAGAGCCAACTAACTGTGGTGACCGGGGAGGAAGGGAAAAAGCTTGGAGTGAAAACAGATTGGAGGGGAGGGAAGTGCTTGCTGGGAAGGGGAGGAGGAAAGGGAAGGAAGGGGTATGGCTAGAGATTGGGAAAGAAGATTCCAAGAAGACAAAGCAGGCTCCCAAACCTAACTAGGTGAGGGTTTTGATTCCCCAAAAACAGGAAAGAAAGAAAGGCGAGAAGCAAGAGAAGCTGTTGGATTTAGGATGTAGATGAGAATGCACCCAGAAAAACCCCATGACAGAATTTAATGAAGTATTTCTGAGCTCCCAACTGAGCTTGGAAAAGTACAAGGAGAAATGTTACAGAGTAATGTTACAGCTGATGAGAATTCACTAATCAGACTATGCAAAACGCAAATTAATTGTAATGGACTGATACGGCACCTTGGGAAAGAGACTAAATTACAGTTTTGAAGATTGCATTGGAAACAGGTCATTTTGTTCCCCTCCTTGCCACCACAACTACCACCACCACCACCGCCACCATCATGCATGCAAAAGTAAATTACCTGTCTTGTTTGCTAAGCTCATTAAAATCTCTTCCATGAAAATGAGTCAATCGCAGAATCTGAATGTCAGGAGATGTTATGTAAAATATAGTAGTTTAATCTTTCCATCTCAGTCACTTTGGCTTAAAATGCTCAGTTCGGCTGATTTTACCCTGAGCCCACACACTGATGGAACCTGACGGGGAAGGGGGAAGGATGACTGACGGAGAAAAGGAAAGCTGTACCTCCGGAATAGTGTCACCTACAGAATAGATCTGGCAGCAAGATTTGCTCATTCTTTATCTCTGTCACCAAAGATAACACGTAGTTGGAGGGCTTAAAACATTCCTTCCCCATCTACCCCAGTAAAAAAGAATAAGAAGGATAATAATAATAATAATAATAGTAATAATAATAATAATTGCTTTGCCAAGGGACCGATTTGTAGCAGAAACAAAAAAAAAATCAGAATGGACAATGGCAAGTTGGGCACATACATGAGGAAGCCAAATATATCTATATATTTATACATATACACATAGATTTCCTTTCTCTCTCTCTCTCTCTCTCAAATGGCTGAACAGGAGGCAATTTTGGGAAAAAGGCTCTATGCAGATTCCAAAATGCTGGTGCATAAAAAGAGCTTCCCCTATCTGCGCTGGGGACAGAAAGAAAACTGCAAATGGAGACCCAAAGCCCTCCTCCCCAGCCCTCAATCTGCCAACAAAAGTCCAGTGTCCAAGGCAGTTAAAAAAAAAAAAAAGTAGGAATAGCACGCAAACACACACGCACACCAAAGAGGTGTGGTACTACTTGGAAAACCGTGAGCCTGTACAATGGCTTTGCCCTCATGCCACAGGGGCTCCGTTGGGGGTGGACGGAAGAAGCTCAGGGGGATGAAATGGTGGCCTTCTTTGCAGATACCCCAAAGTCAGCTTCTGTGGAGCCAAAATAGGCCCACCCCCAGGAAGAGTCTGCTGTTGGCCAAGCTTTGGGTTGGATGTATGGAGTTGGCCAGTAGTAACTGCAGGTCGTGCCCAGTCTCTGATCTCTCTTTCTCTCTCCGACTCCCAGCATAGACCACCACGTGTCAGTCCCAGATGGAAATGAAGCTTCTCCTCAGAGTTCCTATTGATGGCTGAAGCAAGAATTCAGAACTCCCCGGGTTTTTATTATTTTTTTTTAATTTTATTGCATTAGGAAAC
The DNA here is from genome assembly GCF_019393635.1 of Dromiciops gliroides. NCBI lineage: Eukaryota > Metazoa > Chordata > Mammalia > Microbiotheria > Microbiotheriidae > Dromiciops > Dromiciops gliroides. The sequence continues at coordinate 470,825,782 of NC_057864.1, read as the reverse complement.
AAAACTATTAAAGCATTGAAGACAGCCCTTTGGTGTCCCTGACAAGAAGATGGAGCTGGTTCTCAAGACGGGTCGTCCTGCCGGCCTCGGGTTCCCTTTGCCGAAAGCGTCTTGTTGTCCACCTCATTCCCTTTCCGGTTTCATGGAGGAAAAAAGTCTGCCCACTGGGCATGCACATGCATGGCGAGTTTGGTTCACAGTGTCGGGTGAAAGACTACTTACTACTCCATGCCGCTGCGGAGGATCTGATTGGCCGCGATCAACATGACACTGATAATGAAGGCCATGGCAAAGGCGCATATTAAGCTCTTCCGGACACAGGTCTGTCTGTTCTGCTTTTGGGAATGTACTGAGGGGAGGGGGAGGGAAACGAGAAAGACATGGGGAAGGAGAGAGAAGTGAGAGAAAGGGCAGAGTGAGAAAGGAGGCACCACCTTCTGGATTCAAAGTCATTCAACCAACATTTGTTAAATGCCTGCTATGTAGGAGGCACTAGGCTAGGCACCTGGGGCATAAACACACACACACACACACACACACACACACACACACACACAGAAACATTCCTTGCCTTCAGAGAGACTGCATTCTTCTATGGTAAAGTTTCTTAACCTGGAGTCTGTAAATATATTTTTTAATGTATTTTGATAAGTGGATTTCAATAGACTTGACTTCCTTTGCAATCCTGTATACTGTAAAACATGCTAAGGAGGGGTCTTCAGGTTTCACCAGATTGTCAAAGGGGTCCATGACACAAAAAAGGCTAATGAGATCACAGACTGAGTTCCTATCCCTATCCTATGATCCCATAAGCATTGATAAGTAGATGACAGATCATTTCAGGAGGGGACAACACTGGTCACTGCTAGGATTGCTCTGTGTAGAACCTGAGTTGAGCTTTGACGGGAGCTAGGGATTCTAAGAGGTCTAGGTCAAAGGGAAATGCTCTGTTGGCATGGATGACAGATTGGGCAAAGGCACAGTGGTGGGGGATGGTAGATCAAGTTAGGGAAAAACTTGTAGATTATTTTGGTTAGAATATGAAGAGGAATAGTATGGAAGAAGGTGGGCAAGGTCAGTAGGAGTCAGATCCTTGAAAACTGTTAAAAGCCAAATGAGGAGTTCTCATTTCATTCTGGAGGCAATGGGAAGCCACTGAAGATTTGTGAGCAAGGGAGAAAACTCGTGTCCCTGGGATCTCAGGGACCTGGGGAGCCCCTTCTCCCAGTGCTGGTTAGCACCTGTTCTGACCTCAGATGTTTAGAAGGTTGCCCGGGGTATTGGCAGGTTACATGACTTGCCCAAGGTCACTGAGTGCATGTGTGATAGGCACAACCCATTTTTTTAGAATATTGACTTGGTCACTAAGAAGCAAAATTTAACATGCTCATGGGATCAGAGATCAGGAGTTGAAAGGGAGCTTAGAGACTACGTAGCTGAATCCTTTTATTTTATATGTAAGGAAATTGAGTCACAGAGAAGTGAAGTGACTTGCAGAAGCTCACTTAGCCATTAAGTAGCTGGGGTGGGATTTGAATTCCAGCCCTTTGATTAAAAACTCCAGCAACATTTTCAGAGAACCATGGCTTGGCATCCAGATGTCACTGTTACCACAGAACAAAGAATTAGACTGAGTTTCCAGGCACAACAATATGTTATGTTCCAGGCACATCACCATGCCCATTTAGCACTAAAGATATTGCTGCTGTGACTTTCTTGGTCAATAGAGCAAAAGAGAGTCCCTAAAAGTTATGCCCATGTTTATGATAGACACAAAGTGTCTTTTGTTGGCATTGGTTTTGTGTCCATTCATCTAGATGGTCTTCGTTTTTCTTCCCCTCTTCCTGCCTTCTTTTACCTCCCTTCCCTCCTTTTCTCCCTCTCTTTCTCTCCCTCCCTCCTTTCCCTCCTTTCCTTCCCTCCTTCATTTTGTTTTATTTTCTTTTTATTTCTTCCTCCCCTCTCTCTTTTCCTCCCTCCCTCCTTCCTTTCTTCCTTCCTTCCTTCATTTCTTTTTCTTTTCTTCTTTTGTTTCTTCCTTCCTCCCCTCTCTCACTCTTTTCTTTCCTTCCTTCCTTTTTTTCTTCCTCCCTCCCTCCCTCCTTCCTTCCTTCCTTTCTTCCTTCCCTCCTTCCTTCCTCCTCCTATTTCTTTCCTTCTTTTCTACCCAGCCCTCTTACTGGGTGTTTCATAATTCACAGGATGTAGAGGAAGCATGGCCTAGTAGAGAGAACATTGGACTTAGTATCAGGAAGACCTAAGTTCAAATTCTGCCTCAGGTCCTTGCTATATCCTGTAACCCTGGACAAGTCACTTAACTGCTCTCAGCTTCCATTTCCTTACCTGTGAAATGAAGATAACAATGGCACCTCCCTCCCAGAGGGAAGAATATGGATAAAGCACTTTCTACACTTTGAAGGGTGATAATAATAGTGAGCATTTTTATAGCATCTTACGGTTTGCTATACACTTTATACCTGTTCTCCCTTTTGGTCTTCACACTTCTGGGAGGTAAGTGCTATTATTATCCCCATTTTACAGATGAAAAAAACTTGTCCAGGACCACAGGCAGGATTGGAACTTGTGATATTTAGGTGTAATGGAAGAAACTCAATTTTTTTTCATCCAGGGTATCTGAATTCTATGCACCCTCTGGTTTTTGTTTTAGGAAGAGTTGGCCCACAGTGGCCCAGCATGAGCAATGAAGTGGGGCCCATCACAGCAGTATGACAATTTCAAATGTCATCACCATGAAAAAAGAAAATCTCCTGTGTGAACATTTCCTTCTCTCCCTTTGTAATGGTGTTGGTGAGGGAGGCAGCATGTCATGGTGGGAAGAAGCTGAAAAACTGGGAGACCATCAACCTCACCAAGGACCTCAACAAAAATTCATTAAGTATCTTCTGTGTGCAGAAAAGCTTGGACTTTAATCCCAGCTTTGTCACTAGCTAAGTGACCTCAGGCAAATAACTTGACTTACTTAAATTAATGGACATTTGTATCTTCCTCTGAAAATGCAATGGTTGTTGGGGCAGCTAGGTGGTGCAGTGGATAGAGTACCGGCCCTGGATTCAGGAGGACCTGAGTTCAAATCCGGCCTCAGACACTTGACACTTACTAGCTGTGTGACCCTGAGCAAGTCACTTAACCCCAACTGCCTCACCAAAAAACCCCAAACCAAAACAAAAACAAAAGCAAAAGAAAAGAAAGAAAATGCAATGGTTGGAGTGGACAATTTTTTGAAATTAAATCTTATTTTCTATTATATATTTTGCAACTATCAGCAAACATTTCAATACATAAAGAATAAGGAAAATATGATTATTTAGGAAATTATGAACTTCTGTTAATTTTTCTTGATTTTTTAAAGTATATATTACATTTAACATATTATTAACAAACTTGCCCTATTTGTTTTGTGTCCTTTTCTGAATGGACTACACAGTTGTAAAAAGGTCTTTTATCTCTGACTTTCTAAGAATCCTTGATCTCCACATTCATTCCACTAAAAAAGAATTCAGTCTCAAAAGAAAAGAAAGACAAGGCTTCATAGTCAAAGTGTGTGTGTGGGGTGGATCTTACATCTTTCCCCTTGTGGCATAAGGACCTCCATCTTTTTTTTTTTTTGGATGAGGCTATCAGGGTTAAGTGACTTGCCTGTTGTCACACAGCTAGTAAGTGTCAAGTGTCTGAGGCCAGATTTGAACTCAGGTCCTCCTGAATCCAGGGCCAGTGCTTTATCCACTGCAGCGCCACCTAGCTGCCACAGGATGTTCATCTTTAAACTAGCTTCCACTTCAGTACAAAATGAGCAGTCTTGTTCATCTACCCCATCTTGGTGACTGCTTTTCCCCTGGTTCCCTGTCTTCCTTGCTGCTGAGCACAGCAAAGTGGCCATACTATGCTCCCCCAAGGTCAATGACAGATTAGTAAGCTTCCTGTCCTCTCTCCAAGGTCAGCTGCAGGCACAGACTCCCTGCTTGACTGACATTTGTTTTCTGGTTTCCGTCTGCTAGCTCTATAGCTCTATACACACTCATGTACATATATATATATATATATGTACATGTATGCATGCACATGTGTACACATACACGGTCTGCACGTATAGAAGTCATTACAATATATGAATATGAATAATAGAATATATATCGCATATATGCAATATATGTATATACATATAACATATACACTACAACACAATATATAGTATATATGTATACACATGCAATAATATAATACAATTCAATACAATATATGCATATGTACACATATATTCACATTCAGAGTTCACTTGGCTAACAGAAATTCTGTCAGCCAACAAGTTTCTCTCTCTCTTTCTCTCTCTCGGCCCGTATAATAAAGTTTCTTTCACTGACCTTTGAGGCAGCTAGGTGTCTTAGTGAATAGAGTGTTAAACCTGGAGTCAGAAAAACTTGAATTCAAATCTGAGCCTCAGACTCTTAGTAGCTGTGCGACCCTGGGCACGTCACTTAACTTCTCTTTGCCCTAATCCACTGGAGAAGGAAAGGGCAACTGCTCCAGTATCTTTGTCAAGAAAACCCCAAATGCCGTCATGAAGAATCAGACCTAACCATTACATAGTATATGTAATATATGTCATATTAACCTAGTTATATAGTTACACATGAACCAGTCATTTGACCATAATGTGGCAAAAGTCTGAGAAATGAAAAGGACAAAAAAAACAACTGGGGAATGGATTGGGTGTGGCAGGTCAGTCGGGAAGGTTCAAATCTAATGTTCAGGTGGAACAATCATCTTGGGAATCATTCTGAAAGCAACCCTAAGGAGCTAATTTATTTCTGACCTGAGCAGTTGATTCAAGAAGCAAGTGGGGAGAAGAGCAAATGTGGAGAAATCTACTACTTGAAGGAGATTGAGAGCCATGTTGCAGCCTGCAAGACCTTACTCTGGGGATCCTTGTGGCTGCTTTGATAGAAAAAAAATAATTCCAAGCTCAGGAAGAGGGGAAAGATCCGAGGTAGCTGGAGCTCATGGAGGTGAGCAGGGCTTTATTTCTGGTAAGTAGGGAACTGTTAGAATCATAACTCAGCATTTTTGCACACTAGGCAAGTACCATCAATTATCTCTAAGGCAAGGTGTGCCAAGTGTGTCTTCCTGTGAGGTTCTGAGAAGCTGGGAAGGGGATAAGGTCATCCCAACCCACCATTTGGTAGCTTCCTGTTTTAATTGATTTTACTGAAGCTGTAAGGGACCTGAGAAGCAATCTAATCCAACCCCTTCACTTTCAGGTAAGGAAACTGAGGCCTGTAGAAATTAAGTGACTTATTCAAGGTCACATGGGTAGTAAGTGTCAGGATCAGGATCTGAACCCAGGTTTTCTGACCCCAGATCTAATGATCTTCTCTCTGTACCATATTGCCTCCCATCAGAACTGTATAAAGTGGACATCCAGGATCTAAGCTCAGATCATTCCTCCCTAGTTCTACCAGCAAATTCATTGTTGAGTTTCCTGTTGGCAACTCCAATTTTAATGGGAGCCATTTGTTGGCCCAAGTCAGGTCCTGTCACTTGGTGAGAACTGTCATGATATCAAATATCAAATGAAATTAGATCCCTGTTCCTGAACATAACATTTGTGGATTTCCTCAAAAACAGAAGGAGGGGGGCAGCTAGATGGCACAGTGGATAGAGCACTGGCCCTGGATTCAGGAGTACCTGAGTTCAAATCCGGCCTCAGACACTTAACACCTACTAGCTGTGTGACCCTGGGCAAGTCACTTAACCCCAATTGCCTCACTTAAAAAAAAACAGAAGGAGGAATGGTTCTGATTAGGTAAGAAGTTCTCAATTTAAACACAAGTGATTTAGTTGATAGTATAGCTAGCTCTTATTTGGATTCAGTGGTTCTTAACTTGGGGTAGGAGAACTTGAAATATTTTTTTTTGATAACTGATTTTCCATATAATTGATTTCCTTTGAAATCTCATATATTTTGTTTTATGGATTTAAAAACCTTATTCTGAGCAGAGGTTCACAGATTTCTCCAGCCTGCCAAAGGGATCCAGCATACACAAAAATGACTACGATGACTTCTAATTGATGTATTGGCTGCTCTGTCTTTCCATATCAACCCAAGCCCTGTTGATGGTTGATATGGATAGACAGACATGTCTTAACCTCTCTTAGCCTCAGTTTCCTCATCTGTAAAATAGGCAAGATGCATCATGTTGTGGTACCTAGAATGAGGGAGAGGACTTCAGATTGACCACTTACTCTGTGTGACACTTCTGCCCTCTCCAGGATTTAACAGTCACAGAAGCAGCCTTTCCAAAGTGGACAGTGGCAGTGATGGGTTGTATCCTTTTCATCTGAATGTCATCATTGAGGAGGAAATGCCCAAGATGCACAACAAGAGCATCACTTACAGGTGTCAGGCCCCCAGGGCGGGCATCATGGGGTCAGGCTGATGTGGCTTATGTCATGATGAGTGCCTTTCAAGCCTACAGGAGAGGACTGGGGGCTTGGAACTGCAAAGTCCTCTGCTTCCCTTCCTTCCCTCTTCCTTTCCTTCTTCCCTCTCTACTTGTCTTACTCCTTCCCTTCCTCATTCTCTCCTTTCCTCCTTCATCTCTACTTGTCCTTTTTCTTCCCTTCCTCATTCTCTCTTTTCCTCCTTCATCTCTCCTTGTCCTTTTTCTTCCCTTCCTCATTCTCTCTTTTCCTCCTTCATCTCTACTTGTCCTTTTTCTTCTTTTCCTCATTCTCTCCTTTCCTCCTTCATCTCTACTTGTCTTACTCCTTCCCTTCCTCATTCTCCCCTTCCTCCTTCATCTCTCCTTGTCCTTTTTCTTCCCTTCCTCATTCTCCCCTTCCTCCTTTATCTCTACTTGTCTTACTCCTTCCCTTCCTCATTCTCCCCTTCCTCCTTCATCTCTCCTTGTCCTTTTTCTTCCCTTCCTCATTCTCCCCTTCCTCCTTCATCTCTATTTGTCCTTTTTCTTCCCTTCCTCATTCTCCCCTTCCTCCTTTATCTCTACTTGTCTTACTCCTTCCCTTCCTCATTCTCTCCTTTCCTCCTACATCTCTCCTTGTCCTTTTTCTTCCCTTCCTCATTCTCTCCTTTACTTCCTTCATAAGATCATAGATCTAGAGCTGCAAGATACCTCAAAGGCCATTGAGTCTAAGTCCTTTATTTTGTAGATGAGGAAACTGAGGCCCAGAAAGGCTAAATCATTTGCTCAAGCCCTGCTCCCTTCCTTTCTTTCTGCCCAGTTTCATCATCTTCCTTTGGTTGGTGTAAAAGAAGGAGTGCTGAGTTTGGAGTCAGAGGACCTGGGTTCAAATCCCATCTGTGCGACCTTGGACAAGTCACCTCACCTGAATTTCCTTATCTCTTCAATGAAGAGGTTTGGATGGTTTCTGAGGACCCTTCCAACTCAAGATATAAGACCGTACAATCAACACAAACACAAACTGCTCCTGATTTGACTTGGGACAACTCCTAAGCATTAATTTGAACAGTGTTTTAAAGAAAAAATCTGTTCCTGGCCAATGTTCTGAAGTAAGGAAGAGGTAACTGATGGGAAAGGAGAACTTGGTCATGAGGTTCAGAAATTTCTCTTTCTTGAGAAGAGACATGAATAGTGTGGGGTTGGGGGAGGTGGATGTTTTGGGGAACAAATAAATCTTTTCCCCTTTTTTGGTTGGTGTGACAGAGAATGATAGATGAATGCCTACAATCTGCATCTCTCTGTGAATTATGTGGTAAGTAAATCAGTGGCAAGCATGATCAATCTTAATGCATAGTCTAATTTTGCATAAGAACACTTAATAAAAAGCAGTTGATAAGCAGGTGGGCCAATAGGGCAGCCAGTCTGCGGGAGTCTACAAACCTGAGCCAGGGGGATCAGTTGATGGAATTACAAACCAGTCTCTGAGTGGCAATGAGGGGATGTTCATTGCAAAAGAAAATGCCTTCTGACTGGGAGGCCACTTGGTGTTGAAAAGACTATGATGGACTTAGGGTCAAATGAGCCAGGTTCAAGAGAAGTCTCAGCTCAGGTACTGATGAGCTCAGTGAACTTGAACATCATCTCACTGAGCCTCAGATCCCTCATTTGTGAAATGGGAACATTGGTACTTAGACTATATTCCCAGATGGTAGGGAGGGTCTTGTAAATTATAGAATACTATGGAAGTGTGGTCAGCTAGGTGGTACAGTAGTGGATGGAGTGCTGTACCTGAAGTTAGGAAGACTCATCTCGGTGAGTTCAAATCCAGGTTCAGACACTTACTAGTTGTGTGATTCTGGGTAAGTCACTTAACCCTGTTTGCCTCAGTTTCCTCATTTGTAAAATGAGGTGGAGAAGAAAATGGCAAACCCTTTTCAGCATCTTTGCCGAGAAAACTCTAAATGGGATCACAAAGAGTCAGACATGACTGAAAAATGATTGAACAACAAAATGGAAGTGTGTGCATTGTCCCAGGCTTGGTAGCATGTGCCTGTAATCTCTGCTACCAGAGAGGTTGGGGCCAATGAGATGTTTGACCTCAGAGCTCTGAGCTACAATGAGGTAAGCGGATCAGGGTCATCACTAAGTCTGACATCAATGTGGTGAACACCTAGGGTTTGGCAGGAGGTTAGGGATGGGGCATATCATCCACCAGGCTGCCTAAAGAAAGTGGAACTAGCCCAAGTCAGAAATGGAGCAGCCAAAGCTGCCTTGCTAATCAGTAGTAGGATTGAGCTCATGAGAAGCCAGTGCATTTTCAGCTTGGGTGAAAAGTCTCAAAAGAAGGAAAACAAGAAGAAATGTGCATTGTCATTAACACTCATGGGGCATGTGTCTGGTTACTGGCCCAACCTCTTCTCACTCGGTGCTCATTCCTCCATTACACATGTGAGATATTATCATCAATACAGTACAAATAACCAACCGCTAATAACCAAAAAGAATGAATTGCCACAAAATGATCAACTATCTGGCATTAATATTAATAGATGAGAGGCAGTGGGGTGTGACGGATAGCATGCCAGCCTCAGAATCATGAAGACCTGAACTTGAATTCTGTCTCTCATCCAATGCGGGGCAGTGGGAAAGAGGCTAGCCTTGGAACCAGGGGGCCTGGGTTCAAATCACAGCTCTGCTATTTGTATAACCTTGGACAAATTCTAAGGAATTTGGTCCAATCTCTCTGGGCCTCAGCTTTAACTCTGTGATTCCCTTTTGCCCTTGTCACCTGTTGCTTGGCCTCACCCTGACACCGAATCCTAAGGACCTTTCCATGTAGACCTTTCTCTCTACCTTCCAACTGCACTCTCTATGTATGCAGTCTCCCCTAATTAGGGCATGAGCTTTTTTGGATCAAGCGTCTGGCCTTTCTCTTCCTATTCTCAGCTTGGAGCACTGCCCTTGACACCTAGTAAGCGACTAATCAAGGCTTTTCTAAGCCATTCCATCCCACGTCCTAACACCCATGGCCAAAGTTCTTCCTCACCTCTGCAGGTAGAGAAGAGTACCAGATCTACATTGGCCAGAGGGGGCTCCTCGCCAAGGGCTTCCCTGGGCCAATGAAATCACAGACCTGGCCCAATATAACAACACTGATCATGTGAATAACTGACATTTACAGAGCAACTTTAGGCTTGAAAAGTGTTTTACCTACATTATTTCATTTGACCTTCATAACAACCCTGGGAGAGAATGGCCACAGCTATTATTGATTTCATTTTATAGATGAGGAAACAGTGTGGGAATGGGGATAGAGTCCAGGGCCAGCAAGATGCTACAAAAGAAGTGAGCCAAGATTCAAACTTAGATCCTCTGGCTCTATAGACAGTGCTCTTACCTCCCATTAAAAACCACATATATATAAGCTCATAGGATCATAAATCATCCCTCAAAACCCCTTCTTCCTGATTCCTAGGTAAGTGGTCTAGTCAGTATCCCATGCAGACTCTAATTTTATATTTACATTTGTATTATTGTATATTCATATACAAATACAAATATGTATATTTATATTATTCATATACATATTGTCCCTCCAGTATAATAGAAGCTCTTTGAAGGCTCTTTTGTTCAATTGTTTCAGTTGTGTCTGACTCTTAGTGACCCCATTTGGGGTTTCCTTGGCAAAGGTATGAGAGTGTTTGCCATTTCCTTCTCCAGCTCATTTGACAGATGAGGGAACTGAGGCAAACAAGTTCAAAGGACCTGCCCATGGTCACACAGCTATTAAATGTCTAAGACCAGATTTTAAGTCAGGAAGATGAGTCTTGCTGACTCCAGGCCTGGCTCTCTATCCACTTAGCTGTCCACTGGTTATCTTTATGGAGTTGCAAATGACTAAAGCATACAGGGATCACATGAAATGTATTATTCCCAGGAATTTATAGGGATCTGTATAAGGGGAGTCAACTTCTGGCTGCCAGCCATGGATAGCACATCATTCACTCAATCAAGCTACATTAATTCAGAATTTAGGGTGATTGGGTTAGACTAGAAAGGGCTCTGAGAAACCATCTTGCTACTTAGCCCTTTCCATGTTCAGAGGAAATTCAGGCTCAGAGAGAAGGGGATGATGCCCAGTGCCATGCAGCTAGGAAGAAGCAAGGTTGGAATTGGACCCTACATCCTCCTGACTCCCCCTCCAGGGTTCTCTTCCCTATGTCACTCTCTATTGGCTAAGCAAAGTCATTGTGTGAACAAGATGGCAGGGGGCACGCTTCATCTATTTAAGAAGAACAAACTGTTTCCAAGGAGCTTGGCAGCCCCTGACAAATATGATTTTTTTCCAACAAAGAAAAAAAAAGACATTTAGCATATTCATTAAAGCAGGACCAGGAGGACCTCGAGTTCAAAGCAGTTTTTTAACCATCAGTTTGTGGAACAATATGTACCTTGCACACAATAAAAGTACATTTTTAATAGCCTGTAATTCAGACTTATCTTTAGCCCAGACTGGCATTTCCCTCCATTTATCAGAATTGGTGAGTGAAGTTGATCTGGACAAAAGGCTGCCCTACCATTGACTGCTACTGGAGAAAACTTATTACACCAGGAGATGCACTCACCCCCTTCTCTGCAGGCCTTTCATTGAGCCTGAATGCCAAGCCTTTCCCCCATTTTTTGTTTATTTAGTTATTTCAGCATCTGGACGTGAGCTAGGATTGTGACCCCCAAATGGTTCTGGCTAATTCTCTTTGCACGCTAGCTCTGTTTGCAGCTAATCCTATCTAGAGTTTGCTTGGTCTTTCCTTGTCTGGGAATTCTACTCTTGGGAAAGGGGTCATAGCTAGAGGTGGAAAGGACCTCAGAGACCATCTATGTAAACCTTTTCAATTTACAGATGAGGAAAGTGAGTCCAACAGAGAGTTAGGCTGCTTCCTGCCCAAGGGCACGTCTGACTCTGGTCTCCTCTTTCCAACACCAGCACTCATACTTCCTCACATCTAGCTGCCTGTAAAGTTTTGGGGTTTTGGTCCACTCTGGATGCTGCCACTATGAAGTAGCCACCAAGAGTAGCTTTGTCATCTATGATAACAATCAGGAAATCATTGTGGAATACTATTTAAAAATTAAATACCTGGCTTTGTTCAAAAACATTTCCAAATGTCCAGAAAAAAACACACATTTAATTAATTCAAGAAGGAAACTTTATGCAGGTTGAAAAAGAACTTGGGGTATTTTGTTACATTGATGATAGACAGGATAACCTTGGTGGTGAGAAGGACTTTTATAGGAGCCCTGAGCTTTAAAGTAGGAAGGGAGAAGTGAGTTACTTGGTTGTCAAGGAAACTCTCTTGATTGAAAATGAACAAACAAACAAATATGGGTGAAGAAAAGGTGGTAAGTGGAAATATACAGTATCCTAGATAATATCTCATATTTCTATAGCATTTATAGATTAACAAAGCACTTTACGTATATTATTTTATTTGATCCTTTGGGAAAATTTGAGGATATCCTTTTTTTTTTCTGCGGGACAATGGGGGTTAAGTGACTTGCCCAGGGTCACATAGCTAGTAAGTGTCAAGTGTCTGAGGCTGGATTTGAACTCAGATCCTCCTGAATCCAGGGCCAGTGCTTTTTCCACTGTGCTACCTAGCTGCCCCCAATTTGAAGATATCCTTAAGCCATAGACTTAGAGAGGGAAAGATCGTATGGTCCAGTTTCTTCATTTTTACAGAAAAGGAAACTGAGGGCTGAAGGGACTTGCCTTAAGTCATGCTTGAGTTCATGTGTGATTCCAGAATCTTTTGAACTAGCCCTAAGAAAACACATGCAGGTCCTTAGTATTATCAAACCTCAGAGGAGAAAGATATTTTTATTCAGAAAAAGAGAGACTTGGGTGACACAGTGAGCTTAGGTAATGTTCAGGTGGGTAGCTATGTCTGGGTGAAACATCTTACCATTGGCTGGACACAGCCAAAGGGAGGTGCCATCTTTCACCTTGTGGTTACCACTGGAATTGTAGGCATAGTGCTTTAGATTGACTGATTGATTGTTCCAGGAGCACTTAGCCTGGATCTCTTCTTTGCACCTTTGCCTCCCTATTTGTCTCTGTTTTGTTTTGTTTTGCTTTGTTTTGTTTTCTTTTTCTGGGGCAATGAGGCTTAAGTGACTTGCCCAGGGTCACATAGCAAATAAGTGTCAAGTGTCTGAGGCTGGATTTGAACTCAGGTCCTTCTGAATCCAGGGCTGGTGTTTTATCCACTGTGTCACCTAGCTGCCCCTCTATTTGTCTCTGTACATCTTGCATCCTGACAGGGGAATATAAGCTCCCTGAGGGTAGGGACTGTTGGGTTTGTATCTCTGTAATGGTGCTTAATAAGCCATGCTTAATAAATGGGGAATTGACAATGCAGGAGCTGGAAGGGTCCCCACATCTCTGAAAGGCAGGCATCTGAAGCAGCTTCTGTCTCCTGTCTTGTGGTTATAGCAGACATTTTCCTGGGGTGGGGGTGGGGAGGGGACTATGTTCATTCTTCATATCCCCAAGTCAGGGTGGCAGGTATCTGCCCATGAAAATCATGGCTTGGGTGGGGGTGGGCTTGCCGGGGGCCCCGCAAGGGGACCTACCTCCTTCAAACTCCGTCTGGCAGTTTCCTGAGTTCTCATTCAGACTCTCTTCCTCATTGATAATAATGTTTTCAATGTCTTTCATCGTTAGGTGATCCCGAAACGCATGGTACAGGATATGCTTCAGCTCTTCCAGAGTTATCCTTTGCATGTCAAACTGTGGAAACAGAGAGAGGGTGAGGTGGCCTGGAGTGTGACCAAAGCATTCCTAGGTACATCTTGTCCCTTTGAGGCAGCTGGGGTACAATGAAGTTAGACATCCTTACTCTGAGTCCAGTACTTAATGCAATCCCTGGCATACAGTAGGCATGCAATAAATACTGATTTGATTGAGCCTGGAACCTCATACTTAGAATCAGAAATTTAGAGCTTGGAAGGACCTTAAAAGTCACCCAATCTGGTCCAAACCCTCATATTTGACAAATAGAAACTGAGGTTCAGAGAAATTAAGTGAGTTTATCCAAGGTCACAGAAAAGTATCAGACATACTATCAAGTAACCATATAATATACTCTGCTTTCTTCTTTTTTCCTCTTAGTGTTATTTTCCAATTACATATACAGATAATTTTTAACATTCATTTTAAAAATAATAGTTTTAGTTCCAAATTTTCTCCCTCCATCCCTTCCCTCCCTCCTCTCTAAGATGGTAAGCCATTTGATATAGATTATATATATACACACATATATACACACATATACATATATACATACATATATACATATACATACATATATGTATGTATGTGTATGTGTATATATATATATATATATATAGCCCCTTTTATGTAAACATTTCCTGTATCCTGATCCTGCCTCTAATATAGAGAGTCCATGGGGTAGTTGAAAATACACAAAAATTTAAATTAGTACAGAGAGCTAAACCTATGTCTCAATTTTAGGAATTTTCCTAACTGGGGGCTCTGAGTTATTATGATTGTATTATTAACATTTCATCTGATAAAAACTATAAAATACCAGAGGAAGGGAACACATGGACCCAAGGACCATAATACTTTCCCTAGGTTAAAAAGTGAACTAATTATTAAAACAATTAGGCTGATTCAATCTCCAGAGATAAGTAGGTTAGAAAAGAGAGGGAAATCGCTGAATAAGAGTTTAAACTAAATCACCACCAGGATCAAACAAGGAAGACTTGTGAAAGATTTAACCCCATTCCTATCCAACAGGGAGGAGGGAGCAGAAAGGATAGACTAAATCTGTACTCTCTTTGTGACACCTAATGGAATTATACTGAAAATTCTTGGCCCCCTTCCCCTGCAAATTGAACTCTTTGTTTAAACAAATAAATATAATTAAGCAAAAGATCCTTATCTGATTATCTCTGCCAAAGTATAGAACATAGACAAGTCTGTCCTCATAATTCTCCCATCCCTCTGAAGAGAAGAGGGAGAGAGACATTGCTCATTGTTTGTCCTCTGGGACCATTATTGACTTTTCAATTTCCCAGAGCTTGGTTTCTTTTCAGTGATTTTTTTTTTCATTTGCATCACCATAGTTCTCAAGAAGCAGTATGATACAGCACATAGAGTCAGACCTGGGTTCAACTCCCACTTCTGAGAATCTTGGCTGTGAGACCCTAGGTGAGTCATTTATCCTCCCAGTCCTCCATACAACTAAGACTATATGTCATATTTTGGAAGATCTGAGAATTCTGATGCTGATTCCTGACTGTATTTTCAGAAGAGTGCTTGCTGATGAAGCATTCCACCCACCTTCTGCCAGAGAGATGACAGACTCAGGATACAGAATGGGGCACGTAGTTTTGGACATGGTCAGCATGAGAATTTGTTTTGATTGCATGTTTGTTACAAGGCTTTTGTTTTTCTTTAATTTCCATTGTTGGGAAGGCAAAGAAGAAAAATATTTCTTCATTGAAAAATTTTTGAAGTCTGTAAACCATAGAGCAGATAATAATCCCAATATCCCAATAGAGCAGAAACATCCCAGTGAAACCATAGGCCAAGACCAAAAAATAATGTATTATGCTTTTCATTCTACTTACTTTGTTCTGACTCGAATCACATAAATCTTCCTATGTACATCTGAATTCCTCATAATTGTCATTCCTTATAGCATAATAATACTCCATTACAATTTATATGTGACAGTTTATTCAGCCACTCCCTAATTGATGGCCACTCTAAGAATGTGTTCTTAAGCAGCTATACATAAATCAAATCCAAATTCATGCCTAAGTGCAAGGGAAATTGGCAATTTAAAGGACTCCTTTAAAAGGAAATCCTTTTAAAATGGATAGTAGAAAGAGCAGGGCAACTAGGTGGCTAAGTGGATAGGGTGCTGGGTCTGGAGTCAGGAAGACCTGAGTTCAAATCCAGTCTCAGACACTCACTATCTGTGAAACCCTGGGCCAAGTTGCTTAACCCTGTTCGCCTCAGTTTCCTCATCTGTCAAATGAGCTGGAGAAGGAAATGGCAAACCACTCCAGTATCTTTGCCAAGAACATGCCAAATGGGCTCACAGAGTCAGACGTGACTGAGATGACAGAACAAGTGGAAAGAGCAGTGAATTTAGTCTCTACTCTGCCACTAACTTGCCCCATGATCTTAGGCAGGTTCTCTCTGGCCTGCAGTTTTTTCCTCTATAAAATGAAGAGTTTTACAGGATCACAGATTTAGAGCAGGAGGGCACCTTACAGGTCATCTAGGCCAACCTCCTCATTTTATAGATGAGGAAACTGAGGTGCAGAGAGGGCAAGGGATTTGCTCAAATTCACACAGGTTGTAAGTGGCGGAGCTGGATTTGAATTCAGGTTCTCTGGCTCCAAATCTAGGACTCTTTCTTCTGTGACATGTTGCCTCTCTGGGATCCTCCCAGCACTGACATTGGAGTCTCTCCTAGAGGAATAAGAAGAGTATGACTCTAGGGCTTGATGCTTTGCTAGCAATTTACCTGTGCTCTCTCATTAAATCTTCCCAATGACCTCATGAGGTGAGGGCGCATTAGGTACAAATCCCAATCTGCTGTGCGCTAGCCCTAAATCCCGGCCCTTCCAGTTCTGAATCTATGATTCCATTTGCATTTTACTCACCTTTTAGAGGAGGAAACCAAGGCACAAAATAGCCCTTGGTCTCACAGCCAGCCTCACCCTGGTACCTGGGACCTCTTCTCCCTAGAACATCCAACATAGCCCTCTCCCTGAAGGATGCCTCAGCCAAGCCCAGATTCCTTCTCCCATTGGTGAGTTCCTACTAGGACTTCCATCTTGTGCAGGGACCCAGGCTGTGCTACCTACCTTCCTTCCCCTCATCCCCCCTACTCTGCTCCTGACTTTCTGGACTTTAAAACCATCCCCCTAGCAGGGTACCTGCCTCACCTGTCTGCCTCTCCCTCCCCTGCTTTCTGGCTTTCTTTGGGAGATTGTCTTCACCCTCAAGCTCCTTGAGGGCACTGTCTTTCTTTTTGTTTGTATTTGTATCCCCACTGTTTAGAAGGCATCTGGTACATAATAAACACTTAACAAATGCATTCTTCATTCCTCCCTCTCCCCCTTTCCACCTTTTTCCCTTTCATCTTTCCTTCCTTCCTCTCTCCCTTCCTCCCTCCCTCCCTTCTTTCCTTCCTTCCTTCCTCTCTCCCTCCCTCCCTTCCTTCTTTCATTCTTCCTTCCTTTCCTCCTTCCTTCCTTCCTTTATCTATCTTCCTTTTTCCCTCCCTTTCATTCTTCCTCTCTCCCTTTCTTTCCTTTCCTCCCTCCCTTCTTTCTTCCTTCAATCCTTATTTTCTTCCTTCCTTTCTTCCTTGTTTCCTTCCTTTCTTCTTCTTCCTTCCTTCTTTCTTCCTTTTCATTCTTCCTTCCTCCTTTTCTTTCTTTCCTTCTCTTCCTCCCTCCTTCCTTCCTTCATTCCATCTATGATTCTATTATTCCATGGCCTCTCTAAGGTTCCTTTCGGCTCCAAAACCATGCTTTAAGTTACTTAACCTCCCTGAGCCTCAGCTTCCTTCTCTAAAAATCAGGGGTTGAACTAGATGGCTTCTGAGGTCTTTTCTAGTTTTCTCTATATAATTCTAGGACAAAATGGAGCATGTGAGCCCCATGTCATTACTATTTTGTGGACAGCAGCCTGCATCTTCAAACTTCCTCCTCTGTTCTCTTCCCCCTCCTCCTGTCTTTCTCTGTAAAGCAATTCCCACCTTGCTTTCAGCCTGCATCTCTGTTCTGCAAGATGAAAGGTGGGTTACCCAGACTTGTTGGCAGGTCCAAATGAAACAAGTTCAAGTCCATTTACACAGGGAAGGGGAAATGAAGGAGAGTGGTAAGGTAGAGGCTCCCTGAGCTGCCTTCTCTCCCAGGCTTTTAAAAATAGGATGCTCTGGGTCCAAGGAGATGTGGACCAACCTCTCACCCAAGCTCAAGTGATGCTGATCTGCCTTTTAGAGTCCATAGTGGAAAGTTCAGCACTTGGGGAAATGCTGGAAGATGGGGGGAGGGCTGGTCAATGGGAAGGAAGCATGTCAAAATAGCTTGAAATTCATGGCAAGGAATTGGGACCTAATGACAAAGGGGATTGGGAACAACAGAAGAATACTGAGCAGAGAATCCTTGTGGCCATGACAGCATAGTGGAAAGAGCATTGAATTCAGTCTGGTTTTCATTTGTCAGGATCACCAGGTTTGGCAAATCAAATGACTTGTTAGGCAATGTTAATCTCTCTTAGTCTCTATCTCCTCATCAGTAAAGTGGGGATACCTACAGAATCCAAGTGACAGGGTTGTGATCAGAGTAACCTTAACCAAGTCATTTCACCTCAGTTTCTTCTGCTATAAAATGAGTGGATTGAACTAAGGTCTTTCCATAATAACAGCTACCATTACACAGCATGTTACAGTTTACAAAACATGTTCCATAGATGTTATCTCATTTGATCCTCATAGCCATCATCATCCCCATTTGACAACTTACCGCCTGGGCAACCCTGAGCAAATCATTGAACTCTCTCAGCCTCAGTCTCCTCGTGTGTAAAATGGGAACAGTAACAGCACTGACATGACAGGACTGTAGTGAGGACAAAGTGAGGTAACATGTATAGAAGGTGTTTTGCAGACCGTAAAGTGCCATATAAAAGCTATTTATTATCATACTATAATTAAGGGAATGGGCTTACTAAGATGTGGCCCTTGGAACAAAACACAAAACTCCAGATACAGTCTGAGCAGGGCAGAGTCCAACCAGACTGGTCCTTCCCTAATCCTGGACACTGTGGCCTGTTTACAGAAGTTGAGGTTAGGCTGTCTTATTACGGAACTTGCCATATACTCACTAACACTCCTAGATCTTTTCCCACATCAGTGGCTCTCCCCCATCCTGTGTTTGTGACATTGACATTTTAGGTCCCTAAATGTAGCTTTACATTTGTCTACATTAAATATAATCTTATCAGATTAAACATGCTATTCTACCCACTTTAAATCTCTAGGGAGCAATTAATTAATAAGGATGTACTGGGTAACAGGCACTGGGGATACATAGATTAAAATGAAATATTTTGGGGGCAGCTAGATGGTGCAGTAGATAAAGCACCGGCCCTGGATTCAGGAGGACCCGAGTTCAAATCCAGTCTCAGACACTTGACACTTACTAGCTGTGTGACCCTGGGCAAGTCAATTAACCCTCATTGCCCTGCCAAAAAAAGAAAGAAAGAAAGAAATATTTCCTGCCTTCAAGGAGATTACATTCTACTGGGAGGATGACATGTTCACAGAGAGCCAAATACAATACACATGCAAAATAAGTGCAAAATTATTAGGGGTTGGGGCCCCAACATTTTCTTAGTCTATGACATAGGATTCTTGCCTATGCCACCAGTAAGATTTCTAAGCTGGCCTAGAATTCTTACTGGCTCCCTAAGGGTCTTCCTCACAGATTATAAACAATGTGTGTCTAATTATTCAATAATCCAGATGCTTTATAATGACACTTCCAACACCTATTTTATTTTTCCCCTCTGGTCATAGGATCATATATTTAGAGCTGGAAGGTGACCTTAGAGGTCATCCAGCCCAACTCCCTTATTTTACAGATGAGAAAACTGAGGCTCAGAAATTAAGCAAGTTACCATTGACAACAAGGGTTAGTGGCAGGTCTGAGATTTGAACCCAGGTCCTCCGGGTCCATAGCCAGTTATCTTTCCACTGTCCCACTCTGCTCTTTCCAAACTATTTTATCATTCTTTAAATAAGACTCTTTTCAGAGTTGCTCCTTTTAGAGGAAGAGAGGCTGGTAGGGACTGCTCCTCACAAGGTCCTGCATCAGCCTATATTTGCCAAGTATCCCTGAGCCAACCCCCTCATAGCTGGGACATTGCCCCCAGGGGCAGAAAGCAATGTAGCTGATCAGCCTAGGGACTCATGAAGAGGCTGCTTGGGCTGGTGAGTTATTCCAGGTCACCTTTTCTAGGTACATATGAAATGAATAGAAAATTGTCAAATTCAAGTGAGAAATCAATTGGACAAAGCAAAGCAAAAAGCCCCAAAGAGGAGGGCTCCTGATGTCAGTGTGTGCATCAATCGACTTGGGCGCTTTTCTCTTGCCAGGCTTCACCCACTGCAGGAGGAGATGGGGTCAGGGAAGATAAGGTGCCACAGTCTTCGGTGAAATGTTTCTTGCCATGGAAAGTGAATGCGAGAGCTTTGGAGTTTAAGACAGACTCACAGGCACAGTCTCAAGGGAGTAGACAAGAATGAAAATTTATGAGCACCTCTCATCCAAAGGAAAACAACAGATGGACTGGACCCAAAGCCTCTGAAGCCAAAGAGCTCATACTTATCCTAAGACCTTTACATGGACATTTAACAAAGGAAGCAGTGGGGCATAATGGAAGGAGCAGACATGTAGGTCTGAGTTGCTAGCTGTGCCCCCTCCTTTTTGGCTTTGGACCACTTGCCTCACCTCTCCCAGCCCATTTCCTCATCTGTGAAACTGAGGATAAGAGTATCATATTTGTAGCACTTACCTCAGTGGGTACTTGTGACCATTACATGAGATAACGTACCGCATAATGCTTTGGAATCTATAAATCACTATAGAGATTCAAGCTATTGTTTTTAGGGATAGAATCAACAGCTCTGGTAGAATGGGTAAAGAGTCAGGCTCTGAGTAAGGAAGACATGGGTTCAGGTCCTGCCTCTGACACATATTGGCTATGTGACCCTGGACAAGTCCCTTAACATCTCAGTGCTGTAGATAATTCTCTAAGCCTGTAATTTTCAGAGCAGGTATTAATGATTTGCATTGGTACAGGTCATTTTCTCAATGAGAATTGCCCTACGCTAATGAGGTATCAGGTCTATACACACACACACACACACACACACACACACACACACACACACACACTAAATACTGTAATATGGACTTAGAGAAATAGAACTGGCAAAACTCAAGAGTAATCTCAGTACTGATTTGATTCAAGCATATTCTCTCTCTCTCTCCCCCCCTCTCTCCATCCCTCCCTCTCTTTCTCTGTCTCTCCCTCCCCTTCCCTCCTTCTCTTCAGTCTCCTTCTGTTCCCCTCCCTCCTTCTCTCTCTCCCCATCCCTCCCTCCCTCTCTTTCTCTGTCTCTCTCTTTCCCTCCCTCCCTCTCTCTTTTTCTGTCTTCTCTCTTCCTCTTTCCTTTTTCTCTCCTCTCTCTTTTTCTCTCTCCATATAAATATATATATATACAAAGTATTTGTACATATATATGCACACATTTATACACAACTATATAGGTATGCACACATACATATATATACACACACACACCCCTAATATGTACTACATTGCAAAAAAAAAAAAAAGAGATAGAACAAAGTAGCCTCTGTCCTAATGAAGTCTACAATCTAGTTGGCAAAAATAAGCATATGAATAGCTATACTACAAATTATAATAGCATAATGATAATAATTGAGAAGCAAGGTAGCATAGCTCTGACATACTACCAGTTAGTCAGTCAACAAGCATTTGTTAAGCACCTATTGTTTGCTAGGCACAGTGCTAAGTGCTAGGGATGCAAAGAAAAGCAAAACCAAAACCCCAGTCCCTATTATCAAGTATTTCACATACTGGCTGTGTGACTCTGGGTAAGTTACTTAACATCACACTGCTCTAGGCATCTGACTCTTAACTTCTGTAAACCTCAGTTTCCTAATCTGTAAAATGAGAATGTTGAACCAGATAGTCTCTAAGGTCCTTTATAGCTCTAGGACTATGGCTAAATCACAGATGAGGTATTGATATGTATTAGTGGAAGGATTTCTTCATGGGGTTGGAATTAGGAGCTTAGACTAATAACCATCACAAGCAATAATAACAATGAAAGTATTAATGAAAACTCACAAATTTGTACCTCTTTGAAACTTGAAAGGAAGTGTTTTACTCAAAACAATCCTGTGTGGCAAGTGAGAAAAGCATTATTACACTTCTTTTGCAGAAGAGGCAACAGAAATTAAATGACTTGTTCAGAGTCACACAGGAAGTGTGAAAGATTTGAACACAACTCTCTCCTAGGATCCAGGTTCGCTGCTCTTTCCAGTATACCACATTACCCGAAGAGCACCAGTGAGGGTGGTTTAGAACACATAAGGGGAAGGGAATCACTTTTTGCTGGGGGATCAGGAAAAGCTTCCTGGAGTTAGTAGCCCCAGAGGTACACTTTGAAGGAAGGGGGAGATTCAGTAGGCAGAGATGTTGGAGAAGACCTTTCCAGGCTCTGGGGGTAGTGGGAACAAATGTAGGGAACAGCAAACAGTCTTGTTCGCCTAGAAGACGACGATGATGATGGTGGTGGTGGTGGTGGTGACATCATCTTAATTAAAAGGCATTTTTGCAAATAACACCCTGATCCTGGGCAAAAGCATGCCATCTCCCAGAGTCCTGGAAATAATCTGCTCGGGCTTACCAGTGAATTGCTCAGTATTATAGCCGAGGTGCCTCCAATGAATCATGCACAAGTTTTCACATTCAGTCTATAGAACCAGGAACTGGTGGCAGACAGATCCCTCAGGACGTCAGCCCATTTTTCATCCCTCCCAGGGATACTTATCAACTTGGTGTATCATAGGACGGGAACCAGCAAAGAAAGGCTAAGGAATAATAACAGAGCTCATGGTACAGATCTTGAGAAGAACAGAGAGGGGAAACAAAGTCACATAAGTCCACATGGAGAGATACATACATGACTCCCATCCTGTTTCAGGGAGGGGGAAGATTTGTCTATGGCAAGCTTCAGGGCCAGTTCTGATTAGAGGAAACTGAAGGAAAGAACAAGGGATCAGAGGCAAGCTTGTGTGGGACAGAAAGAAAGCAGGGTTCCTCTGTGTTTCCTCTGGTGTATAGACACAGAAACCAGCATATCTGCAGACATTTATTTATGGACAGTCAGATGGGCCAGGACCAGTGGAAGGGACACTCACATCTTATTTCCCTCTGATCTGTCTGAGGTTTCCTTGATGAATCATCATTCCTGTCCCATGCCCTAATCTCCCCCTAGGCTCTGTCTCAGAACCTTCCCCTTTCTCCTTCTGCTCCCACATTTTTTAGTGAATTCCTCAACTCTGATGAGTTCAATCAGTCATTATGCACCTACTAAGTACCAGCCACTATTCTAGTCATCAGAGATACAAAGAATAAACTAATCCCCACTATTCACAAGGAGTTGGCATTCTGATGGGGAGACAACAAAGATATGTGTTATATACACAGTACAAACATGAAGCAAATCAATACAAATGCATACAAAGTAGCTGGGCACCTAGATGGTGCCATAGTGCATAGAGCACAATGTCTGGAGTCAGGAAGACTCATTATCCTGAGTTCAAATCCAGCTTCAGACATTTACTAGCTGTGTGACCCTGAACAAATCATTTCACCCTGTTTGCCTCAGGGTAAACATCTATAAAATGGGCTAGAGAAGGAAATGGAAAACCACTCCAGTATCTTTGCCAAAAAAAAAAACCCGCCAAAACAGGAAACAAACAAAAAACAGAGATGGGGTCACAAAGAGTCAGACAGGATTGAAAAACGACTGAAAAATACAAAGTAGTTAAATATATGATAGTTTTGGGAGGAAAAGCACTAGCAAATGGGGGGTTAAGTGAATGGCTTCATGCAGAAGATGGTGCAGCTCATACACCATTGAATCTCACCCTAAGGGATGAGAGGGAATCTAGGAAACTAAGGTAAGGAAAACATGGAGGCATTTGGGATGGCCAGTGCAAAAATATAGAGATGGCAAATGAAGAGAATTCTGGATCTGGAGTCAAGAAGACCTGAGTTGTAATTTGACTTGAGACACTAGTTGTGTGACCTTGGGCAAGTCAGTTAACCTGCTTGCCTCAGTTTCCTCAACTGTAAAGTGAGGATAATAATAGCAGGGTTGTTGTGAGGATCAAATGGGATGGAAATTGCAAACTGTTTAACATAGCGTCTAGCACACAGTAGGTGAAATATAAGTACTTATTCCCTTCTCTCTCCCTTCCTTCCCCGGTAGGTCAAAGATAAAAATCAGCACCAAATTAGAAGAAAGAATAAAAATGAGAAGACAGTACGGCATTTAATTAAAATTGCTCTAAGACGACCTAATTAAACAAGCCATTAATACTGAAACATAGGAAATGGACAAAAGGACATAAAGTGACATAGATTATTAACCATTTCCCGTGAAAGCTTATTCTGTGAAAGACAATCACAATAATTAGAGATCAAAAGAGCTTTGGACAGCAAACATTCGATCACCTTGCCCACGTGGAGAGGCAGAGCAATGAAGGACAATGTAAGTGCAGAATGTAAACTTGCAAAATTTTACAGAGCATGGAAGAAAGATATGAGAAGAATTGACACATAAAAAAAGCTATTGGAGGAAAAATGCATTTGCAAAATGTATTATGGTCATTTAAATCAGATCATTCTAAAAGCATTTAGGATTAAAACTGGAAGGAGGGCAATAGACAAAAAAGTAAAAGATCTGTAATTTTGACTCTTTTGGGGGGCAGGGCAATGAGGGTTAAGTGACTTGCCCAGGGTCACACGGCTAGTAAGTGTCAAGTGTCTGAGGCTGAATTTGAACTCAGGTCCTCCTGAATCCAGGGCCTGTGCTTTATCCACTGGACCACCCAACTGCCCCCTGTAATTTTGACTCTAACCTTGTAGTCCCTGACATGTTGCATGAGAAAGTAGAAAGTCCCTAAGGAAAAGAAAATATGGTAGGACAAACAGGGCATACAGCAGATCTCATATCAACAAAGTAGATCTATGATAGGGGTAAGAGAGTTTTGAAGGCACTGGCAAATCAATTTTCAAGAAATCTCATGGATGGAAAGTTTGAAATGATTGAAAAAATTATTCATTACCACTGAAAAAAGGGTGATCAAGAGGGCATCACTTACTATTGACTCATGTCTACTTTATCTCTACAAAATATTTATGAGGATAATATTTCGCATTCATCAAGGGCATCCATGATGAAAATATTTAAGGTCTTTCATATGTGTTCTACTGAAAACTTTATCTTTTTAGTCACATAACTAAGTGAAAGGTTCAGAAAATACAAGATTCCATTGTGCTTATTATTTGCACTCCCCTTTCCAACTGAACACTCATACAGCTGTCAGAATGAATTTCCTAAAGTTTTGGTCTGACCATGTCACTCCCCTGCTCCATAAATGTCAAGGGCTCCCAATTACCTCTAGGATCACATATAACCTTCTCTGACTTATCATTTAAACTGTCATTTAAAGCATCCAGATTGGATCCACTAAAAATTTATGTTAGCTAATCTATACTGGGCACTCACTGCAGTAAGGCAATTTTACTACTGCTTCCTAATTCTTTTTCTATCATTTACCACAGCAGCTATTCTAAACATTTCTTTTTTCTCACAACACCACTCATCTACTACCCTCTCCACTCAGGATCTTGCTTTCTATTTTACAGAAAAAAATGAACCCATTTGCAAGAGTTCCCATTTCTTTTTTTCTTCATCTCATATCACTCTGATATAATCAGTCTTCTCCTTCACTCTAATCTCTGATGAACATGTAACTGTTCTGCTGGCTAAGGCCAAACCATCTATATATGCCCTTGGTCCCATCCCCTCCTGTCTCCTCCATCAGATTTTATCATTTGCACTTTCTAGCTAATCTTTAATCTCTCCTTGTCTACTCCTTCCTTCCCTTTTGCCAAAAACATGCCCAAATGTCCTCCATCCTTTAAAAAAATCATGATTCAATCTTACCACACATACCCTTCCAAACAAAGCTCCTTGGAAAAAAACTGCCTCCACTCAATATCTCCCTTACTCTTCTCTGACTCTTTTAAAACTTCAGCAATTTGGCTTCTGACCCTATCACTCAACTGAAACTTTTCTCCAATCACCAGTTCTAATGGTCTTTTCTCAATCATGATCCTCCCTTTATCTTTGCTAAATCTCACCCTTTTGATCACCTTCAACTTTCAGATAGCCTCTCTTTCCCAGGTGTTTGGGACTCTGTTATCTCCTACCTGTCCAACCACTCCTTATTCTCCTTTGCTGGATCTTCATTCATGCCATGTATAGTAGCTATGGGTGCACCCCCAAGGCTTTTCACTATATATGTTCTTACTTGGTGATATTACCAGCATCATGGGTTCAATTATCATCTCTAAGCCTGATTACCAGATCTATATCATGTGCCTTCGTCTCTCTCCTGAGGACTAGTTTCACATCAACAAGTACCTGTTGGGCATCTCCAAATGTATCATTTAATAGACATCTCAAATTCAACATATCCAAAACAGAACTCATCTTCTTTTCCTGAAAACACACTCTTCTTCTAAACATTCCTATCACTGTCCAGGGTACCATCATCCTTACTGTTACCCAGGTTCAAAATCCGAGTGTCCTCCTCAACTCATTGTCACACATGGATAAGTTTCCAAATCTTTCCAACTCCACCCTCACAACAGCTCTAGAATGGGTCCCCTTCTTTCCACTCACCTCAGTGCCACCACCCTTGTTCAGGCCCCCATTACCTCTCACCTGGGCTATTACAACCACCTTCTAATTGGTCTTCTTGACTCATCTTCATTTACTTTAATATATCCTCTATGCAAATGATTTTTCTAAAGCATGAGTCTAACCATGTCACTCTCTTCATCATCATCACCACCACCACCACCATCATCACTTACATAGGGCCTACTGTGTGCCAGGCAAAGTGATAAGACCTTTATAAGTATCCTATTTGACCCTTACAACCACCCTAAAAGGTTCTATGATTAACCCATTTTACAAATGAAGACATGGAAGCAAAAAGAAGTTAAGTGACTTGTTCAGAGTCAGTCACAGTTAGTAAATGTCAGAGGCTGGATTGAAATTGAGGGCTTTGTGATTCCAGGTCCAGTGCTCTCTTCAATGAGCCACCTAGCTGCCCCCCTATTCAATTCAATGGCTCCCTATTTTCTCTAGAATTAAATATAAACTGGCATTTAAAGCTTTTCACAACCTGGTCCTTTCCTATCTTTCCTTTCTTCTGAAGCATTAGCTTCATCCTTACGCTCTGTGGTCCCCCTATACTGGCCCATTTGTTGTTCTTTACACACAAGGCACCAACTTTTATCTCTGGGCCTTTTCATTGGCTGATTCCTACATCTGAAAAGCTCTCCCTCCTAACCTCCACCTCTTCGAATCACTGGTTTCCTTAAGACTCAGCTCACTAGCTGCTTCTTGCGGGAAATCTTTCCTGGTCTCCCCCTCCCCAATTCTTAGTGCCTTCCCCTCTTTTAACCCTCTTCACCTTTTTAACCTGAGGGCCTATAAACTTTCTTTTAAAATATTTAAAAAACTATTTCCCCTATCATTTATTTCCTTTGAATCATACGTATTTTCTTTTATTTACTTAAAAACTTTATTCTAAGAAGAGATTCACAGGCTTCCCCAAACTCCAAAAGGGGTCCATGACATCAGGTTAAGAAGCCCTGATTTACTCTGTATGAATCTTTTATGGAACAATTGATGCACACTTTGTTTCCACTATTGGAACATAGCCTCCATGAGGGCAGGGAACTGACTGTTCTTGCCTTTTCTTTGTATCCCCAACACCTTGAACAGTACCCAGGACAGAGGAAGCACCTACAGATGCTTGATTATTTCACTGAGTACTTTATCACTCTAAAGTATAGAGAAACATGTGCCATTATTTCTTTTCTTTTCTTTTCTTTTCTTTTCTTTTCTTTTCTTTTCTTTTCTTTTCTTTTCTTTTCTTTTCTTTTCTTTTCTTTTCTTTTCTTTTCTTGGTGAGGCAATTGGGGTTAAGTGACTTGCCCAGGGTCACACAGCTAGTAAGTGTTAAGTGTCTGAGGCCGGATTTGAACTCAGATCCTCCTGAATCCAGGGCCAGTGCTCAATCCACTGCACCACCTAGCTGCTCCCATGTACCGTTATTTCAAGCAAGCAATGAATAGCACTAAGTATATTCCAGGAACTGTGCCAGGTCCTGGGAATAAAAACCAATCAATCTTTGCATCAACAAATATTTGTTAAATGACTACTATGTGCTTGGCACTGGGCTTGGTACTGGGGATACGGAGATAAAAATGAGAATATCCCCTGCCCTCAAGGAACTTACATTTCATCATCTTTTATTACATTCTATTATTTTGGAGAGTGGGTCAGAGCAAGGTGAAGATGTTTTAAAAACTCTTACAACGGGGCAGCTAAGTGGCACAGTGGATAAAGCACTGGCCCTGGATTCAGGAGGACCTGGGTTCAAATCTAGCCTCAGACACTTGACACTTATAAGCTGTGTGACCCTGGGCAAGTCACTTAACCCTCATTGCCCCGCAAAAAACAAAAAACAAAAAACAAAAAAAAACCCTCTTACAACTCATCCAATATTTCCTCCTCAGTCCACTACTGATGAAAAGGAATTTTGTAGACCACTGGGAAATGATGGAAAGAAATGGAGGTAGTATTTATTTATATGCCTATTCACAAAACTTACTTGCTTAATTACTTATGCTCTAGCTCCCTTCCTCCCTCTCCCTGAAAAGCTTAGGAGCCTAAAATGTTGCCCAGGTAATACATTAAAAAATCCCGCAGCATTTAGAGATTTGGCCTGTCTTGGTAGAAAAGTGTAGCACCTTAAAGACTATTTTAAGGCCTCAAATGGTACAGCATTTGGAGAAACACAGCTTGAGTAAGGAGAGCTTAGCATGATTTCAAGAAAGAAATGTCATGCTAACTTGCTGAAGCTGTTTGTGGTTCTGTCTGCCAGGGTCTATATACAAGGTGGGTGCCTGTTCGGGGTGGTGCCAAGTGCCTGTTTGCAGTGAGCATCTTCCCTGAGCCTCTAATGTTTTTGCCATTCTTTGTATGCTCAGTGTTTGGCACACTGCCTGGTACATCATAAGTGCTTAACCAGTGCTTCTTGACTTGATTTATCTTGTTGAATTGGAAAGCCATCCCACCCAGCCACCCACTCAACTGGGCTGGTCATCTTAGTATATCTAACCCATCCAGGGTCCCAGCCTCAGACTAATGCTGTCCCGGGAAACAGTGGGCCAAGAGGAAGGAGTTCAAGTCTGCAGCCAATTCTAAATTAAGGCAACTTTGCCACTCAGCCTGGAGCCATGCCAAGGAACCAGCCTAGTGAATTTTCCTCTGCAGTGTCTGTAGCAATAGACACTGCAGTCCACAAGCTATAATTGTTCTGGAAAACTCTGATAATAAACGAATACATTTAGTAGAGCATAAATAAACATTGCTATGTCTCCTGGTGCTTGTAGGGCTTGAAACCACAGGCCTATTAGTTGTTCTGGAATTAATTTTCCACTGGAGGCTGTCAGGCTCTGGCCCCTTACTCATAATACATTCCTCCTGCAGTTAGAGCTACCTGTGATCACACTTGGCTTATACCATTCCTCTATATCACACTCTGTACATATCCAAAATGCCATCTGCCAATTGAATTTTCAAAGCTTCTCTATTGGTGATTTGGAGTCCTGGAGACACTTTCTCGTAGGGGTCAGCAGGATGGCTAGTGGCACGAAGACTCATCCCTAACCCTGCCTTCAGATTCTCCTTGGAGGGATAGGAAAGAAAGGTGAAGAAGAGTATTTAGAAATGCTCAGAGTTCCCAGGAGGGGTCACATCCGGCAAGGCTGACTATAACAGTGATTAAGCAAATTCCCAGCCAGGGTGATAAGACAGGGGGTTGGTTGATGTTGAAAGAAGCACATATGTCTATGTTTCCATAAAATAAAAAGCCAGGCTGAGGTGGTATCGTGATGCCTACAGACATTCTGGATCCAAGGGGTTGTGATAAGCAGATCGCTCATTGGTTGAGCAGAGATTCTATATCCCAGAATCAGTACTAGATCAGGAAGATAAAATACAGAATACTGAGAATTCAACCATTAATCCAACTCAACCTATTTCCCCAAAGCTTCCATTTTAAAAAAATGGATCTGCTTGCATTCCCCACCCCTAAGTAAACAGTGATTTGTGGGTAGGATCATAGTTGGCATCTACTTAGCCTGATTTAACCATTTCTCTCAGTTCTGGGGATTTTATGGAACACAGACATGCTGAATGCATGTGAACTTCTCTCTTTTTCTGTCTAAAAGAAGATGGTCACAGATCCTAGGATAGCTTCTAGAACTGGCCATGTAGTCCAATCTCTTATTTTACAGATAAGGAAACTGAGTCCCATTTAAAGCAAGTAAGTGATTGCCTTAAGTCATGCAGGGAGTGTCAGAGTATGGATTCAAACTCAGGTGCTATGACTCCAAGTTCATTGATTTATAAGGGAACTTAGGATCAAAGAGAATTCTAGAAAAGTTCTTAGAAATTGCTTCCTTTTTTCTTCTAGTCTTTTAGCCTTGGTTTGACAAAGAGGCATATTTCTTTCCCCTCCTTTGATAGATGACCTGTCCCAAACTCTTAAGTTTACTTCTCTAAGAAGCATGAACATCTAATATTCCAGAATTCTGTCTTAAATGTACATACAAGAATGGACAAGAAGAGCAAGGCCACTTCTGCCACTTGTTACCCCTGGACAGAGGGAAATGTCAATATTTATAGAGCTCTTTGTCTTTTCCCTTTTACCCTGAAATGATTTTTGAAACGACAATTGCCTTCATTTTTATTCTTTTGTTTTTGTTTTTTGGTGAGGCAATTGGGGCTAAATGTCTTGCCTAGGGTCACACAGCTAGTAACTGTAAAGTATCTGAGGCCAAATTTGAACTCAGGTACTCTTGAATCCAGGGCCAGTGCTCTATCCACTGTGCCACAATTGCCTTCATTTTTGTTTTAGAAATGAGGACTTTCAAGGTAAGTCTTGGAGCCTTCCAAACATCAGCTAGTATTAGCAAAAGCTGAAAGCTAAAGTTATTCAGCTAAGATCCTCTCTCCTGTCTTGGGTCACAGGGCTATCTACTCTCCTTCCTTTCAATAATTAGTTCATTTTAAGCCCCAAAGGTCCACAATGTTTCCCTCCTCTGTAGCCTTATGGACCTGAAGATGAAAATCTATGAGTTCAAATACAATTGCTCTGATCCCCCAGTTAGGAAAATTCTTAATATTAGTCACAAGTTGGGTTCTCTGCCTAAATTGACATTTCTAGACTAAAAAAAATTAATTAAAAAAGAGTCAGTTCAAATGCTACTTAAGGGTTTCTTTTTTATGCTATTGCAACTACATTTTGAACTCAATAGTATGGGCTTATTTTGTAGAGATTCTTATTCTTTTAAGATTGTGTTGTGTTTTAACTTGTATTAAAATATATTCTGGGGGCAGCTAGGTGGCATAGTGGATAGAGCACCAGCCCTGGAGTCAAGAGGACCTGAGTTCAAATCCGGCCTCAGACACTTGACACTTACTAGCTGTGTGACCCTGGGCAAGTCACTTAACCCCAATTGCCTCACTATATATATATATATATATATATATATATATATATATATATATATATATATATATATATGTGTGTGTGTGTGTGTGTGTGTGTGTGTATTCTTCTTTTTAACAAAAGTAATTGTATAGTTAGTAAAAAAAGAAAAAGTTATTACTTGGAATTATTGCATAATTTTATATTATATTCTGAGTCTAGGCACATTCACAATTTTTGCAATCATTATTATCCTCAAGTTTTAAATCCATATGAGACTTGGATTATGGGAACTTACATTTAAGACATTAATTGCCTTCATTCTGAGTTATCAGATAGCAGTTGGCCAAGATTCCATCCAATCACAAGAGGAATACATACAAGAGAAGACATTGAACTGTCACATGAGGGGAGACATGCATGAAGTCCAGGTACTGCACTGCTTTGGGAAAGGCTGAAAAACCAGCTATTGGCAAGCATTGAGGTTGGATTTTCTTGGTTTAATTTTCCTCCACATGGCACCAGGTGGCCAGGTTATGCCATCTTATTCAACACCTGACTTTAATTCCCCTTCCTATATGCCTGATGTCATGGACATCTCAATCCTATGCATCTGATTAAGCCTGACTTAGTTATTTCTCTATTCTTTTATGGTAACCCCCATAATTATCTCAGGTGTCATGATAAATACAACGTTGGATTTGGTCTTAACATCTGCTACCAATTATATTAGATTCTTTCATTTCTCATAATGGCATGAGGATAATTAGGCAGATGATGCAAAAAGTGATGAAACAAAGATAAAAATTATTTTCTAAATTATTATCACAATTGTCTTCTCAATTTATCCTCTACAGGGGGGAGTATAGTAATATTAAGTTTTAGAGAATGTTTAAATTTTTTGTTTTTATTATATGTTTCATGTGTAACAACTAAGATTCTGAATTTCCTTAGACATGTTTTTTTTGAGAACTCTCATTGTTTGATTTGATTATTGGCAAAGCTATTTAAAGTTGTGTTAAGCTCAATTTTGTAAGAAAATTTCCTGGCTGATTACCAGCATCTGAAACAACTGAAAGACTTCCATTCCACAACTACACCCAGAGGACATCCCAAGAATCATCTGAGAAAAGACTTCCAAAGATTTAAATGGACATTTTCCTGTTTTGCTTTTCTACATTGTATACACTGTTCATAATGTCCACCTGCTAAAAGGTGAGTGCCCCCTTTAGCCTTTGTTAATGCATCACTCGATTTCTTTTTCTCTATTTTCATTCCTTTTACTTTGTTAGCCATAGTCATCTGTAACATTATTGCTTCATATGAGGAAACCATGCTTCTTCACATGAAGCACAAAGGAGACTGAGAATCAGAGCGCTACCAACCTGCTGAGAAAGATATTGCAGGGAAGCTCTGCCATGAGAAGAAAGCGTGAGGTGACCTCTGGAGGTTTCAAAGGTCAGATTGGTGTGAGGAAGTCATGTCTACCACCTGTGGGTCATGTCAATCAGTACTACTGCCAATTAGCTTGGATCCGTGTGTGTAGACAGCCCAATTTCCTGTTTCACAGGAGGCTTCTGGGAGAAGCCAGGGAGAAGCAAGGGTCTTTCCGTTCTGGACTTGGGGCTTGGTGGGAGGAAGGATGCTGGCTCTTAGATAGCTAGACAAAGGCTGTTTTACCCCCCTTTCTCTCTCCACTAACTTCTAACACACTTTAATAAATACTTAAAAGGCTAAACTCTTGGTAAAGCTTCTAATTTAAGGAGTCCACTCATTGGATTTAAACATCACAGCTAGAATTTTCAACCTTACACTCTCTAGTTAACCTCTAGCCTTTTTGAGATTGTTGGAAATTTTAGGTTACTGGAAAAGTGTGAGCAAAGAAAAGGTAGTTTATGTTATGATATCTATAGTTAAGGGGAAGTTGGGGAAGGGTTAGACCTTTTTCTGAGGAGTGTCCTCAATACTTGAGTAGGCAGGTAGAATGGTGTTACTAGCCAGGCTTTCTGCCCCAAGATATCTGAAGAGCTTATGGTTCTCTTCAATATTTCCTTTCTCTACCACAGCTCAGTCTTGTCTTCTCTTTTCCCTTGTGTTGGTTGCCCCTTGGGCTGCCATTTGTGGCTGATCTTGTATTTATTTCATATATGTCTATATATGCACATGTAGTCTCCCTTGGATAGGCTGTAAGAGCCCTTTTCAAGGCTTCTCATCAACCTTTGGTGTCCACCATTTTACCCAGCTCTCACCTGTGACTCCAAGAAGCTGTAGCATGTAAAGTGGCCAAACCCTGGTAAACTGTCCCAGCAGATGGGCTAAATCAGATTGAGGGTAGCCAACAGGCCTCAAACCCATCAATGAATTTGTGAGATGTCTACCCCAAGCATGCAAAGACTTCCCTGGAAGAATGGGCAGATGA
Organism: Dromiciops gliroides; assembly: GCF_019393635.1. Lineage (NCBI taxonomy): Eukaryota > Metazoa > Chordata > Mammalia > Microbiotheria > Microbiotheriidae > Dromiciops > Dromiciops gliroides. The sequence continues at coordinate 470,792,404 of NC_057864.1, read as the reverse complement.
GAACAATTTGTTCTAATGGCCCAGAAAGTGGCTGAGACAGACATTGTAGAGGGCTTAGAGCTTGGTCAGACACTGAAGACACCACAGTAATCTACTGCATCCCAGACCACCACCATTCATCCTGACTTTTGTCTCGTGTCTGGACTTCAATGACTCAGGAAGAGAGAGGCTGATGACTTTGTACAACTCTGTCTCCCTTAAATCCAATTCACATGCAAGTCAAGACATCACCCATGATGTCATTGTTCCTCTTCAAAAACAAAGGATGAACAATACTCGGTTTTCTCCTCTAAGCTACCTTAGCAACAACCTATCTAACCTCTCCCTACTCTTTAATTTTTCTCATTTTCTCCTCATTTTTGAGTAATTTTTGAGCTAATTTCTCTCCTCCTAATTTTTGAGTAAATGTTGGGTCTCTCTCTAGTAATCACACTTCAGTCTTTGATCATAAGATCATAGATTCTGAACTGGAATGGATATCAAAGGCTATCTAGTCCTATCCCCTCATTTTACAAATGAGGAAACTGAGGCCCCAGGACTTGCCCAATGTTATACAAGTAGTTATTTATTATCAGAACCTTCATCCTCTTAATCCGGAGCCAAAGCTCTTTCCATTGTACCACATTATCTCCAGTCTCTTCACGATAAGTTGGAACAGCAGGTAAAACACTGGCCTTGAGTCAAGAAAACCTGAGTTCAAATCCAGCCTCAGACATTAAGTATCTGTGTGACCCTGGGCAAATGACAACTCCTATTTGCCTCAGTTTTCTCATCTGTAAACTGGATATAATAATAGCACCTGTCTCCCAGGCTTATCGTGGGAATGAAATGAGATAATAGTTGTAAAGCACTTTGGCACATAGTAAACACTACATAAAAGTATTTGTTATTGTAATTATTATTGCTACCAACATATTAGTGGCTCTACCTACAAAAGATAGTCCCCTAAAGACCACTGACTTCTGACAGCATGTAAAGGTTAGTAGAACCTCAAAGTAGGAATCTGCTCACTAAATAGTCACTGCCTAATACCAAATAGTCACTGTCCCAGGAAAGGGCACATGATACACTTTAAGGGAAATAGGAGCTATTTGCCCATAGGTAGGCATGTGGTTCTTCAGGTCCTGAGCACTTCCCAGACCATTACCCAGCTGTTTACCCTTGTTGCTACTACCCTGGACCACGTCAAGGAGCTGAGGCAACTGGAAAGGCTGCCTCTGGAATCCATGCACTGATTCTCATGGAAATAGGCAGGTATTTCCTTCTCAGATTTGGAGGGCAGGCAGAGCTGCTTTGTCATCAGTCCTGCCTCCAGAGCATTACTGTAGGTCATGTGGCTTATGGAGAAATCACAGTAAGGCACAGCCTCCTCCTCTCGCCCAACCACCCACACCAAGCTGGGCTCAAGGCTGATGTTGTTGTATTTGCCACATCAGTGTCAAAGGCACCAAGAGCTCCATTCTTGTTCCATTTCTTGCCAGCCCACATTTGACCTTTCATGAATCACCATCTATAAGTATACATGCTCACATTGAGCGCACACACACACACACACACACACACGTTGGTTTTTCAAGAGTGGCTATGGACAAAGAAATCATCAACAAGTGACCAGCCTCCTGGGGATAGATTTCTCTCTGTTCTTTTCTAGATAAGTGCCCACGAAGCATACAGTTTCCCTGTAGCCCATTCTCTAAGTCTTTCCAACATGGAAGAATCTGCTAGAGCTTGTGTTCTGCTCGAATAGCCTTTGAGAATCCCAGAAGCCTAATGAGTAGGACTTGGAGTCTACAATGCCGTCAATGCAACGTCAAGAGGTGTAGTAAAAGCTGCCACTCCCATCTCTTCTCTGGGATGATGGCAGAAGGATTTACAATAGAAGCTGGGCACAATCTGTCAGGAGGAGAAAGTGTATCAAGTCAAGAAGCATTTATTAAGTATTGGGAATACAAAGAAAGGCAAGAACAAGCCCTGTCCTCAGAGAGCTTACATTCTCATGGGTAGACAACATGCAAACAATTAGAGAGAAGCAAGATATATCCAGAATAGAAGGAAGGAAGGGAAGGTGTGGTTGGGTTGTGATTCACATAACTGGAGAGAGGACCTGCTTGGATGAGATCACAAATTCACTGAAGTAGAGAAGGAAGATAGCTTCAGTCTACAGAAAGATGAAATACCCTAAATACCCACAGAACCAAGAAAGGGGTGACCATTGTCACAATGACCAGTGACATTTCCAGGAAATTGGAACAGTAGAGTTTTATGACTCCCGGGAATAAGAATCTATCTCCATTAGATGATTGAAAACAGGTCACATGTCCAAGACACTTCATCTCCTGACTGCAGGAATTTGCACTGGCTATCTTTCATGCCTGGAATATTCTCTCTCCCTCCCTCCCTCCTTCTCTCTCTCTCTCCTACCTACCCTCCTTGAAGTCCCAAGCAAAATCTCACCTTCTACACTCTTCTCAATGCTAATGCTTCTCCTGTGGATTATTTCCGATTTATGGCATATCTATTTTGTTTGGATGTAATTTTTTATATGTTGTCTTCCCATTGGACTGTGAGATTCTTGAGACCAAGGATTGTTTTTTGTCTTTCTTTATATGGCCAGCACATTACACAGTGCCCGTCACATTAGTAGGTGCTTAATAAATGTTTGATAAATGAGTTAACATGTGGAAAGTGCTTTGCAAATCTTGAAGCACAATATAAATGCTAACTGTTATTGTTTATTTCCTGGCTGCCTGAGTTTTATGGTTTACAAAACATTTTCTTCCCAACAGTCCTGTGAGCAAGGTAGAACAACCATCATTATTCTTATTTTAAAGATGAGGAAAATGAGACAGAGGTTAAGCTTTCCCCTTTGTGTCTATTTTCCAAATTCTGCTTTCTCTCCATGGTTCTCTCCTTGAAGGGAGTATGGAATTATACTCTGTCAGAAATGGAGAAGAACCAGACTCCTCCATAGCTTTTGCACTAATTCTAGCCTTCAAACAATCAGGGCTCATGGAGTCATTATTCTTTCTGCCAATGAGGAGAGTTTTATGCAAATTCCCCAGGCCGAAAACCTGGGTTACAGTCCTCTTCCTCTTCCCAGTCCCCAGTATACCTAAGCTAACCTTTGTGGTCAGTTTGAGCTTTAGCCTCCTGCCACTATTGCTACAATTCTGAACCACACTTTGGTATTCACCTTTTGCATCTATCCACACTGGTTTCTCCAGACAACTGTTTTTTTCCTCCTTAATTGAAGTGTTTCTCTTTGTGTCTTTAGAATTTCACTTTTTACTCCAAATTCAGGGTTCTTCTTATTGGAAAGCTGACTTCCTGGTCTGCCCTATTGGTGGAGAGACCCCTGGCTCTGGAATCAGAGGATATAGGTTCAAATCCCAATAATGATGCTTACTACCTGGTTGACCTTGGACTATTTATTTAGCCTCTATGTGCCTCATTGTCCTCTGTAAAAAGAGGGGGATCTAGATGACTCCTGATGTCCCTTCCATCTCTAGATCTATGAATCTATGATCATAGGTTCTCTATGTTCTCAGACTAACTGAATTTGGGTCTGCTGAGAAAAGGAAAGGAAAGCTCATCAGTCTGCTTGGGCCCTCTATTCACAGCTGCAACTCCTGTGCTCTTCTTCCCCCATTCCAGACATGATCATAGGCTACTGGAGGCACTCTGTTGAGGGAGGAGCTTCTGCTCCCATCACTGGCTGCCCATCATGACCTAATGCTAGTGTAGAAACATTGTTATGATTATGGAGAGGAAGGGATGGGAAAGGATGAGGGAGGGAGCACTGAAAACCAAAGGATTCTTTCATCTTTACTTTTCTTTTGTAAGGAAAAACTGAGGCATAAGTGAGGAATAATCAAGGAACAAGAGTAACTGAGGAATATCCAAGGATTTTTGGAGGAGTGATTTAGGAATTGTATGCAAGACATGGGGCAAAAGACATTACCCTGAGTACGGAATGTATGGCAAAGGAAGAGGGCTAACCATTTGGTAAGTATAAAAGACGTCAGATGGATGATGATACGTTGGTACCCCTGAGATATTTGAAGAGTCAGAGGAAGTCTGTCAGTGCTCTGAGTAGCTCTGGGACATTTACTGGAAAACACAGGTAAGAATTTCACAGGATGAGATTAATTGATGGAAGGAAGAAAGTAGAAAAAGAGCTCAGTAATGAAATCTCAGAGCCACCAAAGTACCAATTTAGGCACATCTGAGGGTTATCTCTATGGGAACTGAGACACCTTTGAAGATTTTGTGATTGTTGTTCAGTCACTGAGTCATGTCTGACTCTTTGTGAGCCAATGGACCATAGCACAACAGGCCTTTCTATCCTCCACTATCTCCCAAAGTCTGTCCAAGTTCATGTTCATTGTTTCTGTGATACTAATGTCTATCACATTCTCTGCTGTTCCCTTTTGCCCTCAATCTCTCCCAACATCAGTTTCTTTTCCAATGGTCCCAACTTTTAATTGTGTTCAAAGTATTTAAGCTTCGCCTTCAGTATTTGACCTTTCAGTGAACAGCCTGAATTAATTTCTTTAAGTATTGACTGATTTGATCTCCTCCCTGTCCAGGGGACTCTCAAAAGTCTTCTCCAGCACCACAATTGGACCATCTCAGTTCTGTGGTGCTTAGCTTTTCTTGTAGTCCTACACTCACAGATTATCTGAGGAATAATTGAAAAGTACCTGAAGATCATTGGTTTAATTGAAGAGTAACAGTAAAATTGTTGGTGTCAGGGTGCACTGAGTTCCTGCTGAAAAAGGTCCTAAGTCATTTGGCACAGGCTTATCAGAGAGAGGGCAGAGAAAGATGTCATCAAGGACACAAAAGTCACTGATCTTATGATGCAGAGGTTATCATTGCTCAGATCTTTGATGTCCCTTCAGAAGCTTTCATTGCGGTCTGTTTTATGATCATGTCCCAAGGGACACAGACAACACCAGAAAATACAATTACATTGCAGGTAAACAGACTCATTGATGTGGTACTGTTCAGTCATGAATTGTTTCATGCAGAGGCCATACAGGACTCTCATTCTGGCTCTCCACCTTTCTCTTTTGACAGCATAGTCAGCATTACAGTATAAGGAAAAGTCTAGGAATACTAACCAACTCAGCAGCCCAGGTTGGCCCTAACTGTAGGCAACCTGAGAGAGGAACTGAGGCCAGCGTCTTTAGCAGAGTTACTGGCAAAGGCTGCTTACCTCCAGTTCCCAGATCAATTTCCCCACCTTCCTGATTCTTGTAAGAGTGAGAGCAAATGGGGACAAAAAGAGCATTAAGGCATCTCTCAAGATTTCTGTGAGATTTCTTAGATAGCCCTTTTCAGGGCTGCTTGTCTACCTTTTCACCCAACTCTATCCAAGAAGCTGTAGCATGTACAGTGGCCACACCCCAGGAAACCATCTCTGTAGGTGTGCTAAACCTGGTTGAGGGTAGACAAAAAGGCCCAGAATTATCAATGAGTTAGGGGGCTGTTTCCCTCAAGCATGTGAAGACTGCCCCTGGCAAAATGGATGAATGGGAACAACCTGTTCCGATAGCCATGAAGGTGGCTGAAGCAGGCCCTGTGGAACACTTAGAGGTTGGTTAGATGTTGAAGATGCCAAGGTCACCCACTGCATCTAGGACCACTGCTAATTGTTCTGACATTTGTCCTACCACTGGACTTTGATGACTCTAGAAGAGAGAGGGATGCTGATGACTTTGTACAACTCTGCCTCACTTAAATCCAATTCATCAAGACATCACATGATGTCATGCCATTGGTCTGCTTCAAAATTGAAGGAGGAAAAACAAGCTCCTTGGAAATTGAAAGTGTTTTCTTTTTGTCTCAGTTTCCACAACATTTGGCACAGCATTCGGTATGTTGTAGGTCCTTATTAATGCTTGAATTGATTGACTAAATGACAAGCTGAACCAAATGGGCTGGTTGTAATCTGAGGGATCACTTTCCACCCTGCCAGGCACATCAGCATGCCATGTGAGGGTAAAGAACAGCCCCCTCGAAACCCTAGGTCAGTATCTCTCATGATCAGCTGGGCGGCCCCATCTGATGGCAATTGTAGCCCTGACCTCACAGACAGCCAGAGAAGGAAAAATCTTCCACACGGGGCAAACATAGCCTGGCTGTTTCTGTCTGAGCCCAGAAATGCCTTGCTCTTGCACCCACTCATCAGTCTCTTATCATTGGGCTCCACTCTTCCTGATCCCTTCCCCCGCTATGATGAGGCAGAGGAAGGAAGACCAAATCGGGGAGGGGGGAGAGAGTAAAAAGAGAAGGGGTGACAGTTGCTAGTAATTGAATTCTAGTGATGGCTCTGCCAGGGACCTGAACCTTCCCATTGTTTTGATGAGAGAGTCACCTCTGATGGCCAGGGCTTCCTGCCACTCCAGATGAGAATGTCACCTCCCCACCTTGCTCCAAAACTGACTTTGTGTCTTCCTGTATTTCCCTTGGAATGATGCTCATACAACAGATGGTGCCAGTGATCTGTTATGCCTATGTTCTATTTTCTGAATTGACATTTACAAAAAATAGATAGATAGATGATAGATAGATAGATAGATAGATAGATAGATAGATAGATAGATAGATAGATAGATAGATAGATAGATAGATAGATAAAGTAGGTAGGTAAGTAGGTAGGTAGGTAGGTAAATGGATGGACAGGAGGATGGATGGATGGATGGATGGATAGATAGGTGAACAGATAGACAGACAGACAGACAGACAGACAGACAGACAGACAGACAGACAGACAGATAGATAGATAGATAGATAGATAGATAGATAGATAGATAGCTGATAGGTAGATAGAGAGATAGATAGAAATACAGATAGGCAGGCAGATAGGCAAATATATGCGGATAGAGAGATGAATAGATATATAGATGGATGAATAGATAGACTGCTAGATAAATGAATAGAGGGATGAATGGATAGATAGGCCAATAGATGATTAGATAGATACATGGATAGATTGATAGATAAATGAATAGATGGATGAATAAATGGATAGATGGCTAGACAGACAGACAGATAAACAGATAAATGAGAGATAGATAGATAGATAGATAGATAGATAGATAGATAGATAGATAGATAGATAGATAGATAGATAGATAAAGCCAGGTCCCAGGCTTCTTATGAATGAGTTTTGTGCTGGAGGAGAAAGTTACTCAATGTTCAGCAACTTGAACTCTTTAGAGGAGTACCTTGATAGTTCACTCAAATGGAAAAGTGTTGGTTATGCCATAGTGAGCCAATTTAGACACTTGGTGACCTGTTCTTCTTCCCTATTGAGGAGGGAAGGGACCAGCTTCTATCTCAATGTTGGCAGTGCTGGGTTTCCTGAACATCATTTGGGACAGTGAAGCCCCATGTGCTAGGCCTCCCCAAGAGATGCAGTGATCAGTTCCTCTTTCTGAACTCCCTTCAGTCATAGCATGATAGGAGTGCACATTCCCCAATCCCACATATGTTGTAATCTAGTCCAAATTGTCTTCTTGCTGTTCCTCACTGGAGATGCTCCATCTCCTGCCTCCGGGCCTTTGTCCCGGCTGCTCCTAGTGCCTGGAATGCATTCCTTCCTCATACCCATCTCTCAGAATACCTGGCTCAAGTACCACCTTCGGAATAAGCGATTTCCACCATCTACTGGCACCTCCCTTTCCAAATCACCTTGTCATGTAATGATTTATGTCTCCATTGTCTCTCCCCTCTTTGAATAGAGGCCCCCTGAGGGCAGAGATTATTTCTGCTTTTTCTTTGTACTTTTCAGTCAATAAACACTCAATAAATACATGTTGATTGAGCCTGGGAAAAGTGCATTCAGAAGTTCTCATTTTGGGGTCTGTGAACATCTAAACATATTTTGGCAACTGCATTTCAACACACCAGAGCCAGTTTTCTTTGTTACGCTATTAATTTTCTGTTATGCACTTCAAAGCACTAGTCTGAGAAGGGTCCATAGGCTATACCTGATGGCCCAAAGGATCCACAACACAGAAGAGGTTAAGAATCCCTTAAGATCTGGCCACTTTATTTTCCAGCAGAGAAACTGAGGCTCAGAGTGGTTAAGCGATTTGCCTAATGTTACTGTAGTGACCAATTTTAATTGGGGAGTATTAGCTAGGTGGCTTGCCACAATATTGGGGCAAGGAAGGAGACCAACAGCCTCCCTCAAGACAGAGCAGGATTTATTTAACAAGAACAAACTTTAAAAAACACAAACAGGATCAGTAGGATTAAGGGAAAGGAAATAAAATGGGGAAATGGAAGTAATACAACCTGAATCACACCACTGCCCAGGAATCAGCTGAGAACATACAGCAGCGTCCTGTCACCTTCCAGCTTCAAGCTAGAATGGTGAAAAACCTCCCTTCTTCCCAGCAGACCCCAGGCTGACCCCACACAGCCCCAAGCCAATTGGCTGGCTGCTCTGACAGTCACATGACTGCCCTCACTGGGCTTCCAATCATTATAATTTTGCCAGGCCCATGTAGGCGTCGGCAAATGGTGATGACATGAGGTGCCAGCGCCTTGGTGACGGCTACAACCAGTCTTTGGAGCACTGTGCCGTGCGTTTGCAGAGGCACTGCATCTGAGCCCCAGGCCAGTGCGCGAGCTGGGTTTTTTAAAATTCTAGCCAAAAGATGGGGTCATAAAAACCTCAAATAACAATTGATTCTTTACATTACACAGATGGTGTTACAATGAGGATTGGAACCCCGCTCTTCTTGACTTTAGGTCCAGTCTTCTGTCCGCTATACCAACCGGCCACCACTCCTTACTTTTTTTTGGGGGGGGGAGCATGGGGCAATGAGGGTTAAGTGACTTGCCCAGGGTCACACAGTTAGTAAGTGTCAAGTGTCTGAGGCTGGAATTGAACTCGGGTCCTCCTGAATTCAGGGCCGGTACTCTATCCACTGCACCACCTCACTGCCCCTACTCCTTACTTTTCTTACAGAAAGTCTTACCAGGAGGGTCTGACCCGTCCAGCCTCAGTTCCAACCGTTCTCCTTTTTCTAAGGAACCAAGCTCCCAAAGGTCTAAAGGCACACCAGACTCAGGCAAGGGCAATCTGGCTCGCTGGCTCCTGGGTGAACCAACTTCCCATGGGTGGGGGAAAGGGGTGGAGAGAATTCAGAGATAATTATTAGAATGCCCACAAGAAGATAAATAACAAACAGGAATGCAATTTAGTCATTAAAACTGGAACAAATTCCCAAAATATCTGCTTGTTATCGCTTTGATGAATCAGACTCCGGAGTTCTAAAGGAACATATCAAATTATCTAATTAAAGTCTTTAAGATCGTGAAAAAGGGATTCATATTAGATAAGCTGCAGTGACAGCAAGGACGTGCAACACTTGGGTAGAAGAATGCTGGGGCAAAGCCAGAGAAAATAAAGGGTGATATTTGCAAATTAAGAATTTGTGGAATTAAATGGACCAGAGGGAGATACACATGAACTCTGGCCTGAACCATTATTCCGGGGGAGGGGGGGAACCTAGCCATGTTTCATTCTACTCTGTCTTGGACCCTCTGGCCTTCTCATCAGCCATCGTAACCCCATCCACATACTCTTGTCCTCCATTACTGACTCTGCAGCTCTCCTTTTTGTGTTGTATTCAACACTCCTTGAAGTCAGGGAGTGTCTTGTTTGTATTTCTGTCTGTCCATCTGTGTCTGTCTGTCTGTCTATCTATCTATCTATCTATCTATCTATCTATCTATCTATCTATCTATCTATCTATCTATCTATCTATCTATCTATCTATCTATGTCTGCCTGCCTGCCTGCCTGAATGTCTGTCTGTCTTTCTCTGTCTGCTTGCCTATCTGCCTGTGTCTGTCTGTGTCTATATGTCTGTCTGTCTGTGTCTATCTGCCTGTCTGTCTGTCTGTGTCTGTCTATTATCTATCTATCTATTTATCTATCTATTTATCTATCTATCTATCTATCTATCTATCTATCTATCTATCTATCTATCTATCTATCTATCTATCTATCTATCCTTCATGGGAAAGAGGAAGAAGAATATATTTATAAATAAAGGTGATAATAAAACAAACTATCTTAGATTCTAGGGAATATGTCTTGCATTTTTCTCCCAGGAGTGGGGATGAGCTGCACTGAGCCATCCAGACTTTTGCCCTGTCCCACCCAATCTCCCCTTTGTGTCTTTCAGTGCATATGCATGAGACCCTAAGATGAAGGGAATTAGGGCTACAAGAGGACTTAAAGATTCTCTACTGTCCTATGCCATGTCACCTTAGCAGATGGTAGAAGAAGAAAGAGCCATTGTTGAGGAAACAGCCTAAAGCTAGTCAGTTCATATAGGTCTCTATCCTATGGTGATGAACTCATTAGAACCATCCTCTTTTTTTTTTTTTTTGGCAATGAGGGTTAAGTGACTTGCCCAGGGTCACACAGCTAGTAAGTGTCAAGTGTCTGAGGCCGGATTTAAACTCAGGTCTTCCTGAATCCAGGGCCAGTGCTTTATCCACTGCGCCACCTAGCTGCCCCCAGAACCATCCTCTAACCCCTTGAGCTAAGAGTCACAGATTGGGTATTTGAAGAGTTCCTCCAGGTAGGGAAGCCAATTCACTTGGCATTAAAAGTCCTCAGGAGCTGCACTGGTCTCTAAAATCCAAAGTGACCCCAATGAACTTCACCTTTTGCCCTTTCCCACATCTTCCTTCTAATGAACTCTACCTGCTCCCCAACTATCATCCTCTTATACTCCCCTTCCCCCAACCTGGGACTCTGATGCTGGGACCCTAGGCTCTTTCAGCTGAGTAAACCTTATTTTGTGCATGGCATTTTGATCTTCTTCAAGAATGAGGGACAGCAACCAACCAATCAAGCTGCAAACCAGTCCTCCATGTCACTTCCCACTTAATATATGCTTTATCATTCATTCATCCATTCATTCATTCATTCAGTAGGCCTGGTCTGCATCTGGCATGAGCTTGGGTGCAAAAGGTTTAGCTATTTGTGGTTATCAACTCTTATGTGGTGAGGTTTTAGTGTGCCACTCATGTTCCTATTTTGCAGGAAGACTCCCTTCAGAAACTCCATTTTAGAGGCCTCATTCCAAATTCCCTTTCTCTGTCCCTTCTCAATGGTTCTGATGAGTTCATTCAGTGACAGAAACCTTATCAGGCACATCCAAGGCACCAGGGATATTTGAGGAAACTCTGGGTTGCTATGTAAACCACCACAGAACAAAAGCCTAAAAATAGCTCTTTCTTAATTTTCTATATCAATGGGAGAAGGAAGCACAAAGCAAGTAACTCAAAAATGATTTCTCTCTGATTTGGAATTAGTGTGGACTTACATTTGAATGTGGCTTTGTGTGACACTTCTCTTGAATCTAATGAATTTATTCTCTGAAGAGCCAGGTCAAGGGAACATGGAAAATTGTCCAACTTCTCCTCTCTACCTTGCAAGAACTCTTTCTTAGGCCATTGTGAAGACCAATGATATCATGTATGATGAATGGAAAACACCAGTCTATGATGTGTTCCTATAAAGGGAGACAATGATGTATAGTGGATATAAAAGATAGGAAGATGAGTTCAAATCCTTCCTCTGACATGTACTAATGGTGCAACCCTCATCAATCACTTAATTTCTCTGAACCTCAGTTTCCTTATCTGTAAAATTAATTGGGCTAAATGACCTCTAAGGTCCCTTTCTTCCCTTTATCTATGATCCTGTGAATTTATCAAAGAGTAATAGTTCAATCCTTCCTCAATCCTTCCTTGAGTTGAGGGGGCAAGTCTTTCTTTTGGAAAGGTCTCCTATAAACCAAAATATTCATGAGTACTTTGGGCAGTAGTCAAGAAATAGAAACAGTATAGGTGACCATTGATGGAGGGAGGGTCTAACCAAATTTAATATGTGAATGGAATAGAATAATACTGTGTTTTAAGAGATAATATAGAGAAGACTTATATGAACTAATGAGGATAACAATAAGCAGAACCAGAAAAACAACAGATAGAATGATTCCAATGCTGTATACAGAAATAACCCCCAAAAGAATATTGCATAATTATAATGATCAATGCAATTATAATGATCAGGTTTGGTTGTGGAGAATATTTGAGAAAATGTACCTCCTTCCCCTCTTTGTAGAAGTGGAGGACTAGGAGTGTGGAATATTGCATATATCATCAGACATAATCAAGATGTTATGACAACAGATGGCTTGCTGGTGAAGACTGTGGTGGGTCACATAAAAAACAAAAGGATCAATAAAAATAAAATGGCTTCCCTCCAAAATTCTTTAAGGAAGTAGCAAAGTGTAGTGGATAGAGAGCTGGCTTCAAAGTCAGGAAGAACCAGGTTCAAGTCCTACCTCTGAAATATAAAAGGTACATGACCCTGTGCAAATAAATCATTTAACCTCTCAAGGTTCCAGGTGACTCTCTGAGACTAGAAACTTCCATGGTAGAGGGAGTTTCCTCACTCTTAGTTCCCTGTACCAATGAAATCACAGTCCTGTCCCAACCCTCTCTTATCTTTGCTGTGGTAGTAGCAGGATGGTATTAGGAATGTAGTGCTGGGCTATATCAGAAAGATGTGGATTCAGATCCTGCCTCTTACATTAACTATATATGTGATCCTGGACAAGCTGGTTTGCCTAAATGGATTTTAAGCAACTTGCTAGAACTATGGAACAGTTTTGATCCTTGTTGGAAGATGCACCCCCATCCCCAATCCCATCATGATAAGAAACCAAAGATCTTTCCTGTTTTCTTTGAGGGCATAAGATGATGATAGTATCAACAAACAAGATCAAATACACTGTTTAGTCATGTTTATAACTAAGTTAAAATCACCCTAAATAATCTCTAAGAGCTGTTATTCAGTTCCTCCTCTATGATGCTTCCTGATGATGTGAAGATGATCCTGGGTTCTCAGAGACAAGGCTGGAAGAACATGGGATCTGGAGGCTCTCATCAAAATGAAAAAGCTTAACATGTGTGCATGAAGAAAGATGTTGCACTTTCATATGTAGCTACAGTGTAGTCAAGGTTAGAGATCCCCTTTACCAAACAGTTATCCACCAGCTCATATATGTTTTCAGCCCCAATAACTCATAAAATCTCTTCTAAGGTATGAAGAGATGGCTATAGAGGGAATACTCACACCTCATCTCTACCCCTTAAAATCTCTGGCTTCCTTCAAGACTCAGCTTAAAAGCAACCTTCTATAGGATCCCTTTCCTGATCCTCTAGATGGCTAGAGCCTTCCCCTCAAAATTTACTTTCAATCTACTCTCTCTCTCTCTCTCTCTCTCTCTCTCTCTCTCTCTCTCTCTCTCTCTATATATATATATATATATATATATATAGTACATGTAGAGAATGAATTATATACATGTTGATTCTTCCATTAAAATGTCAGCTCCTTGAGAACAGGGATAATGTGGTGTTTTTCTTTCTTTATATCCCCAATACTTAGCACAGTTCTTGGCACATAGTAAGAATTTAATAAATGTTTGTTGATTGATTGATTTGTGGAGGGAATTTATTCACTGGGAGCTTCCTCCATCAATCCAGTATTATGGGCAGTATTAGGTGGCACAGTGGATACACACACACACACACACACACACATATACATACACACATATGTGTATGTGTGTGTGTGTATATATATATATATATAATACACACACATAGATATAGATGTATATCTTGCCATTGGATCCAGATAGCTCTGGAGGAGAAAGTGAGGCTGTTGACCTTGTATAGCCCTGCCTCACTTAAATCCAATTTAATGTAACTCATGACATTACCCTGATGTCATGATCCTCTTTAAGAACAAAGAACAAATAACAACAACAATGTTTATTAGCAGTAACATTGAAGGCATTGAATCAATGCATGTTGATTGCCTAATTAAGTCAGGTACTATACTGGGTGCTGGAGAGAAAACCAAGATAGCCCCTACCCTCAAGGAGTTTACATTCTACTAGGCAGAATTAAACATATGTCCTTATAGGTAAGGCATGGTAACATGAGGAGAGAGAAAGGACCAATCAGTCTTGTGGAAGCTGAAATGACGGAGGGATTTTCATGAGAGCACTGAAAGAAGAAGGATTCTGAGAGGAAGTAAATTAAGGAGGAAGTGAAACTAATCCACTCCATGGGAGAAATGCACAAAAACTGAAATACCTGCTCCCAGCAGTGGTGATGGATACACTAAGCAGCAGGCCTGGGCCTGCAGGATGTGCTCAATAGGGAAGGCCTATTCTATGCATATGGAAAGTGGTTAATAGATACTCTGCTGGGGCAGCTAGGTGGCCCAGTGGATAGAGTACCGGCCCTGGAGTCAGAAGGACCCGAGTTCAAATCCAGCCTCAGACACTTGACACTTACTAGCTGTGTAACCCTGGGCAAGTCACTTAACCCTCATTGCCCAGCAAAAAATATATATATAGATATTCTGCTGCTGCTGCATTTGTTCACTGCGACTGTATGAACCACAGGCTGGTGACGCTGCAGGCTTCTAACAATTCTGAGGGATTAGAATCCATTTATATAAGGTTGCTTTGAATTCCAGGAAGTTTAGGGGGTCAGGCATGAAGCACTAAGAAGCAATTACCTCTGTTGTTACTTGTCAGGTGTTAGAAAAGACAGGTGTGTTTCTGTATGTGTGTGTGTGGGGGGTGTATGTGTGAACGAGATGGGGGTTATTTCATAAGATCCACGTGCTGAAAAACAATCCACCTGCAAAACTGGAAAACTGACTCAGGACTGTGCTTTAATGCATTAGGAATTAAAACTGGGGACGAAGAGGCCACGCCCCCTTTCCCCTGGCGTTCTTAGTTCTGACTCTGCTAGACTAATCAAACAACACCACCTCCCAGGGCCTCAGTTTCCTCATCTGAAAAATAGATTTGTATAGGAGGTGAGCTGATACAGTGAAGAGAAGGCTTGAGTTGGAGTCAGAAGACCAGAGTTCAAATGCCATTTCTCCCACTTGCTACTTATGTGACCTTGGATAAGTCGATTTATTTCATTTTCCTCCTCTATGACACAAGGAGGTTAGAATAGATGGCATCTATGGTGCCTAGAGCTTGAAGGAATCTTTAAGGTAATCTATTCTGACTGGCTCATTTTACAGAGAGGAAATCGAGGCTCTTAGGAGTTAAGTGACATGCTCAGGGCCACACAGGGATCTGAGTTCAGAGAAAATTTTCTATCCCTTGGGAGGAGTCTATCATAGTCAATGGGACAGCATTGACTCAGTCTCTGGTCCCTAGGTTGAAACTGTTCCCTAAGAGTACTGGGTGGCATCCAATATGGTGGAGGGAACCTCTGGCTTGGACATTTCCTCCAAGAAATCCCCATGAAAGGCTCTCATGGACTTTCCATATAACTGTCCAAGTGCGAGAGTGCCTTCTTTCCTCCTCTCTCCCTGCTGGTGAGCTCCCCCACTACCCTTTCCCAATCAGGCTAAGCAGCAGAGAGTGAGGAGCTGCTGAGCACCCCAGGCAAAACTCTACATGACTTCATTAATTTTAATGTAAAATAAATTGTTTAATTTACTACTTCTGCTGAAGATGGGCCCAAGGAAGGCAGCATCCCCTCACCAAGGTGTTTGGGGAAAAGACAATAATTAGAAAAGACAAAAGCAACGTAAATAAAATTTGAGCTCTTTTAGTTTCAGTTTGAAGGAGGCTTAGAGAAGAGGAAAGAGGAGACTTGGGAATATTCTCAATTTGTGAGTTTCATGGGATGTCCCAGCTGTGCCATCTTGAGACCTTCAATTCAGTTTCCTGCCCTTGACTCCATGATGCAGTGAAACCTGGAGTCTTCAAGATCTGAATTCTAAGCCTGACTTTGCTACTTATTCCCTGTGTGACCTTGGGCAAGTTGCCCCATCCCCCCTCTCCGTGGCTCAGTTTCCTCCCTTATAAATTAGGGGAGGTGGTTAGACTAGATGGCCTCTAGACCTATGACCTTCCAATTCTAAATCTATGATTCTATGTAACTAGAGCCTGCCCATCTTAGACTTGGGGAAATACTGGAGGAAATGAGAGGCAGCCTGTTGTATTGTAAAGAACAAAGGAGTTGGGGTCAGCAGGCTTGGGTTCAATTTTTGCCTTGGGACTTCATAGCTGGGTGACTCTTGAGAAGGCCCTTTCTACCTCTTCAAACATCATCTCTGAACTTACTGGCTAGACAAGGCCTTTCTAGACCTCCTCCCCAGGTGCTGCTTTCTCTTCCTCAAGAAAATAACTTTGTATTGAGAGTCAATATGATCTTATGAATGGAAGGCATACCTCAGAGCTAGGAAGATGGGGTTAAGCCCTGCTTCTGACATATCCTGGCTGCGTGACCCTGGTCAAATCACCTCAACTCTCAGAAGCTGCAGAAAAGGTGCCAACCCACAAAGTTAAGTGACTTTCCCAGGGTCACACAGCAACTAAGTGTCTGAGGCTAGATTTGAACTCAGGAAGATAAGTCTTTCTGACTCCAGGCCTGGCACTCTACCCACCACACCACCACCAATAACTAGGACAATATGTGTTCATATTCTCCACTGATGTTTTCTCAAGAATAGTATTTAAACTTGGGTTCTTGAGGCCTTTGCCAGCCTCAATATTCTTCTAGGATTCAAGTATCTTCCTAGTAATAAACTTGTTTTTACCATCTGAATTATGGTTAGGGTGAATGTAGAGAAGCTCATTACCAAAAGGTTAACAAGCGGGTGATGAATTTTTCAGCCAACCAGTTCATCAAATGAAGCAAAGATCAGTGGAAGCAGTGATCATAAATACTAATGAAATCATGGATCTTTCAAAAGAGTAAAGAGAGAATAAGCACTTAAGGGAGGTTCAAAATGCTGGCAGCGTTAGAGAAAGGAGTCTTAGAGCTTATTGAATTCACTCTCTTGATTGTATGGAAGGGTAACATAATGAGCCAGAGTCTTTCTTAGACAGGATTCAAACCCAGGTCTTCCTGATTCTAAGTCCAAGTCTGTCCACTACCCAAGCTGCTTTACACTATAACTATACGCTGGACAGCTCCTCCAGGAAGCAAGCAACAGGAAACCACTGAAGGTTTTGAGGAGAAGCCTGATGAAAGCACAAGGGAACATTAATTCGACAGTGTTGTGAAAGATGGATGGAAGGCAGATGTTCCATGCCTTCAAAAATCACCTTTTAAAAATATTGGGTTGATTTAGTGGGTTGACTGATCGCATATGATGAACTAAGGAGGAGGATCCAGAATTTTTTTCCTGGCTCTCTGCTGCCAGAATGAAGTATATATTTAAGAGGAAGCCCAATTCTAGCAGTCAAAAGAGTTCATGATGTGTCAAGGGTGACAGTACAGACTAATCTGTAATCGATAAACGCATACGCAGATAAATGCAATCTTTATAAAAATGTACTGGAAGGAAAGAACACAGTTGTGATAGACTGAGGATTGGAAGGGCTCTTGAGGACGCTTTAAACTATGCCTAAACCTCATTAATTTGAATTTGATTCATTCAGAAATTGTGATAATTTAACCTGAGCTGCACTAGAATTTAATTTTGAGTTATCAAGAGAGGAAGTGGAACCTAAACTCCCTATTTTTAAATTTTATTTATTTTATTTTATTTTTAATTTATGAAATAAAACAAGCATTTTTATAACATAGTATAATAAAAAAAGATGATTGCACATGAAACTGCAAATCTGTTATGTACAACTTTTCTGTTACTTTAAAATATATAATAATAGTAGAAACTGTCTTGATTTCAATTGTGCATCTCAGGTGACAAGCACAGTGATCTTCCAATTAATAGGGATATGAGCTGGGTCTGTGATTTCATTGATCAAGGGAACTTCTAATAACAGGTGATTAATAAATGTTTGTTATCATTATCTAAGTTTCCTAAGCAACTAGACTATAAACATTCTATTTTTTTGGTTTGGTTTCTCTTTTCCTCCTTACTCATTGACATAGAGTAGGTACCCAGTTGATGGACTTGCTAATTACCAAAAATAAAAGTATAAATAAAACTTAAAACTCTTTGAGAAAACAAATGCTTTTTGTTTTGTTTTTTGTTTTTTTAGTGAGGCAATTGGGGTTAAGTGACTTGCCCCGGGTCACACAGCTAGTAAGTGTTAAGTGACTGAAGCCGGATCTGAACTCAGGTGGTACTCCTGACTCCAGGGCCGGTGCTTTATCTACTGTGCCACCTAGCTGCCCCAAGAAAACAAATGCTTTTTAAAGAACTTTAGCATGTGAATGGCTGATTTAAAAAGTATTCTTTGGGGGCAGCTAGGTGGCTCAGTGGATTAAAGCACCAGCCCTAGATTCAGGAGGACCAGAGTTCAAACCCAGCCTCAGACACTTGGCACTTACTAGCTGTGTGACCCTGGGCGAGTCACTTCACCCTCATTGCCCTGCCCCCCCCAAGTATTCTTCAAATTACAAATAAGATCTATCCACTCATTCATGAAAGCAGGTCCAGAAATATGAAATTAGTGGATCTACTTTTAAGCAAAATATTTTTTAGAAAACCTTGTGTTTCAAAAAAATTCTCTAATTCTCTATTTTCACTAACTCAGACTGGTCTTCCATTCCCCTCTTTCTCTCCTTCCTCCCCAATTAATTGACAAGCATTTATTTAGGTGTGTCAGGCACTGAGTTAGGCACTAGGGACAGAAGACAAGAGGGAAAACCAATCCCTGCCCTCAAGGAGTTTACCTTCTAACAGGGGAAGAAGCCAAAATGTGCAGGGATCTATGAAATAGATACGAGGTGGGCAGGACACTCGCAGCGGTGGGGGAAGGCAGGTGGTCAGGAAAGAGTTCCTGAAGAACTGGGTACAGGAACTGTGTCTTGAAAAAAATCAGAGAGCTGAGGGGGCTCAGTCAAGGAGGGAGGGCAGTGGGGCATGGGGGAGTGCCACTGCAAAGACACAGGAGCAAGAAATTGAGTCATGTGTCAGGAACCATAAGAAGTCAGAATACAAAAAGGGTTATAATATGTACTAAGGTTTTCCCCATGCCTTTAAAACTCTTCTCCCAATGAGTTGGGATAATGGTGGGCATCGTTGACCTGACATCATTGGGAAGTGAAATGTCCCACATAGAAGTATTTTCAGTAATCTGGAAAATACCTTTTTTATATTGGAGCTCTCGTGTATGTCTTTGATACTTCCCTGGCAACTTAACATTTTCTCTCTGACTCGGGGTGCTTATTATGAATATTCATCACTGTCCTGGGCTGGAATAAAGCGATTTCCTCAGCAGTCCCCTTTCACCTACACAACATGCCCTTTCTATATGTGTAGGATATTTGGAGCTCTTCTGTTTTCATAGTTTCTTCACCCCCTCCCTCTCCACCACTTGTCATTTCTTGATGGTGTCAATGTGTTCTACTGCTTCTAATCAGCTCCTTATTTTATACCCAATTGCCTTCCTCTCAGCCTGATGGGAGACTCCTAACTCCCAGAGAGAGTGAAATTCATGGGCTCTGTGAACACCATTGCCTGAACCACTCAGAGGGCACTCAGAGACCACGTTGGCTTGTTTTTAGATATGTGATCTTTGTCCTCAACGGCTGAGCCTAAGAGAATGGCAATGTTCTGGGTAAAGGGGGATTATTGTCATGGGACTGTGCTACATGGGAGAAAGGATCATAGCCCCATGAGGGTCTGAACCAGGACCTGGTAGTGATAATCACTGTGTTGGTAAACCAAACCAACTGCCAGCCAGCAGTAGGACATAGCAAAGGGAATTGACCCCAGGCAAGGATGTGCTTGAGACCACTGAAACCAACTCACAAGAAGTGATTACTAAATATTTGGTATTAGCTTTTACACCTTTGAAATTGGCAAAGATTACAAATCGGGGCACGATGTGTTGTTGTCTTGTTGATTATTTAGACCTAATAGAGTGATTAATTAATTAATGCAGATTAAACTTTGAATTATGTCAGAGATACATCTATTCCCCTGAGAGAGCTGGTTGTTAAACATTTAGTATACCACTGAGATGTCCTCAGAACCAAGAGGGGCTGGGTTCAATTTCAGCCTTGGATGTGGCCTGAGGACGTAACCCTGAGCAGGATACTCAGTCTCTCTCAGTCTCAGTTTCCTCTCATCTGTAAAAATGGGAATATGAATAGCACTTGCCTCATAGGGTTGTTGTGAGAATCAAATTACATTTGTCAAATGCTTGTAAATTTTAAAGTGCTTTGGAAAAGCTATCTCTTATTACAGCTATTTGCAAACTTTAAAGTACCATATAAATGCCAGCTATTGTCATTATTAGCATAACTAGACAGTAAGCAATGGGGAAACTGAGGGGCAGCAGCAGGGATTGCTGAGACTGGAGGACCAGGCAGACATTTCAATAAATGGAAGCACATTGAGAGGATAGGAGGAAGTTGGGAACCCAGTTGCTAAGGAACAGAGGAGATACAGTCAGGAACTTAGTCTTATTCAAAGATCATTGAATTAGCTGGAGGCTTGTTTATTATTAACCTGTGTGACCTTTGACAAATCACGTAACCTCTGTGGGCATCAGTTTCCTTATCTGTAAAAATGAGGGGCTTGCATGTGGTGATCTCTAATGTCTTTTCCAGCTCTCAATTCCTATGACTTGGCCACAGTCAGGCAGAGGAGAGACAGAAGGTAGGAATGAAGGTACTGGGCATAGCACAAGGGCATGATTTTGAAGTTCAGATACCAGGAACAGGGCTGGGAGGGGAATGAAGTCCAGCTTATGCAACTCTCCAAAAGGCCCTCCTGAAGAAGTGCCCAGGGGAACTCACCAAGGTTGCAAAGGGTCTTACAGAAGGAGATTTCAGATTGAGATGGATGCAGGATGCTTAGCTATTCCAGGGCAAGGGGTCCCAGGTGCTGAGACAACACGTTCAGACTGAATAAGAGCAGAAGGGACCTGGTCCTTGTCCTGCAGTATTCCAAGGGCTATCATGTGGAAGAGAAATCAGACTTGTACTTCGTGGTTGCAGAAGGCAGGATCAGGATGGGAAGCTATTTAGGCAGGAGGGAAGAGAAAACGTGGAGGCCTCCATCTGTGAAATGCTCAGTTCCCTTTCATCATAGGTTGGATGAACACTTGGGAACTTTGAAGAAGGAATTCTCATTTCAGGGATGTGTCTGATGCGATGCCCTCTAGGTCCCTTACAATTCAGAGACTGTGATCCATGCCCTGGGCAGCCTCAAACTCTCTGGATTTCTCCATCAATCCCTGTTCCCAGTTGATTTAGTTTGGAACCTGCTCTTTTGAAGTCACTTTCCCCTTGTTTCTTGCTCAGTCTGCTGCTAGTAAATTAAAAACTTGTAAAAATAAATAAATAAATAGAGGGCAGATGGAAGGCTCCCCCAATGCCTGGCCAGTGGCATAAACAGGACTGGTCGCTGGCATGGGCTCTAGTGAAATTGAATAAAAATCTCCATCCCACTTGATCTTAGTGCATTATCGATGTCCCGGGGCCTCACACACCAGTGGAGACAGAGCAGCCAGAACAAAAGAGTAAGTTAGGGCACAGGGCCAAGAATTTACCAACCTGTTTTCTGAGATTCATTCCTAAGTAGAAAATGAAAGAAAAAAGAAAAGAAAATGCTGTTCTTTCGGGGAAAGGTCTTCAGTGAATGAGTATGTGCAAATGGCCAAAATTAATTTTTATTTGGAACTAAAGATGCTTGAGCTGATGAATGCTTAAAAGGGAGGCCCAGTCTCAGATCTGACTGCATTTTGTGTTTCTACTATAAGGGAAGTAGTACTGGTGGTTGATGTTGTTCAGTCATTTCAGTCGTGTCTGACTCTTCATGATCCCATTTGGGGTTTTCTTGGCAAAAATACTGGAGGGGTTTGCCATTTCCTTCCTCAACTCCTTTTACAGATGAGGAAACTGACGTAAATAGGGTTCAATGACTCATCCAGGGTCACACAGCTCAAAAGTATCCCAGAACTCTATCCATTGTGCCGCCTAGCTACCCCTAGGTAGTTTGGAACTGGGAGGGGGGGACACTGATTTGAGTTAAAGGGCCTGGGTCCAAATCCCAACTCTGACATTGATTCCCCATGTAACCTTGGACAAATTATGTAGTTTCTCTGGACATCAGGCTTTTTTTCATCTGGAAAATGAGAGGAGCTCCACTAGACAGCGTCTGAATTCTTTCCGGTACTAAATCAGAAGTTCTTAACGGGGTTCATGAATGTATCTTTTAATATTGTGATCAATGTAGTTCGATCTAATTGGTTTCCTTTGCAAACCTTTGTATTTCATCACAGGTGTCTAAGAGCTGTCCCCGGGTTTCACTGAAGTGCCAAAGGCAGCCGTGATACTCTGGAGCAGAATCTCTGCTTTGACTGTCAGATCCTGCGGCCTCATGGATGTCACGTCACAGCCTGGGCACACAGATCAGCGTCCTCGGAAAAGGAAAACGCCTCCAGAGTCGCTCATTTATCTCTGTGGCGTCGGTATCTTGCAGGAAAATAGCCAAGTCCCGAACCAGCAGAAATCTCAGACCCTCCCATTCTAATCTCTCAAAATGATTAGCAAGTGGTTTAAATTGCTTCCACTGGAGGAATTCATCTGATGCCACATTTGTTCTGCTGCCTCCCAAGGGCTATTTTTCTTGGGTTGCTCCTATTTCCCTCACGTGCTTCTATCATTACTCACCAGGAATTATATCAATTCTATACCCCATTCCAGCACATATGGCTTTGGATGACTTCCCTCTGCTGTCCCAGGGCCATCACAACTGAGAATCACGTGGAATCAGAGAGCTTGGATTCCAGTCCCAGCTCTATCATTTACCACCCGGGGACCTGGGACGACTCACTTCACCTCTGTGAGCCTCAGTTTCCTTATCTGTAAAATGAGGGGGTTGTACTAGATCATCTCCGAGGGCCCCTCCATCTCTTGAAGCTCTAAAAAAAAAGGAAGACAATAGAGCTTGCAATGGAGAGGCCAGTGAGCTTGACTTTGATTCCTAGGGGAAAATTTGAGAACGGATTATTAAAGAAATGGCTAGTGAACGAACATGTACAGAGGGAAATGGGAGGAGTCTAACAGAACAGGTAAGCTCCATCAAGAACAGGCCAGGCCAGAATAGCCTTGTTTCTTCTTTCTTTTTTAACTTCCTCTCCTCTCCTCTCCTCTCCTCTCCTCTCCTCTCCTCTCCTCTCCTCTCCTCTCCTCTCCTCTCCTCTCCTCTCCTCTCCTCTCCTCTCCTCTCCTCTCCTCTCCTCTCCTCTCCTCTCCTCTCCTCTCCTCTCCTCTCCTCTCCTCTCCTCTCCTCTCCTCTCCCCCCTTCCCCTCTCTTCTCCTCTACTCTCTTTGCCTTTCTTTTTTCTCCTTCCAGATAGGTGGTGCACTAGACTTGGAGTCAGGAAAATCTGACTCAGACACTTCCTAGCTATGTGACACTGGGCCAGTCACTTATGTTCTGTCTGCCTCAGTTTCCTAAAATGTGTATAATAATAGCAACTACCTCTCAGGGTCGTTGTTAGGATCAAATAAGTTAACACATACCAAATGCTTTGCAACCCTTAAAACACTGTATAAATGCTAGTGGTCATCTGGTCATTTGGAATGAAGGATGAACAACAAGAAGTTGTTATTATTCCACACAGGAGACGGCTGTGTATGCCGTCTGTTTAGACTTGAGCAAAGCATCTGATAAAGCACCTTGCACTGCTTTTGTGGGGAAGATGGAGAAATGTGGACCAGGGGAGAAAACTATTTATGATTTGGATTCAAAGTGACTTGTGTGATTGTACTAACGTTTAGATGAAAGAATATCAAGCTGGCAGGAGGTCCCCAGTGAAGTGCCCTTGGGATCCTTGACAGGCCCTGCTCTCTTGAATATGTTTCTTACCGATTTGGATAAAGGGACAGATGGCTTGTTCATTTGATTTGCAAATGACACAAACCTCAGAGGGTCAGCTAGCCATTAGGTGACAGAGTCAGAATCCCAAAACCTCTTGAAGGGTTACATCATTAGACCCAATGTCTGAGATGAAAATAAATAGACACACATAAATTCTTACATTTGGATTTTTAAAAAACTGATTTTGCAATTAAAGGGTGGGGAAGGCATTACAGTTTGTCTGAAAGGGGCAGCTAGGTATGGCTGCATAGGTCCAGCATACTGGACCTGCAGTCAGGAAGACCTGAGTTCAAATTCAGCCTCAGACATTTAACTAGCTGTGTGACCTTGGGCAGGTCACTTAACCTTTGTTTGCCTCAATTTCCTCAGCTGCAAAATGCAGATAATAATAGCACCTATGTCCTAAAGGGTTATTGTAAGGATCCAGTAAAATAATAGTAAAGTGCGTAGCACAGTGCCTGGTGCATAGTAGGTACTATATAACTTCAAGCAATCATCGTCATCTATTATAATAATCCATTTATATATACATATATGAATAGACACATTCATGTATATATGAATATATACACGCATGTATGTTGAACATGTGGATGTACATATATATGCACATACAGAGATGGATTTACATGTGTGCATTGTGTGTGTTATGTGTTTATATGTATATATGCATTCATGTATATGAAAATATATACACATACACATGTGTGTATATACCATTATCGAATAAACCAAAAACGTTAATGTGACCTTGGGCGGCCTTGAGAAAGTCACTGCTTCCAGGAATAAAATGGTGACAGTTCCTCCATCATTCTTCAACATCTGGAGCATTGTTTTGGGTTTTGGGGGTACCACAGTTTAAGAAGGACGTTGATAAGCTGGATAGGTTGGGGGGGTGAAGGATGGTAAAGGTCATGATTCTGGGTCCCATGATACATGGGCACATTTGTCTTGGAGAAGACTCTGAGGGCTGTGACAGTTGTTTTAAGGTCTCTTAAGGGATATCACATGGAGAAGCGATGAGCATTGTTCTGCCCAGCCCCAGAGGGCAAAGTCAGGAACACAGAGTGGAAGATACAGAGAATAATTTTGGCCAGATGTGAGGAAAAGCTTTGGAGCTGCTAAGAAGCAATTAGACACTGCTCCAAAGGGGAATGGGCTGCTTCGGGAGATAGTGCATTTCTCCTCTTCCGAGGCCTTCAAAGAGAGACCAGATGACCCACCTGTTGGATAGGCTATAATGGGAATTTTTTTTAAGTAAGTAAATATTAAACTAGATTGCCATTGACACCCTTTTCAATTCTGAAATTCTATGATTTATTATTGGTTTACTATCTTTCTTTGTAAAGGGACTTCCAACACTGGGATTTTCCTTGAACTGCCTAAATAAATCACTGATCCGTGTGTGTGTGTGTGTGTGTGTGTGTGTGTGTGTGTGTGTGTGTGTGTGTGTGTGTGTATTCTCTCATCCATATAGCAGAGCAAAGAACTCAACAACCAAACCTTGGTTTTCTCATCTCTAAAATGGGGACTAATTCCTAGCACTTTGCCAGGGACACAAGAGAGAATTAACAAAAACTGATTCAACTGAATTGAATGGCACTAAAGATTTCCTAGGATTACTGGGAGGAAGGAATGTTATAAAACTTAAAGATCTTTTAAAGTGCCAGTTACTTACATTGTTGTTGAGAGGCGGCCAGTGGCAGACTTAGAATCAGGAGAGACTGGAGTTCAAATCTCAACTCTGACATTTACTAGCAGTGTGACCATGGTCTAGTCATTTCACCTGGTCATAAATTTCCTCAAATTTAAAATCAGGATAATAATACCTGTAGAAATGTCAGTCTCCTCCCATTTGTCTCCATTCATTTTCCCTCCGTC
This sequence comes from Dromiciops gliroides, assembly GCF_019393635.1. Classification (NCBI taxonomy): domain Eukaryota; kingdom Metazoa; phylum Chordata; class Mammalia; order Microbiotheria; family Microbiotheriidae; genus Dromiciops; species Dromiciops gliroides. The sequence continues at coordinate 470,766,610 of NC_057864.1, read as the reverse complement.
TTTCTAAATTAAGACACCACTCCCCCTTTATATGCTGTCTCTCCCTATTAGAATGTAAGCTAACTGCGGTCAGGGACTCTCCTTTTTACTGTACACAAGCCCCTTTTTATTTTCTTTGTATTTGTATTTGTATCCCCAGTACCTAGCACATTGCCTAATACAAGTAGGAACATATTAAATGTTTGATAATTGGTGGATTAGCACAAGTAAGCACTTAATGAATTCTTTTTCATTCCTTCATTCACAGGGATTTGTGAGAATATGATCTCAAATGAGAGAATGTAAAGTGTTTTGCAAATCTTAAAGCACCACAGAACATCAGTTTTTATCATTGTCATTATTATTAGTCACCTAGTCCAACCTCCTCTTTTTACTGAGAGACTAAGCGAATCCACCAAAGGCTGATGAATGTTACAATCTCTGCTTCTCCTTCTCATTCGGAGGATTTTATTTTGAGCCTTTTTCTTCCCATTCTTTCTTTCTTTGGAGGAATATGCACAAGCAACTTTTTAAATGTTGAAGTGCAGCTCAGAAATCAGTCAGGAACCGGCAAAAGTAACAAACTCATTTCCATAGTAACAGGCTCATTACCATTCTGGCTGCCAGCAGAATCAGACAATTTGATTCCTTCCAGCAGATTTTCCCCCAGGACAGGATCCATCCCTTTAACAATGCAGAGGACACCAACAGAAGTCAATCGGAGGTCTTCACAGCAATAGAGAGTGATATAGCTCTTACCACTACCACTCCCCCCCCCACACACACACACACAAATGTCCAGGTGAGTTTCAAAGATGAGCAAATCACAGGAAAGCACAGTCTTGAAACTAAATCTAAAGGAAAGCAATAGGGTTTTTATTCCTTTGTAGAGACCAGATTTATTTGAGTTTTCCCTTGCCCCCTGAGGCAGATGGCCCCTTTGGAACGTTCAATATCAAATCCAGCTGCTTCTGTCTGGCCAATTCAATTAATTCCAACTGAGATCCAAGGCTGGCCCAAAGTGGAATGAGTTGTGTTACAAGCTAGCGACATCCATCCCCCACTTCAATCGTCAGTTAATCAATAAGCATGTATTATATGCCTACTATGAGTTAGGAGATCCAAACATGAAAACAAGACATTCCCCAATCTCAAGGAGCTTACAATCTATTAAGAGAAATAATGTGTATTTGAGCATGCATACATGAGTGTGCACACATGTTGTGTGTATTTGTGCACAGTTTATGCAAAATAGATACAAGGACATTTCAGGGGTAAGCACTTTGCATTTGGGGACATAAGGGAGGAAAACCTCATGTAGAAGGTGGCATGTGTTGGTTCTATGTGGTTATCTCCCATGGATTCAGCTATCATCTCCATGTAGATGAATCCCGCATCTATACAGCCAGCTCCTCCTAGTCTGTTTCCTGAGCTGTAGTTGTGCATCACCTATTGGACATTCCAAACTGGACATCCCATGCTATATAGAACTAACTTTTCCCCAAGCCCACCCCTGTCCCAAACTTCCCTATTACTATCAAGGGCACCAGTATCCTCCCATTCACCCAAGTTTAAAACCCAGATGTCATCCTCAACTCTTTACTCTCACCCCACATAGATCTAATAGCGACCTACTTGACATATCTGCCTGGATATCCCATGGGCAACTCCTAGCACAGGACAGAAGATGTTCTTAATGCATCCAAAATAGAACTCAGTATCTGCCCCCTCAAAACTAGGGGGAACTCACTATTTTCTTTCCCAAACACCCCTTTACAATCTGGCTTCAACCCACCATTCCAGGTTTATCTACATTATTTTTCTTCCATAGTAAATGGTCCAAACTGATCTTCTTGCCATTCCTCACACATGCCAATCTCCATGCTCTGGAATTAGTTGTACCCAGGGTCAGAACTGACCTCTCTCCTCAGTTCTGTTTGTTAGATTCCCTTTTTGTTGTTGTTGAGTCATTTCAGTCGTGTCCAACTCTGCGTGACCCCATTTGGGGTTTTCTTGGCAAAGACACTGGAGTGGTTTGCCATTTCCTTCTCCAGATCATTTGACAGATGAAGAAACTGAGGTAATCAGGGATAAGTGACTTGCCCAGGGTCACACAGCTGGTAAGTGCCTGAGGCTGAATTTTAACTTGTGAAGTATCTTCCTGACTCCAGGTCTAGTGTTCTATCCACTGTCGTTGCCTCCTTAGAATCCCTAGTTTCCTTCAAAACTCAACTCAGGTGCTACCTTGTGCCTGGAGCCTCCCCTCCTAATTATCTTTTATTTAGAATACATTTTGAAGTTACTGATATGTGTACCTGTCTCCCCTAATAGCTCTTTGAGGGCAGGGACTGCTTCCTGACAGGATTTTTTACTTAATTAAAGGTTGTACTGAATGACTTCTTAAGCCCCCTCCAAATCTAAGATTCGAGATTCAGTCTGTGGGCCTTTGGGGAGCAATCATAACAACTGCTGATTTTTAACTTGAAAATTTCCAAAGCCCTTTTATCTGCATCATTTCATTTGATCTTCGCAACTACCTGGTGAGGTAGGTGCTATTATTCACATTTTACAGATAAGAAAACTGAGGCCCAAGTCACACAGTAAAGTTATGAGCAAGGAAGATGGTACGGTTGGGGGGCGGCTAGGTGGCGCAGTGGATAAAGCACCGGCCCTGGATTCAGGAGTTCCTGAGTTCAAATCCGGTCTCAGACACTTGACATTTACTGGCTGTGTGACCCTGGGCAAGTCACTTAACCCCCATTGCCCCACAAAAACAAACAACAAGACCACAGAACAACCTCAAATAGTGCTAATTCCATCTTCAGTGGGAGCCCCAATAAAAATAAATTCATCACCTAGGGGCAGCTAGGTGGCACAGTGGATAGAGCACTGGCTCTGGAGTCAGGAGTACCTGAGTTCAAATCTGGCCTCAGACACATAACACTTACTAGCTGTGTGACCCTGGGCAAGTCACTTAACCCCAATTGCCTCACTAAAAAAAACCAAAAAACAAACAAACAAAAAAAAAAGATGGTGCGGTTGGATGCAAGATTTGAGTCCATGTCCTCTGACTCTCAAGCACTTTTCTCTGCATCTCCCAGACTCCCATGCAAACATTACTATTTGACTATCATTCTTCTAAGACGGTAGCTCATCTTTGGAAATGAGGATTAGCAGAAAAATAGGATTTGATTTACTCTTGGTTTATCATGTCATATAAATCCATGGACAGAGGGCGGCTAGGTGGCGCAGTGGATAAAGTACTGGCCTTGGATTCAGGAGGACCTGAGTTTAAATCCAGCCTCAGACCCTTGACACTTACTAGCTGTGTGACCCTGGGCAAGTCACTTAACCCTCACTGCCCTGAAAAAAAATGATGGGAACCCCCTTATTTTACAGAGGAGAAAAAGGGAGACCTAAAGTAGTTAGTTGACTTCCTCAAGGACATACAGGCATAGAGAGACCTATGTAAAGCACCAGACTTTGAGTCTGGAAGACCTGGGTTCAAATCATGTCTCTAGCATTTATTAGCTGAGCAAATCAGTAGCCTGCTGTATGCCTCAGTTTTTTGTATAATGAGGGAGTTGAATTTAATGGCTTTTAGGGTCTCTTCAAGCTCCAGGTTGATGATCCCATGACTCCAGAACCAGTTCTCAACTCAACAAGCATTTCTCAGGGACCTGGAACTATACTGGGACATGTGGAGGTGAAATAAAAATGAGACACCCTCAAGAAGCTTAGGTTCTATGAGGGGGGAGGAGAGGAGGGAGGTGGGATATGCATGCAGGAAGTGCATTTGAAAAGGGAATACAAAATATATGCAAGATGATGTCCAGAAAATGAGCATCAGCAGCTGGGGAAATCAGGACAGGCTTCCTGAAAGAAGTAGCCCTGGAGCTTGGGTTTTTTTTGTTTTGTTTTGTTTGTTTGTTTGTTTTTTTGTGAGGCAATTGGGGTTAAGTGACTTGCCCAGGGTCACACAGCTAGTAAGTGTTAAGTGTCTGAGGCCGGACCTGAACTCAGGTACTCCTGACTCCAGGGCCAGTGCTCTATCCACTGCGCCACCTAGCTGCCCCATGGAGCTTGGTTTTGAAGGAAATCTAGGGATGCTATGAGGAAGAATTGAAGAGGCAATGGGTCTAACCAGCAAACTTTACAATGGACCAAGGGAAGAAGGCACCAAAACAGAAGGGGTGGGGGTGGGGGTGGGGGAGAAGCTAATTGAAATTCATAGGGCCTTGCAGACTGTACCTAGGTTTCAGCAGAGCTAAGTCAGAATTAAAGTTCAGGCAGAGCTCCAGCCAGATGAAAATGAATGCACAAATAGGTCTAGGACATATTTAATTTAAATTCTGGACCTGTCAGAAATTCTCCGAGGGGTGAACTTAGAAGTTTTAATTGGAAACAAACCTCCAATTCCCACTTGCTGTACAAATATCTTAATATGCTTATTTCCCGTAAATATTAATTTGGGGGCAAATGCTTATCTAAACCCCAAATAAGCTGCCTTGTATGATGCCTGCTGGGTCTGAGAAAGCAGATGTAATCTACAAAGGGCACAGATCGTTATTAAAATGACACATGCAATGTGTTTCAAATTGAATAGCTGAGGCCACTGGGGAGTTTGGGGTGGTGCAGCATGGTGCTTTTTATTTTATTTTATTTTTTTAGATGAGACATTCTTCTGCCCTCATTTTCCAGATGTGAGGAAGTGGCGATTTGATTGCCCACATCACGTTCCTTTCTAGGATGCCAACCCTCAAAGACAATTGCCTGTTCTCACCAGCAACTCAAAAGTCTAAGCCTTTCCCCTGGGAGAGGGTGTTTGTCACACAAACTACAATCTATCTTCCTTAATTTGACATGTCTGGCCCCTGGAGAATGTCTTCTTTTTCTCTTTGCTGGCTCAGCTCTTCCTTGTATTTAATAAAACATTAGGGATTGGGGGGATGGGGGGCTCAGAAGGAAAAAAATCAGCAGTAGTTGGCAAGACTAAAGAATTGGTCAGACCTGAAGACACCCAATCCTCCATATATTATTTCAGAATCCTTAAATTGTTCTTTAGGTTTCAAATTAGAAAGGAGGATATAGGTATCACAGACAGCCAGGTCTCTGAAACTATTTCCCCATGAGAGAAGCATGACTTCTCTCTTGGTCTCCTTTCTCTAGTGTCTAAATAAAAGATTATTTTATTCTAAAAAAATTAGGAGTCTTATTCTTATCTTACAACTTTTTATATTCTTATCTTCCCCATCCTCCATTAAAATTATTTTTTTTGGTGGGGCAATGAGAATTAAGTGACTTACCCAGGGACACACAGCTAGTAAGTGTCAAGTGTCTGAGGTCAGATTTGAACTCAGGTCTTCCTGAATCCAGGGTTTACTTCTTTAATCCAGTTTTATCCAGTGCACCACCTAGTTGCCCCCACTCCATTAAAATTCTACTCTGATGATGATGATAAATAACATTTATAGAGAACTTGACATTTACAAAGCACTTTACATATACCAACTCATTTGTTCCTCACAATAACAGAGGTTATCATCTTCATTTAACAAATGGGGAAACTGAGTCTGACAGAAGTTGACAGAGTCACATAGTAGAGGTGTGAGGTAGGAGTTGAATTCAGGTCTTCCTGACTCTGTGTCCAACACTTTGGTTGTGCCTGGATGCCTCACTCCTCATGAGGTATAAAGATGCTCCTGCCTAGTTATCTTAAAGACTCAAGTTTGTGTGGTCCACACAGATGATAACCAGATGGTGCAGAGAATCATACACAGAGAGGGTAGAGACTTTAGAGGTCATCTACTCCTCTCTTCTCACTTTATAGTGGAGGAAACTGAGATCCACAGAGGCTGTGATTTGCCCAGAGTCATCAATTGCAGGTATCCGAGGACGATTATACCAGCTCGACACAGTCCAGTAAAAAATGTGTTGGGAGTTCTAAAACTCAGAATGTACTGAGGCCAGGGAGTGAATACAAGGGCAACAAAGAGGGTTGGTTTGCTTGTTTAGTGTTAAATGAATATATGGATCACCTGGATTTGATGGAGGTACCTTATTATCCAAATGGATTTTATGAGACCCTGGAAATTCAGTCTGAACCCAGATAGCTAGCAGATAAGTAAGTCCCTATTTACTAATGTCTTTCCCCAAGAGAGTAAACAAATCAAAATGCCCCTTTTGACTAAACTTCAACTAATGAGTCCCCATTCACTATCTTCTTTCCCCCAAAGAGTAAATAGAGCAAATATCTAGACATCCTTGTCCTTGGCAAACCCTTCCTGTGTCTTTAAGCTGCCTGTTATAGTATTTGCTTTAGGTTAATTTGTATCATGCTAACAAAACTGACATCACCCTGTAACCAGTGAGCAGAGAAAACCTTATCTACCCTCAGAAAGAGGGAGTCCCTGGGTTCTCTTGGAAGGGGAGACTCCACACATGATCATGTGTTATTTCTTTCTTCTTGGGACAAAATATTAAATTGATATTATGTTTTTTTTCTGTCTGTCTCTGATCTGGTTTTGTCTCATAGGAGATATTAAATTTCTCTGGTCTGGTTCTTAACCATGTTCTCTGATCTGTTATATTTTGTAGGAGGACAGGTATGGGAACAAATTGTAGGAGATATTATAAGATATTATAATTTCTCTGATGTTTATTGATTCTGTTTGTAGGAGACAGGAAGATACAAAAGCTACATTTTAATATTCAACATTAGTTATGTTGGGGTAGTCAGTCAATAGGCATTTATTAAGCACCTACTATTTGCAACGCACTGTGCTAAGCACGAAGAGGCAACCATCCTTTCCCCCCAAAAGTGCTTGCCCTCCAAAAGCATACAATCTAATGGGTAAATGCAGCATCAAATACTAAAAACAGAGAGGAGCCAAAGCTTATTTTGCTTCTTTTTTCTGCTAAACGACAGAACAAAGACGACTGACTGGGAGTCGATTCCCAAAATAAGTAAGGGGATGAGAAGAGAGTACCTGGTTACCCTTGGTAACACTTATGTTACCTGGCCTGAGCTACATATCCTGGGTCATGAAAGAGCTAATGGATGTGATTGGTAAGACCAACAATGGTGATATCTGGAAGATCAGGAAAAACAGGAGAGCTAGATCCCACAAGAGAGAAGAGATGTTGTACCAATTTTCATAGAGGAGAAAAGAACAAAGTCTTGAAACTAGATAGAGCATAGAGTCTGACCTTGATTCTAGAACAAATTTTAGAACAGATCATCAAAGAGATGGCTGGTGACCATGTAGACAGGAAAGCTTGGTGATTATAAAGTACCAATATGGCTTCATCATCAAGAACAAGTCATGACAGACTAAACTGATTTTTCCTCCTAAGGTTATTTTAACTAGTAGTAAATCAGGGAAATGTTATAGATATGGTTGATTTATTGTTAGATTTATTATTGATGCAATGCTATGAAATCCACTGGCTTGGCCAGGCTGCCAAAACAATCTGTGACACAAAAAATTAAGAACTCCTATTCCAAAATGTTGTGGGTCTGGTGTACCCCAGAAGTTTTCTGGAGTAAATCAAAAGAACCTTCTCCTTGAGAAACTAAACCAAAGGACAGACACATCTAACCAGTCTCCCCCACCCCTCAGGGAGATAAGATTATGTATGGCTGCTGCCTTTGTGGCTGTGAGGGGGAGAGAGATGGCTTGAGAGATCCAGAGCCACCCTTCACCCAACTTCCCCCAGCCACCATCAGTGGGGGATGGTCCTCTCCCTATAAGGGAACTTTCTACAGTCAGATGATCACCTCATTGGACCACCATCAGTCCCCTATAAAAGTATCTGCCTGTCCTCTGCTTGAGGAAATAGGTATCTCAGAGCCATGCCTCTGTGCCATGCCTTCTCCCCATGAGAAGAAGTCCAAGGATTTCTCTCTTGGTTTCCTTTCCCTAGCACCCGATATAAACTATTATTTTATCCTAACTGAATTTGTGTGCAAGAGGGTGTAATTCTATAAAGATGAATTCCTAAGAACCCCTATCTCAAACCCCTACTCTATTTCCCCCATAACACAAGATTACCTTCATCTCCCCGAAATGTTTCTTGTATTTATCTATTTACCTACATGTTGTCCTCCTGTGGCAGTGGATAAGAGTGCCAGACCTGGAGTCAGGAAGACCTGAGTTCAAATCCAGCCCCAGATACTCACTAGCTGTGTGACTCTGGGCAGGTCACTTAACCTTCTCTGCCTCAGTTTCCTCAACTGTCAAATGAGCTGGAGAAGGACATGGCAAACAACTCCAGTATCTTTGCCATAAAAATCCTAAAAGGGGTCGTGAAGAGTCAGACATAACTGAAAAAAAAAAAGACTAAGCAACAATAAAATGTCCTCCTACATTAGACTGCAAGGGCAGGGACTGATTTTTCCTTTCTTTGTATCCCCAGGCTTAGTGCAGTTCCTGAAACAGTAGGTGCTTAATAAATGTATACCTGACCTGATTTACTTTCTGTTCCTTCTAATGTATTTGGGACTGAACTAATTTTCAGGATAAAATTAATTTCCTCCTATTCCTTCTTTCCCCTCCCCACGGTATGCTGATTACTGATGATTTGTCTTTTTCCTGGTGAATTTAAACTATTCAGACTACTGGGGGGGGGGGGATGGAATATGCACACAGAAAGTATGTAAATGAAATGGAATACAAAACATACAGCAGAAAATGTCCAGAAAGAGGGTACCAGACGCTGGGGAAATCAGGACAGGCTTCCCAAAGGAAGTGGCAGAGAATGTAACCACTTAGGACATTGCTTGCTGATTCATTAAACAACAGATCTCATTCCTTCAGTAGAAAATATTTACCTTCTGGCAATAGCCTCCTGAATTTGCATTCAAATCCTTTCTCTGGCCTGTGTGACCTTGAATAAGCGACCTCTTTGGGCCTCAATTTCCTCAACTGGAAAATGAAAGGATTTGGCTAAATGACCTCTATGGGGCCTTTGGGCTCTCAGTCCAGCTATGATCTTAGAGAAGAGAAATATCTATGAAAGGACAAGTCTGGCTGTTAGTAGGTACCCCAGGGTGGGATTCGAACTCACTTCATTCCAAATCTAATGTTCTCACTGCAGCATGCTGGCAACAACAATTCTCAGGAGGAACAAAATAAGAGCTTATGTTTGTTTCATCTTCACGGTAGAAGAAACAGCTACCCCACACAGCCTGGATAAATTTTTTTTTTCTTAAAGGCCCTCAAACCATCCTCAAGACTCGCAATTGTTCCAGGGGACTGAGGCTTGAACCATTGCCTGAGAACAGAAGCTGACAATCCCAGAATTCTCAGGCTCATTACAGGGCCTGCCACCATAGTAAATGTGAGGTAGGGAAATTGGGTCTAACAGAAACAATCCTGTATCCCTTCAGAATAGCCTGACCCAGGTGGGTTAAATAGACCTCTTGCTAGATGGTCTATGAGTGTTTCTTTTCATTCTGATGCTGAGCCTGAACCACCCACCAGACTGGCCTGAGTCAGGGTGAGCCTCGGGAAGTTTTTACAAAGATTCCAGCAAGGTCTAGAATCCTGTATAATGAGTGTAGTGGAAGGGGTCATAGTATTCAAATCCACGTCATTTGAAGTGATTATTATATGTAAAACATGGTTTGGCCCAATGGAAATACAGAAGGTGAATGTGAATAAAGCAGTCACTTCACTCATGATTCATTATAGTCGTATGTTATTAGACCCTTTACAACTGCCCTGAGAGGCAGAAAGTAAAAAAAAAAATCATTATCTCCATTTCACAGATGAAAAATGGAGGTTCTGAAAAGTGAAATGATTTTCCCAGTCTCCTGGCTGATAAATAGAAAAGTCTGGATTAAAAATGAGGTCTTTACAAACCATGTCCAATTTGTTTACTATTAAACCACCATCACATTGAGACAGCTAGGTGACACAGTGGATAGACCTCTAGACCTGGAGTCAGGAAGATTCATCTTCCTGAGTTCAAATCTGACACTTGCTTGTGACCCTGGACAAGTTCACCCTATTTGCCTCAGTTTCTTTGTCTGTTAAATGAGCTGGAGAAGGAAATGTCAAACCACTCCAGTATCTTTGCCAAGAAAACCCCAAATGGGGTCACAAGGAGCTGGACACGACTGAAATAACTGAACAACAATACAACAATCACATTAAAAATATTAGAATCCTACAATATAGATTCTCTCTGATCCATTTAAACTGGTCTTTGGTAGTCCATTTTCCATCACATTTCCATTTCTAGAGGCTTGATTTAAATATAGGATGGTCAGACTGAATGTGGGCTAAAGGCATCCATCACCTTGATAGGTATAGATTGTGCACTATACACTGTATGCAAGACACTACTACCTCTCCCTCCAGGTATCCCACCTCCAACACCACTTCCCCTGCCAAGTAGAGGCAAGACCAATTGATTCTAAGTAGATCATTACAGATCTAGAAAAGATGGAAAATGCTCCTTCATTATTTGAAGTGAGGGGCTGTGAGTAGGGAACATGGCATGTGCTGTCAGACCTTGTTAATTTGTTTTCTTGAAATACTTTTTTTTTTTGGCTGGGCAATGAGGGTTAAGTGACTTGCCCAGGGTCACACAGCTAGTGTCAAGTGTCTGAAGCTGGATCTGAACTCAGGTCCTCCTGAATCCAGGGTCTGTGCTTTATCCACTGTACCACCTAGCTTCTCCCTTGTTGAAATACTTAAAAAAATTTCTTTGCTACAAAGGCTCATAGATGTTGAGCTAGAAGGGTCCTTAGCAGTCATCTTTAAGGGAAATCCCATTTCTCCATTTTATATAAGGAAACCTAGATCAAGAGAGTTGTGTAATATCACATAGGCAGTTGGTGGCAAAGGCAAGATTTCAACCAATTTAATTTCAAATCTGGAATGTTTTCATCTTGTCCAATTTTCTCATTTAAAGAGGAGGAACTGGGGGGCAGCTAGGTGGCAGAGTGGATAGAGCACCAGCCCTGGAGTCAGGAGTACCTGAGTTCAAATCCAGCCTCAGACACTTAACACTTACTAGCTGTGTGACCCTGGGCAAGTCACTTAACCCCAATTGCCTCACAAAAAAAAACAAACAAAACCAACAACAACAAAAAATAAATGAATGAATGAATGAATGAATGAATAAATGAATAAATGAATAAATAAATAAATAAGTAAGTAAGTAAATAAATAAATGAATGAATGAATGAATGGATGAATAAATAAATAAATAAATAAATAAATAAATAAATAAATAAATAAATAAATAAATAAATAAATAAATAAATAAATAAATAAATAAATAAATAAATGAAGAGGAGGAGGAACCAGAGACCTAAAGTGGAGAAGTCATTCACACAAGGTCAGTAGAAGAGAATCAGGGCTGAGATTCGAACCCAAGTTCTTGGATTCTTGGTGCCACAGGTCATGCAAAGGTAGGAACCACAAAGAGAGGGGGGCAATCTGGATCTCATTAGCAAAAATTATGGATGCCATTTGGGTGTTCCTTTCCAATGTTAATGAGGCACTCATGAATATTAATGGTTAGGCTATATTTCATATGCAAACATAAGGATGCTGATTCATTTCCTTTTGCTCTATAGCCAAAATGGGGTAACTCAGCTTAGTGCAAAGGGAGACCTGGGGTTGAAATGTCTACTCATTGTGGAACCATAGAGAAGAGCCAACCTTTTGGAGCCTCATCTTTCTCATTTGTAAACTAGAGGCAATGATACTTAAACTAGAGAGACCCCCACAGGATTGTTTGTGAGCATAGCACATTGTGGACTTAAAAGGAGGGACAAAAATGTGAGTTCTCACTATTAAAGTGAATGGAACAGGGCAGCTAGGTGGTGCAGTGGATATAGCACCGGCCCTGGAGTCAGGAGTACCTGAGTTCAAATCTGACCTCAGACACTTAACACTTACTAGCTGTGTGACCCTGGGCAAGTCACTTAACCCCAATTGCCTCACTTAAAAAAAAAAAGTGAATGGAACAAATTCCCTTCTTCAAAGAGCCACCACAATACTCATGAGTAGAGTGGAAAGACCCCTGGATGGAGAAGCAACAGAACCGGGCTTGATTCCTGGTTGTGTCATTTATGATAACTTATGTGATTTGGAGCAAGTAACTTAACCTTTCTGGCCCTCAGTTTCCACAATATGAGCAATGATTCTGAAGTCAGAGGGCCTGGGTTCAAACCCTGCCCTTGACACCTAATTGCCTCTGTGACCTTGGCCAAGTCATGGGCTTCAGCTTTTTCATGTGTAAAATGAGGATTCTTGAGGTCCTTTCTCACTCTAGAGCTATGACTAGGTCACCTCCAAAGTCCTTCCCAGATCTATGATCCGAATCTGATCCCAAAGTGAGTCCAAATGCCTTCCCCCTAGAAGGAAGCAAGGGCTGACAGGTGTTGAGGCTCAAGGTGGGAGAAAGTGCTTGTGTGGAGAAAGGGCCCTGGTGGGCCATGCTCTGAAAGAATGACAAGAACTCTGGATTGGGGGTGGGTCAAAAGCATTCAGAAGGGTCGATTCCAGAGGGTAGAAGAGGCACAGAATAGGGCCTAGAACAGCACGGCTAGAGCTAGAAAGCAGCCTGCCTCAGACTGAGGTCAAGGAAAAAAACAAACAAACAAACCAGGGAGAGAGCAGCAGAGGAACTCAGAGACTAAATCTGAGTCAAAGTCTGGGGTGAGGGTGGGGAGGCAGACTGCTTTCCTGGCAGCAGCCTGTTGCCCTCACCCCCACCCCACCTTGGCTTTACTCTATCCCTCATTGCTTCAGCCTTAGGCAGATGCTGAGTTCCTGATCTGACTCTGCCACTAATTAGCTCCACGGCCTTGGACAAGTCAATCCCTCTGGGATCCGGCTTGGTTTTCTGTAAAGGGAGGGTTGGACCAGTCATCTCTAAGGCCCCTCTGCTTCCTCAGCCATCTCTGGTTCTGCTCACACTGGCGGATTCTCTCATCACTCATGCCCACAAAGCATCCAGCTTTGGTTTAAGTAGAAAGATGAGTGCCTCATTTTTATTAGCAAGTTACAATAAAATTCTGTTTAATTTCAAAACAAAAGGGAGCCAAGAAGGAAAATAAAAACCCTGAGGCATTTAAATATACTGGGATTAATGAATTGTTTGATTTAAAAACAAGAAGATATCTAATTATCTGGAGAACCCAAGAGCAAAACTTCACTAATTTCTCCCAATCACTGGAAAGGTCAGTTTGAAATTGTGATGTCTGAAATTATAAATTGTAAAAAATAGTCTATTTTATTGATTTCAAATAACCTTTCCCTCTGCTCTCAGCTGGTGCTCGGGGAACACCCAGAACTGTTGTTCAATTGTTTCAGTCAGACCTGACTCTTTGTGACCCCTTTGGGGAGATATTGGAGCTGTTTGCCATTTCCTTCTCCAGCTCATTCTACGGGTGAGGAAACTGAGGCAAAGTGGTGAAGTGACTTGCCCAGGGTCTCTTTGTTAGTAAGCGTCTGAGGCTGGATTTGAACTGAGGAAGATGGGTCTTTCTGACTCTAGGCCTGGCACTCTATGCACTATGGTGCCCCCTAGGTGCCCATAGAACAGTACATAGGTCACCTTAAAACATGTTTATTTCATGAATGAATTTCAAGGCATTAACTGGGAGCAGGTAATCATGAAATGAATAGGTCAGTGGCTTTGAAGTCAGAAGCCCAGAGTTCAAATCCCAGACCTGACATTTACTTGCACTGTGACAAGGTCTTCTTTTTCCTGGGTCTGCTTCCTCCTTGGTACTGTAAAACTTTTCTACTTTATGACCATCCTTTTCTGGCCAAATATTGTACTTCATCTTGGACTCCTGGACTATTCTGTATAATATCTCATTCCATTAACATCATCCTTTGCTAGCCTACAGGTTCTACAAGGAGAGGCGCCCTGTTTTATCTCACCTGGAACCTGAGTTCAAATTTGCCTTCAGACAGACCAGCTTACTAAAGGACAAGTCACTTCATGTTCTCTTCTCTCATGTTTCTTAATTGTAAAATGGGGAAAATAATAGCACCCACCTCACAGGGTTGTTGCGAAGGTCAATGAGATGATGCCTGGCATGCAGAAGGTACTTAATAAATGCTAGTTTCCTTCCCCTAGTACAGTGATCTGCACATGGTATACATTCAATAAATGTTGGCCGACTAGATGAATTAATTCTATGGAGCTTACTGTCAAGTGGATGGGTTCTTAACTTGGGGACCATAGCCTTATTTTTTTTCTTTCTTTCTTTCTTTCTTTCTTTCTTTCTTTCTTTCTTTCTTTCTTTCTTTCTTTCTTTCTTTCTTTCTCTCTCTCTCTCTCTCTCTCTCTCTCTTTCTTTCTTTCTTTCTTTCTTTCTTTCTTTCTTTCTTTCTTTCTTTCTTTTTTCTTCCTTCCTTCCTTCCTTCCTTCCTTCCTTCCTTCCTTCCTTCCTTCCTTCCTTCCTTCCTTCCTTCCTTCCTTCCTTTCTTTCTTTCTTTCTTTCTTTCTTTCTTTCTTTCTTTCTTTCTTTCTTTGGTGAGGGAATTGGGATTAAGTGACTTGCCCAGGGTCACACAGCTAGTAAATGTCAAGTGTCTGAGGACACATTTGAACTCAGGTTCTCCAGACTCCAGGGCTGGTGCTCTATCCACCGTGCCATCTACCTGCCCCCTAATTTTTTCTTTTGATGGATATATTTCAATATAATTGGTTACTTTTGTAATCCTTTGTATTTTATTCTATGCATTTAAGAACATTATGCTTGTAAAACCTATATTTGATTGCTTACCACCTCAAGGAGGGGACCTCCCTGGATGCCTACCTATAAATTCTTCCCACCTAGAAGTGTGACTGCAGCTGTGAATCCTTTCTCTGGGAAAGGGAATATAATCGCTCTTCTATCTCCCTGGCTTTCATCACTGACCGTAGTCCCAGGACAGGATATGTGTGGGCTCCCTGTAGCCTACTAGGACCTGAGAAATTGAATCTTTCAGAGGCAGTTTGTAAAGAGCAGTCTGGGGGGCCACTGATGTAAATGACTAAATCAATTTAATTTTTTCTCATTTAATCAGAATGGAAGTTTTTGACAACTCAGTGATGGTTTAGCGTGATCCACCTCCAACATCTCTGCCCCACTGCACTTCTTCACTTCTTTCTCAGGGACACAAAGGTAACAGAAGAGCCAAAGTCTGCCTACAGGAAGGCCATGGGGAAGGGACAGATACAAGAGACAACTTGGAAGCTATTCTGACTTTCTTGAAGCCTTGCAGAGGCCCCTAATCCTATCGATGTCACAGATTAAAGTTTAGGATCGCTACTGAGACAGACCCTCTTGCATACTGACCCCAGAGAGGGTTTGTCATTTCTCTATCCTCAACAGCTGTAGATTCAAGGGGAGACCGATACTAGAAACTGGAGGTTAGAAAAGGAGAAAAAAGGGAAAATATTGCTCCATCATAGGATTTGGAGCTAAGAAGGCTCACAGGGTCCCAAGAGCATAGCATTTAGCATTGGAAAGGACCTTAGGGATAATCTGACTCAACCCCTTCATTTGAGGGGAAGAAAAGCTGAGAAGAAAAACTCAAGTGTCTTAGAATCATTTTCTCTAGGACGGGAAAAGAAATGAGCCTTTAAGGGAATTGAGACCCTTTAAGAAAGGCAACTTGATACAATGGAAAGGGTTCTTAATTTGAATTCCCAGGACCTGAGTTCTAATTCTGGCTCTTCTACTTGCTGCTTAAATGGCCTTCGCTTCTCAGTTCCCTCATCTGTCACATGAGAGGGTTGTACTGAAGGACCATGAGCTTCCATGTGGATTGTCTTCCCTGCTAGAATGTGAGCTCCCTTGAGAGCATAGACCCTCACACTTGTTTTCTTTTTATCCCCAGTGATTAGCATAGGGCTCTGCTCATAGTAAAGCACTTAATGGATCATTCATTCATTCACTTGCTAAAGCTTTTCCATTTCTAGATCTATTATCCATCCTAGTACCAACTCCTCGTTTTACAGATGAGGAAACAAAGTTTCATTCGATCATAGATTTAGACTTAGAAGGATCTTTATTCTACTCATTTTAGAGATGAGTAGGCTGAGGTACCGGGAGATGAAGATCACATAGGTAGTAAGTGACAAGGTCAGGATTAGAACTCAGGTCTTGTGCCTTTAGGGGCAGAACTCTTTCTATGATACTACACTGCCTTTAGATGACATTAAGTGACTTGACCAAAGACAAACATGTAGAAAGTATCAAAGACAGGTCCATCGGCTTGAGATTCTGGGTTATTTCTACTATAACACAGTAATTTTTTTTAATCCACCCTACTAGAGGGAGAAATATACACATTTTAGATTTCTAAGTTTTCAATCTGGGCTATAGATTTTGTACCATACACATGGTTTCTTTGTGGTCTCTTCTTTATGTCCTTTCTCTCACTGCCTATCTTCCTCTCCTATAGTCTTGCCAACACCCATCCTGCCTTCTATCTTTAATTTCCTGACTGCTGTCTTGTCTCCCCCATCTCTCAGCCCCTACTCTGGCTCCTAGCTTCAGCTTTCTCTGTATGGGAGGTCAAGGGGTCTTGTCCTCCGGTCCTTCTTTGCCTACTGAGCTTTGGGGTTCTGTTGTTTTGTTTTGGAAAAGTATGTTCTCCCTCCAATTGAGACGCAAAGCAGGACACCGAGTCAGCAGGTTTAGCCAAGGAGAGTTGAGACAGGACATAAATCAAAAAGTTAACATCAAAAGGTTTCTGCGGATCCTGGATGAGCCCCAACTCGAAGGTCACCTGGAAAGCCTGGACAAAGGAACAACCCAGTTTCCCAATTTCATTGAATGACAAGAGGTTATATACAAAAAGAAGCATAAAAAATTGAATGTTGAAGTTGTGAGGGGTCAGTGGTCAACTTTAAGGACAGTGGGAAAGATGTACATCATGAGCTTTTCTTAAGAGGTCTAAATCTTGTCACCACTTCCTTTCTTCCTCATCATCACATCCTGACAAAGTAGGGAAGGAACAAGAAGATAAAACAGGGCTCCATCATCATCTAGTTGTAATGCTCGAGCCATTCTATGAATTGATTCATTTGGTTGGTCTATACAATTCATATGACCATTTATTTAGGAAGGAACTTTGGAGGCCACCAAGTCCAACCCCCACTTTTCAGATCAGAAAGTGGGGTTCAGAGAGGTTAATGGCAGTCATACTCTGAGGATCCCACTTTGAGTGTAGAGTTGGGGGAGTAGCCCCAGAAGGGAGGTTACACAAGGAAGATAGGCAGAGCTCTATTCCAGGAATATTAGAAAAAGATATAACAATTTTTAATGATCCAAGTCCTCTCATCTCTCCCCCCACCCCCCGCCATGTGTGACTCCAAGGGAGCATTTTCTTTGATACTAACTCCTTAGCCTGATGTTCAAAGCTTTGAAGTATCTGCCCTCCCTTTCCCCCTCCTGATTAGAATCTGACTTTATACTATGTCGTTTTACAAACTCCACCTTTCAAATAAAATGGTCAATAGCCAAGTCACTTAACCATCCCTGGACCTCAGTTACCGCATCTGTAAAAACGGGAAGAGGAGGAGGAGGGAGAGGAGACGAGGAGAAAATAGGAGGAGAAAGAAGAAAAGCAGGAGGAGGAGAAGAAAGAATGTTCCCTTTCTTCATCTCTGCCTCATAGAATCCTTGGACTCCGTACAATATCTCCTGCCAGAATGTGTATGTATTAGCCATGCCTCACTGCTGGAATGGGCTCTCTCCTCCACCTTTCAGAAACTGTCTTTGTCCAAAGTCCAACCCAAGTGGAATCACCTCCATGAAGCCTTTCCTGATTGCCTAGTTATCAGTGATCTCTCCCTCTCCCTGGTACTGGACCCTCCAGTGGCTTATAAACTCCTTAAGATCAAGCACTGTTTTGTTTTCACCTTTGTATCTTTAGTACCTTCCAAATAGTAGGTGCTCAATAAAAGTTTGAATTCCCTCTTTGGGGACCCCCACATGATAAAAGTTCACCTTTGGACAGAAAAGTCTTAAGATATTTTTCCCGAGAATTCATTTTTGAATCTTTTTCATGCCCTTCTATCCCCTACCAGCTGGGGATACTTGAAGTTAATGAGCAAAACATCTTCAAAATAAAACTCTGTAATGTAATAAAAGATGCCTGACCCTGAGCAGGTCAGTTAAAAAACAAACAAACAAACACCAAACTCTGTCTGCCTCAGTTTCCTCATCTGTAAAATGGGGATGATTAATAGCGCCTACCTGACAAGGTTGTTTTAAGGATCAAATAAGCTAATACTGGTAAAGGGCTTGGCACAGTGTCAGGACCTAATTCATTCTTTTTTCTTTCCCTCTCTTCAAAACCAAGTTTGTGCCACCCTCCATATGAAAGTGCCAAAGGGTCTTAGCAGTAAGCTGACTGCTAAAAAGGTAATTTGTGTCTTACAGTGGGAACACAGGACTACAGCCTCCTCTCTAATAACCATCATCTGGTTCCAGGCATCTCTAAACAATGTACCTAAGTCACACAGAGCCAGATGACTGGAGAGGGAGTCATCAGGAAAGGGCCAGGATCCAATGACAGTCCTGCTGGGTTTGTTCATCTGCATGCCATTGTTCCAATGGATCAATCAGAGCCCCAGGATGTGGAGCACTACAGTGGACATCCCGGGGCGCCCTTCATACTCAACCTACCCAGATCCTAGGATTTCCATGCCTGGTTGAAACTAACAATCAGGTCCCAGGCTTTAGTAAACAGCCTGACAGCTTCGTGTGCTCTTCTGGCAACTCTGTGGTCCAGGAAATCAATTGGCTGTATCAGTGACCCGAGTTCCATTTCCAACACTAAGTGATTCCTGCATATATTTGGGAATATGCTCTTCCCTCACAGAAATGCTTCTCAGCAGTGGTAGGGGCTGCTCTAGTGGGAGTGAAGTGTGTTCCTTCGTTAGCCCGGTTCTCATTGGTGACACACCATGCTGTCTGCCATCTCTGGGGATCCACTGAGGTCCTTTAGTGTTGGGTTGGCTCAACACTTGAGTGGCTAAAGAGGCAGCGATTTACAGAGCATCCCCAAACTATTAGTAATGAGATAAATTTCAGCCCACAATGTCTGAATAGAAGAAACCTGGGAAACTGAAAAGAGAAATGAACTTGTCTCTCTCATCAGGTAGGTTTCTGATTAAAAAAATGAAATGATTTTGTTTTTCCACAAGTTTCATCTCTGATTTTAAATGTCACTTGGAATAAAAGGGCCATGTGCTGTGTTAAGGATGATTCAGTAAGCCTTAAATTGCTCTCAACACACATTCTTTTTGTGACTTTTAGATTCAATAGAGACCCAGATTTCCTTTTGTTTTTTTTTTAAATCACTAAAAGACTTTCAGGAAGTTGCCACAAAAGAGGAAGAAAGGATGAAGCCAGAATAGACAGAGGGGGGTAATAATGTGCTATATGTTATCATATGTGGTGGTGCATGATATATGTTGGATGTTATATGTCACACTTGATAAGTTTTTATACTTTGGGGAGCAGCTAGGTGGTGCAGTGGATAGAGCACTGGCCCTAGAGTCAGGAGAACTTGAGTTCAAATCCGGCCTCAGACACTTGACACACTAGCTGTGTGACCCTGGGCAAGTCACTTAACCCCAATTGCCTCACAAAAACAACAATAAGAAGCAAACAAATACAAAAACAAAACCCCCCCAATCTATATATAAAAAAGTTTTATACTTTGGGCCCAAAGATGATGATGTCAGCTAGCATTTATATGTAACTTTAAGGCTTGCAAATGTGTGGGTAATCGTGGCTGATCCCCTCAGATCCCTATGAGGTAGGCATCATTGCTATCCCCACTTTACAGATGAAGAAGTTGAGGACAAGAGAGGCCAACTTACTTTCTTAGGGTCATAGAGCTAGTAAGTTTCTCAGGCAGGATTTAAACCCAGGTCTTTTTGATTCCAGGTCCAGAACTTTAAGCTTGACACCATCCAGTTGCCTCTGATGTGCCCAATTTGCCATCCATGGGAAAAGTCAGGCTTCTAATAGTTATAAGCTTTGATCTTCTAAGGAGCAGAAGGGTGAAGAGACAGCAAAGTGGACCCTGCCATACAAGGATGATCAGTAACTGCTAGGGTTCCCTGGGTTTAATCCCATATTCTTAGCTCTTCCTCGTCTACTTTGGCTTGTCGACTCTGTAGGCTTATCTCATCTCTCCTTATTTCCAGACTGGTTCTAGTCTCCAACTTCTATTCCACTGGGTTAACACTTCCAAATCCTCACTTTGGCTGCCTTCCATGGTGTGGAAGACTTGACTCTCTCTGCTAAGATGAGATTTAGCCAGGACTCAACCTCTGCCTTGCTTCTCTCTCTGATTCAAGTTTTGACACCTAACTTGATGCCTTGTACATCACAGATCTGAGATTTTAGATCTGCAAAGCACCTAGCCAAAACTCCTCCTTTCAGATGTAGACAGAAGGAATAAGTGACTTGGCCAACATCCCCAAGGTAATAAGCTTTCAGAGGTGGTATTTTATTCCAAGTTCTCTCACTCCATAGCTTTTGATCTTTCCACCATAACACACTGACTTCTAGCCTTTGGTTCTGTACTCTGGGGTCAAGAAGAACAAGCCTAGTCCCTCTTCCATGGCAACAAAATCTTTGGCACCTAAAGAAAAAGCCAAAAAACCTGAAGACTTCATTAGCACCTAAGCTTTAAGTGACTAAGAAAACCAGCTTCCACTTCAACAGGAGAATTGATACATCCTCTGGGCCAGGTGGGTTGAAAAAGTTGTGGGTGGGACTATGATCAGAAAAAAGAACCCACCACCCAGGCTTTCTGATATCCAGACATTGTGGAGTCTTCTGATAAATCAGTGAGCAGGAGAATCACAAACTTCGGCCCCCTCCCATGGAGACTGAAGGGCGGTGCTTAACACAGAACAGTTATGTAATTCCAACAGCAGATGATGGCTAATCACAGGTCTTCGTGGTGCATAACAGGCCTAATGTTTCATCAAACCAGAGAGCCTGGTGGTTTTAGGAAATGGCTGTGTTTGAGTGTTGGACGTTCTTGAGATCTTCATTGCTTGTTTTGTTTTGTGATTACGCCTGCAGATTTCCCTGGTGCAGAGACTTTGGCAAATGAAAGTCTCAGCAATGGATGGCCCCACAGAGACCTCCCCAAGGAATCACAAAGGGTTTGTTTACAACCAGTATCTGAAACTGGTCTCTAAACCTCTCTGCCTTTTAAACATGGTGAAGGCCAGAAATAAACACTGTCTTTACCCCTCCATCACCATTCCCACCCTGGTGCTTCTTGGGATGGGCAGTCAATCGCAAGATGTAATTTTCCAAAGCCAAACATGGAGAATGGAAAGAGAATTGTTTCAGACTCTGAGATCAGATCAACAAAGTGGAAAATGAAATCAAGATTTCTTTTTTATCAGGTCACTTCAGGTCAGATTTCATTTCAATTCAACAACAAACAGTGAAGAAAATATAGTGGTGGATTTACATCTCTGACTATTACTATTCCCAAATCATTCCAAGATGGTGTCATTCCAGTGCACCCATAACTTTTACCAAGATAGGTATTCCTTCTGACAATGCAAATTGTAACCCATCCAAGCCTGGCTGTCTTGAGTGACTCTTGTTCACATCCTGTATTGTTTTCAGGATGAATCCAACCACTGTCCTTGGGGCCTTCCTCATATTCTGTAAAAATGGGTGGATTTGGACAGTCAATCACTCAATCATCACCCATGCCTTCTATGGGCCAGGTATCATAATAGACTCCTAAGATACAAAGACAACATGAAATAGTCCCTGCCCTCAGGGATCTTATACTCTATTGGAGGAAACAACCCATAAATGCAGAGATATATGCAACATAGACAAGAATAATGTTAGGGATGGACCTTGGATTTCATTAGCATAGGGAACTCCAGGGAGAGGAAACTTCCTTCACCAATGCAAATTGGCACGTACTTTGCCAATCAGTCTTAGAGAAATGTCTAGAACATTAAGTGACTTTCCACAGGCACTGTGTATCAGAGGTTAGACTTAAACACAAGTATTTTTGGTTCTGAGGTCAGCTCTCTAGCCACTATGCTATACTGCTTCTCACACATGCTCTTTCCTGACCCAGGATACGTAGCTTAGGCCAGGTAACATGAGTGTACCAAGGGTAACCTGGTACTCTCTTCTCATCCCCTTATTTATTTTGGGAATCAACTCCCAGTCAGTCGTCTTTGTTCTGTAGTTCCACAGAGAAAAGAAGCAAAATAAGCTCTGGCTCCTCTCTGTTTTTAGTATTTGATGCCACATCTACCCATTAGATTGTGTGCTTCTGGAGGGGAGGCACTTTTGGGGGGGAAGGAGGGTTGCCTCTTCTTGCTTAGCACAGTGTGTTGCAAATAGTAGGTGCTTAATAAATGTGATTTGGGGGTGGAGGAAAACCTCTAACAGCTGTGGGGATCAGAAAAAAATTCAAGTGCAAATTGACACCTGGGTTGAATCTTGAAGGAAACTAGATTCTAAGAGGAAAGGGTGAGGCATTTCAGGCAAGGGGAACAACCCGTACAAGGGCATAGTGACAGGAGATGGAGTAGATAAGAGGTATAGTGTTTGATTGGAGTATAAAGGATGTGAAAGGGAGTAATGTGTAAATAAGATTGGGATGGTAGATGGGGTCAGGATGGTAAGAACGTTAAAAGCCAAACATTATATATATATTTGATCCCAGAGTCCAGAAGCTCTCAAACTTTTGGTCTCAAGACCCAATTGTTCTCTCAAAGATTACTGAGGATCTCCTTTCCCTTCCCACCAAAGAACTTTTGTTTATGTGCTTTATATCTATCAATATTTACTGCACTAGAAATTAAAAGGTGAAGCAAAGTAAGATAGAATGCCTGACCTGAAGTCAAGAAGACTTATTTTCTTGAGGTCAAATCTGGCCTCACACACTAGCTGTGTGACTCTGGGCAAGTCATTTCACCCTCTTTGTCTTAGTTTTCTCAACTATAAAATGATCTAGAGAAGGAAATGGTAAACCACTTCAGTATCTTTGCCAAGAAAACCCTACATGGGGTCACAAAGAGTCAGACATGACTGAAACGACTGAACAACAAAAATAAATGAAAATGTCTTAGTATCCTTCTGAAAACAGTTTTCATTTCATGGACCCTATGAAAGAGCATCAGGGACCCCCAGGGTTCTCAGACCACACCTTGAGAACCCCCTGCTTTAGGTAATAGGGAGCCATGGAGTTTCATGGGTAGGGGAGTGTCCTGGCCAGACTGGTTACCCCTTCCTCTTGATCCCTGCTTTGCCTATTTTTTGTTCCCAGGCTACATTTTCCTGACTACCCTTTATGATTCTTTTACCATGGAATTATTCATTTCTCATGTGTGGCTGCCTGTTTGTGCCTAGTAGGAACCACTTCAGTTCTTGGAGTCTTGAACGATTGCATGATTCCATTTCTTTTTTTCTTTTTTTCATGATTCCATTTCAAAGGTTCTCTGAAGCAGGGCCCAAGGGATGAATTCAACTGCTCTCTCCCTCTGACATATTACCATGCCTCCTTTCCCCCTTACCACAACTCACCTACCTTCTGGCAAACTGGAACTTCTTTTATTCTGTGGTTTCATAAGGGTATAAAGCTTCCCTCCCCCAATGCAGGTGCCACCTCCTCTCCTACTTTACAATCTCAGAGAATTGTCCAGGGTACTGGAAAGGTAAAATGACTTGCCTAGGGTCACAGAGGCAATCTGTGTCAAGGGGAGGATCTGAACCCAAGACTTTTGAGGTCAGCTCTCTCTTCACTGCGCCAGACACAAGAGCCAGTTTAATTCGGTGTCTGCAATTAAATAAAAATCCTTTTTTTTAACTCAGTGGCCAGAGGGGAGTGGAGAAATTTAAGTTGGAAACAAGTTAGCCAGTCCAAGCCCATAAGTCCGCCAAAATGACTGATCCTCCAAGGGCCGCCTGTCAAGTTGGAGAAATTTGGAAGGGTTTGGAGAGAGGGGGAGGAAAGAGATTCATGATGCCAGCCAAGCAAACACTCGTCACCTCAAAGCTTGGTGAAGTTTGGGGAAATGTGGTTCCACCAATCAAATGATCCCTGGGGGCTCACAGCTTGTGCAGACAGCCCTCACCCCACAGATTACTTGGGGTCTTGTTGACCTTGGCAGCAGCGAGAGAACACAGTCCTTTGGCAGAAAAAGGGCTGTTCTTGAGCAATCTGATGCACTGTGTCAAAGTCAGGAAGCTGCGGATAGGGGGATTGGGGTCTGTCCTCTGGGCTCTTTGGAGGCTAAGGAAGGCCCGGGCCTCCCAGAACCTAATCACCCAGAGTCACGCTCACTTATCCACTGGGCTGACAGCTCTCAGCTCCAGCGCTGCTTCAGCTTGAGAGTGAACAGCACACAGAACCTCTGTTTCAGCTGCCTGTGGGGACGCAGTCGGGTTTGGGTCCACTGGGCTGTGTTGTGATTTTTTTCATCCCTAGATTTATCATTCTGTCCTGTTGGTTCATGATTTTTAATTCTGGAATTTAGAGAGGCAGCTTAGTGTAGTGAATAGGGTGCTACACTAAAGGTCCTGGTTCAAACTCTACCTGAGAAACTAGCTATATAACCTTAGGCAAGCTTCTCCATGCCTCAGTTTCTTCATCTGTAAAATGAGAAGGTTGGCTCAATGGTCTCAAAGGCTTCTCCCTGTTTAAAATTTATGATCCAGGGGGCAGCTAGGTGGTGCTGCAGTGGATAAAGCACTGGCCCTGGAGTCAGGAGGACCTGAGTTCAAATCCAGTCTCAGACACTTAACACTTACTAGCTGTGTGACCCTGGGCAAGTCACTTAACCCCAATTGTCTCACCAAAAAAAAAAACCCCCAAAACAAACAAACAAATAAAATCTATGATCCAGGGGGCAGCGAGGTGGTGCTGTAGTGGATAAAGCACCGGCCCTGGAGTCAGGAGGACCTGAGTTCAAATCCGGCTTCAGACACTTGACACTTAATAGCTGTGTGACCCTGGGCAAGTCCCTTAATCCTCAATGCTTTGCAAAAATAAAATAAAATAAAATCTATGATCCTGTAAATGCCCTATTGTGTTGTGATCCCTTATCCTCAGAACTCTGAGAAAAAACCCAAGGGCTGCCTCACCCTCACCACTCAAGCCCAACATCTGTGCCCCACAGGTCCAAGCTGTGCTTCCCTCACCCTCAGGAAGCTTTTAGGAAAATGGGCTCGCTGAACCGAACTGGATGAATTCTGAGGTTGAGCCAGAAGGCCCCAGACTTAATGATGTGGCCCTAAGAAGGATGTTGGGAGGCATTAGGGATTTGCTTCACTTTCTGGACTTTGTACCACCCTTCAGCTGCTTTCTCCCTCAGCCTCAGTGGCCCCCTTTCTCCATTGGTCAGCTTCTCCTGCGACTCCCATTTGAGGACTGGCCTAGACCAACCATCCTTGGACTATGCCACAATATTCCCATGCAGGCGCCTCTCTGCCCCACCAGTCATCTTCCTCCATTACTACAGGTAAGTTCCTATAGGCTAGGGACTATTTTTGTTTGGGTGCCCAGCACTCAGCCCAGTGCCTGGCACATAGTAAGTGCCTAATAAATGCTTATTGACTTGATTTGAATTGACTAAGGCATCCCTTAGTCATGGAGTCCAGACTCTTCATTTTATAGATAAGAAACTAAGGCCTAGGGAGGTGGTCTTTGTCCAAGGTCACATGAGCAATCAGCAGGGTGGGGATTTGAAACCAGTCTCTCTGACTCTAAAGTCCACACTCTGCCATAGTGCCTGGCACATATTAAGCAATTTTAAAAGCTCTATAATTGATTGTGCTTATTACTAAGACTGGTGTGTGAAGGGGTCCATTATCTCTTCATCCTTTCCAGGCTATATTGCCCAAGTGTTGGGATACAGTACATCTGTGGCTGGTGCCTGGCTTCAGTGATGTTTTAGGCTGAAAAGGTGCTCATCCCTGAAACCAGAAGCTGGCTGCCTCCCCCATGACCTCTATCTGAAAACCTGTCCTCAGACTTCTGATCAGGTCTCAGTCAAAACTTGTGGGCATTATTATTGATTTTTCCCTGAAAAAGCTGATGTTGTTCAAACTTCATTTTTCCTTCTGAGTGGCTCTGAAATCTCCTAAAGTGGGTGTCAGCCTCTGACATTCTAATAGCATCAGGCCCGAGAAACCCTCAGAGATGGCTCCTCCTTCCCCTTTGCCTAACACTGGGAGCCAGGGATAGAATTTGTTGCTATTGACTCTAGAAGCAAATTAATAAGTCTCCTCTTTGGCCCATGAAACCAAAAGGGAGAAGAAAGGACAAAAGACAAAGTTTTTTACAAGTTGTGAAAATGGAGGGTGCTGGCTTCTTGGATTTAGAAACTCTCTGAGCAAACATCATTTGGATGAGTCAAGGAGACAGGAAATCAGAAACATGCATCTCCCACCTCCCCACCTCCCCCTCCCCCCCACCAGAGATATTATTAGAGGGTGGAGGATGGGATAAGTGGACCTGGTTTTGCCAAGTGATGAGCATTAGGGAACATCTGGAAACTTGGAAGGAAACCTGACTCTTTGGGGCAGGGATGGATACAGATGTGGTTGACAACTCTTAGATTCCCCCCACCCCAGGTACACAAACTTCTCTGGGAACTATTTCATACTGTCTAGTGCCTTAAAACTCTGGACCCCCCCTCCCCCCCAAAAAAAGAGTGGGGGGAAATCACCCAATGAAAAGAGGATGGCCCTCAGTTTTAGTCCAAGCTTTGGGTCTCCATAGATGTATGAGCATGAGGATGTCATTGAATGACTGTAGGCTTTAGTTTTCTTATCTGTAAAGTAAAGGCAATAATGAATATCTACTCTATCTCCCTCATGAGAAGAAAGAGCAGTATAGGAGAAAGAGGGAAGGGAAAGGGACAAGATTAAACATTTATTAAGTACCTACTATGTGCCAGGTACTACACTAAATGCTCTTCTAAATATTACCTTGTTTGATCCTCCCAACAACCTTGGGAGGTAGATGCTATTATTACCCCCATTTTTCAGCTGAAGAAACTGAGGCAGACAAGGTTTAGGCACCTAAATCAGGGTCATATAGATATTTATTTTTATTGCAGGGCAATGAGGGTCAAGTGACTTGCCCAGGGTCACACAGCTAGTAAGTGTCAAGTGTTTGAGGCTGGATTTGAACTCAGGTCTTCCTTACTTCAGACACTGTTATAGGCACTGTACTGCCTAGCTGCATCAAGGTTATAGGGTTTGGAGTCCTTGGATCTGGGTTTGAATCTTACCTCTGCCACCAAATATCTGTATGACATGGGAAAGTCATTTAATCTTTTGGGGCCTCAACTTCTTTACCTGGAAAATGAGGTGGTCAAACAAGTTGACCTTTGGGAAACCTCTCAGCTTAAAAGCTGAGAAAGTGCTTTGTGAAATAGAACAATTTGCACCAATCCTGGGGAGTATTTTTATTCATCTTTTTTTTTAATATCCAAAGGAGCTGTGATAGCTTCTGTGATGATGATGGGGAACTCCCAGTGAGCAACCTTTTTCCACCAGTGCAGATCACAACTCATCTCAGATAAAGTAGAGAAATTCTAGGCACATAGATATGCCCTGGATCCCACAGCTAATAAGTGTCAGAGATAGGATTTGAAACCAGGTTTCTCCAGTTTCAGTGGGGTGCAAAGGGAAGGAAGCTGTCTCCACATTGTATAGTGAAATGGTTGCTGGTTTTGGAGTCAGAGGACCTGGGTTCAAATCCTGGCTTTGTTATTTTCTACCAATGTGATCTTGGACTCGACTTAATCTCTCTGGGTCTCAGTTTTCTCATCTATAAACGTTGGATTAGACGGTTTCTAAGTTCCCTTCAAGCTGTAGATATACGATGCTATCATTCTTCACTCAGTATATTTCAAACGAGGAGCTGAGTACTGTAGTGGATAAAAAAGATTGGCTTCAAATCCTACTTCACATAGGAGCTATGGGACCCTGAGTAAGTCAGAGACTCAGTTTCCTCACCTTTTTAAAAATAACATAAACAGATTTATTAGGAAAGAGGAATATAAGGCCAGGAGACACTGTCGCTATGGGCCTCATCTTTAAAATGATTTGGCCTAGGTGAATTCACAGATTCCTCCCAGCTCTATGATCCTTGGGCACTAAATTGCCTTGGGCATTCATTTCCTCATCTGTAAAATATCTGCATTGAATAGCCTCTGAAATTCCATCCTGTTCTAGAGCAGGAACCTATAATCCTAAATCACCTTACCTCTCTCCACCTGTTTCATCCTCTTTAAAATGATGGAAATGGACAAGCAGCTTCTAAGAGCCCATGCTAGCTAGAAATTAAACAGCTCTCTGTTGGAAACAGAGCCCCTACTTTCTGAAATCTTGGCATCCTACTGATCCTGTTAGAATTCAGGGAACTAATAATGTACTCTTCCTCTTTGCATCAATCAGGCCTTCAAAATCATAGTCTGTCTCCCCATCCCCACCCCTACCTCCAAGATGCTGTAGGGAAAAACTTGCCCTGGCCACACATGAGAAGACACTGAGGGATGCTTGTTTCAGTTATAGGTTTAGGGGGCTGGCTACAGTCCATAGCTCACCTGGTAAAGCATAAATCCTACCCTCTCCACCCCCAGCTAGGTCTCTGGCAGATTTGCCCATCTGCCGATTTACCAGCACAACAAGACTGGCTAGATTAAACCAGGTTAGCTGCCTTGGGACTTGCTGTTCAATATCTGATTAAAATAACTTCCCCGGATAAAGAAGCCTCAGCTATAGTAGTTCAAAAGACTGGTTTCCATAGAAAGTGAGGCAGTATGGTATAGTGGAGGGCACTCTGGATTAGAATCAAAGAATGCCATGTGGGAAAAGAGCTAAGAAATAATTTAGGAAGCCCCTCCCATCCTTTTTTTTTCTTTCCAAGTACATGACTCCACTCCATGTACTCCAGGGTCCAGTCATTACTGGTCTATTCACACCCGACACTCTATCTGCCATCTCTGTGCGGGCTGTGTCCATGCCTGGAAGGCTCTTCCCTCCTCACCACTGCCTCTTAGAATCCCAGATTTCTCTCAAGAATCAGTTCAAATGCTATCTTTCACATGATCCTCCCTGGTTGCTCCCCTCACTACTTGTGTGTGTATGTGTATGAATATGAATGCTGTCTTTTCTGTTATTTCTTCTATCTCTGTAAGGTTCTTCCAGAAGTTCCAGGAACTCTTTTATATTTGTCAATCAAATAAATATTTATTAAGTACCTACTATGTGCCAGTCACTGTGTTAAGCATGGGGGATACAAAGAAAGGCAAAAGACAGTCCCTGCCCTCAAGAAGCTCACAATCAAATGGGAGAAGCATCATGATTATGGCCTAACAAGCCATATGCAGTCTATATTGAAGGTCACCGTCAGAGGGAAGACACTAAAATGAAGAAGGATTGGGAGGGAGGCTTCCAGTAAGAGGTAGAATTTTAGCTGGGACTTGAAGGAAGCCAGGGAGGTCAATGGGCAGAGTTGAGGAAAGAGTAAGCACAGGACCCTGCACGGTTCCTGGCACATAGGAAGTATCTCATAATGGCTTGTTAATTTATTGATTTTTAGAAATGAAGAAATTGAGGCCCAGGAAATATCATAGTTTTAGATCTGGAAAGGGCCAACTCATCCCGACCCCTCATTTTACAGATGAGGCAACTCAGGTTGGGAGAGATTAGGTGACAGCTCGATGTTTTCAGATTGGGCTGGAGAAGACTTTTAAGAGTTCCTTGGACATGGGGCAGCTAGGTGGCGCAGTGGATAGAGCACCGGCCCTGGAGTCAGGAGGAACTGAGTTCAAATCCGGCCTCAGACACTTAACACTTACTAGCTGTGTGACCCTGGGCAGGTCACTTAACCCCAATTGCCTCACTTAAAAAAAAAAAGAGTTCCTTGGACAGCAAGGAGATCAAATCTGTCAATACTTAAAGAAATGAACTCTGACTATCATTGGAAGGACAAATACTGAAGATGAAGCTTAAATACTTTGGCCATATGATGAGAAAACAGAACTCATTGGCAAAGACTGATGCTGGGAAAGAGTGAAGGCGAAAGGAGGAGATGGCAAAGGATGAGATGGAAAGACAGTGTCTTGGAAGCAATAAATATGAAATTGGACACACTTGGGGAGATAGCAGAGGACAGAAGGGCCTGATGAGCCATGAGGTCACAAAGAGTTGGACATGACTGAATAACAACTGAGCGGCAGAGTTCAGAATCAAATCCAAGTCTTCTGATTCCAAGTCCAAAGCCATTTCCACTACACCACAGCTTCATCTTTCATGAACCAATCATTCACTAAGCATTTATTAAGTACTGGTTATCTGCCCTATTTATGCTAGGCACTAAGGATACAAAGGGGAAAAAAAAAAACCAAAATAGTCCCTGCCCTCAATAAGCTTATATTCTATGGGGGAGACAATGTTTCCATGTACATGTATACAAATTACATACAAAAACCACATAAGCCAAAATTGAGGTGAGTAGGGAAACACTAGTAACTGAAGGGTGAGAAAAGGCCTCATGTAGAAGGTGGTATTCGAGGGAACTTGAAGGCCACTGAATATAGGGATGGCATTCCTGGCATGGAGAGCATTCAGTGCAAATGTGTGGAGATGGTAGATGAAATGTCATGTGTGAAGAAAATCAAAACAGCCAGTCTGAATGACCATAGATTGGATGAAGGGGAGATTGGAAAGGTAGATGTGAAGAAGCAGTGTGATGGAATAGATTGAGTAGCAGACTCAATATCAGGAAGACCTGAGTTCAAATTCTGACTCTGATACTTAGTAACTGCCTCTCCTTAAGTGTCAGTTTACTCATCTGTAAAATGAGGATAACACCAGTAGTTCCTACTTCATGGAGTTTTGTGAAGTTTCAATAACAGAATGTACATAGAATGCTTTGCAAACATGGATGTGCTACATGTAAATGCTAGTTATTACAGGCTTATTGAATTAGCATCAGCAAGGACTTTAGATGTCACATAGTCTAACCTAGTGATTTTACAGATGAGCAAATGAGGCCCAGAGGGGTTAGCTGCCCACCCTTCAGGAATCAAAGTCATCAGAACCATGTTCCCAACCCCACTCTACAATTTACTAGATATAAATTAAGTTCATGATACATCGTTTAGAGAGGCATAGTGTACACCTTAATTTTCCTAAACCTCAGTGGGGGTGGTGGTAAGATTAAGAGGAAGCTAGCTAGCACAAAGGACAGAGTGCCAGACTTGGAGTTTAAATGCAGCCTCACATATTTATTAGCTATCTAACCCTGGGCAAGTTATTTAACCTCTGTCTGCCTCCATTTCCTCATCTGTAAAATGGGAATAATGATAGCACACTGCCCCCGGGTTGTTGTGAGGATCAAAAGAGATAATAATAGTGAAATTCTTAGCATAGTGTCTGGAACCTAGTAAGCACTATATAAATGTTAGCTATTATGTCATTATTATTATTCCTGATCTGTAAAATGAGAAGCTTGGACTAAAGTGACCTTGGCACTCCCTTTGAGCCTTACATGAAGACCCTATGAACAAAAGGGATGAAATGAAAAAGGAAAGAATCTAGCCTTGGGCATAGGGCTTGAGTTTCTACCAGCTCTAGGAGGTTGGGCTCACCATGGGAAATGGACTTTTAGGAGATAGTTCAGGTCAAATGCCTCCCCCGACACACACACACACACACACAGACACACACACACACACACATCCACTGTCTTAAGGACCAATGCATCAGGCTGAGTTGAGTAGATAGAATGGAAAAAGACAGGAGTCAGAAACCTGTGTGGCCCTGAAGGCCACAGCAGGGCTTAGCAATGCTCATTATTGCTACTAAAAGAGTAGAAGAGATGGAGAAAAGAAGTAGGAGAGCCAGAACACAGACAGTGGTGCAGTGGGAGCTCTACAAAAGGGATGAGAGGAACAAATTCACAGAATCCTGGATGGAGAATTGGGAGGGACCTTAGAGGTCATTTAGTCTAGCCCCCTTATTTTAGATGTGAGCTTGTTCTCAGTATTGGGGAAGACTATGGGGGGGCGGGGAATAGAGCACTTTCCAAGGAGCTGGGCATAGTAATGTGGTATTATAAGAAAAAAGAAGGTGAGAAAGTGGAACATTTGTATCCATTTCTCCAAAGCCAAAACTTCATGGGAAATGCTCCACTTAAACTGTCTCCTACAACTGATAAGAGAACTGATGTTCACAGAGGGGAATAGACTTGTCCAAGGTCATACAGATTATGTCAGTAGCCAAGCAAGAAACAGAACCAAGTCCTCCAAAGTCAAATCCAGAACTTCCCTGCCTCATACTGAGTCTTCTAGCTTTGCTGCTCACTTCCGGTGTGACTCTGGGTCTCCTCTCTGGGTCTCAGTTTACCCTTCTGTCTCATAAAGGACTCAAATCTCTAAAGTCTCTTCCAAATTTAAATTCTACATAGGGACCCATGAGATACTCCAGAAGGCATGGGGAGGTAAAATTAAAAGCAGGGACCTAGGCTAGAAACGCCCAAAGAAACAACTGCTGACACTGCTGGAATGTAAGCTCTGTTAGAATCCTGCTATGATCTCCTTCTGGATTCCATGACCTGGCCCCTGTTGGCTTCTTTCTATTCAACTCTTCATATTTTCCTATATCTACTCAGACCAGCACTGACTTTGATCCTCACTTATCATTTGCTCTGATTCTCCCTAATAGATACAGACTTTGATTGTGGCTTTGACCCTAAACTACCATTAATGAAAGGAAATAGCAAAGAGTGCCTGCCATACATGGGAAACAGTGAAAAGGCCATCAGGTAGAGATTCAGAATGAAAGCACCACTAAACTCCACATTTATAGAAAATGGCTTAGTCTGTGGGAATGAGAATTCACCAGAAAGACAAAGTGTTGTTCTAGAAACACCCCCAAGTTCACTTTCCCACGGGTATGTGCACCATTTTGATGCTTTATCTGTCTTTTGTAACTGTTTATGGAGTCCTTTTCACTTAATGTATTTATGGAGGGGGGAGGTGAAATAAAGGCTTTCCTACATTCATTATGCACTTAGTAATTCCAGTGCTTGTACAGGAATTGTTTACCCTTTTTTGTTATCTGTATTTGGAGACATCCAGATAGAGGCTTCTTGGAATAATTCTGGTTAGGAGCTGTGAGAAAAATATGGGCCCCCCTCAAAGGCTGATTGATTTTGTCTGGGCAATGTCTGGGAGGTGAATTTCATCTGGGAGAAGGGTGCTTACTAATGGCTCCTTTCTACCCCTTCCCAGTAATTAGGATCACATGAAGAGATAGAGACCCATTGCTGGTCACATTGGGGAGGAGTTTAGAGGGCTGTCCCTTTGGCTATATTGTATTCTGCTCGGGTGGCATTTGGCGCCAGTGTCTTGGCTAGAAGATTGTAACCGAGGAAGAAGGGTGGAGTTTAGAGGGCTACACAATCTGACCCACATGCTTGGTGTGCCTCCCTCCTTACTTCTCCATCTTCAAATGCTTTGTTTCCTTCAGTACTCAGCTCAAGTACCAGCTTCTACATTAAATCCTTCCTGAAAACCATCCCTCAAATGCAGGCATCTAATTTCCCCAAAATGACCTTGTATTTATTATATTGCACTATAAATATGTGTATGAGTGTGTGTGCATATACATATATGTATATATGTATTCCTTCCTTTGTACAATTTGTCTTACAACCCACCCGCTTCCATTATATAGAAGTCCCTTGAAGGAGTGACTATTTCATTTTTATCTTTACGTGCCCAGAAACCAGGAAGATCTGGGTTCAAATCCTACCTATCACACATACTGGCTGTGTGACCCTGGGCAAGTTAATCTCTTGGTGCCTTAGGCAACCTTCTAAGACTATAAGTTGTAGAGAAGGTGCCAAACTACATTGCTAGAGGGAGTGTCTTCATTGGGAGTTCCCTATAACAATTAAATCACAGGTCTACTACCTACCTCTATGCCCAATACCAGCACAGTACCTGACAAACAGTAGGCACTTAATAAATGCTTGATTGCTTTCCTCTTATCTAAAATCAAAAGATAAGTAAGAACATGCCAAGACATACAAAGGAAGAAGCATAAAGACCAAGAGAGATACATCAAAGGGATAACTCTATACCAAAGTGCTCACTTCCTTCCTAAGTCCTTAAAGAGGAAGAGAGTGAGATCCCAAAGTTGCCTCTGGCTGAAAAAGACCATTAGGCATTGGTAGTGCCTATCTCATTCTCACTTTCATCCTTCAAAAGGCCTTCCTTAAGGCTCATATATCAAAACAAACTTTTGGAAACAAAGGTATAACTCAATCAATAGGATGGAGCATCTGGTTTGTCAGGGGTATGGCACCACCACTATCTTGCTGAAAACCCCATGTTAATCAATCAGAGGGGACATTTGATTACTGCTAATACCCCCACATTGTAGGGCATGTTGCTCCAGATATTGTTCCATTGCCCTTAGGAAAGAAGAGGTGCAGATTTTACCAAGCCTGGCCATTGGGAGGTGGTATAGTACCGTAGTTGACTCTGGGGAATCAAAGGTTTGAATCCCCATTCTGGTTCACTACCTGCGTGACTTGGGTAAGTCTATTAATATCCCTGGTCCCCAGTTTTCTCATATGTAACATGAGGGTAGTTACTGTATAGCCTCTTAGATCTTTCATATCTAAGGGAGAGGAAGGACAGTTACAGAGTCATAAATATGGGAATGGTGACAAGTCTCTAAAATCTAAAACCAGACAGCAGTGTTCACTATTGTCAGGAATAATAATCAACATAGATCAAGCACTTTACAGCTAATAAAACATTCTCCTCACTTAGAAAAGTCTGCCAGCCAAAATCTATAGGGAATTTACAGAAATCTGAAAAGTGAAGAGCCATTCCCCAATAGACAAGTGGTCAAAAGACAAACAGTTTTCAAAAGAAGAAATGTAAACTATCAATAACCATCTGTAAAGAAAATGTATAAAATCACTAACAATCAGAGAAATGCAAATGAAAACAACCCAGAGAGATCATCTCATGCCCATCAAGCTAGCAGAAATACTAAAAGATGGGAAAATTCATTGTTGGAAGGTCTATCCAAAGATAGGCATGCTAATTCACTGCAACTGGGGCTATGAATTGCTTCAGTCCTTCTGGAAAACAATTTGGATTTAGACAAATTGTTCACACATTTTGAAATATAGATTCTGTTACCTGGGCAATAGAGTTGTACATCTCCAAATGCCTTTTGGACACATCAAACTGGATGTTCTAGAGATATCTTACACTCAACATGTCCAAAATGGGACATGATCTTTTCCCTGAAACTCTCGTCTCTTTCTAATTTCTGTATTACTTTTGAGGGTACCACCATTTTCTCAGTTGGGGACAGCTAGGTGATGCAGTGGATAGAGGACTGGCCCTGAAGTTGGGAGGACCCGAGTTAAAATCTGACCTCAGACACTTATTAGCTATGTGACCTTGGGCAAGTCACTTAACCCCAATTGCCTTAAACATCCAAGGGCATCTCCAGTCATCTTGATATATAGTGTGCCACTGGATCCAGATGGCTCTGGAGGAGAGTGAAGTTGGTGACCTTGCACAGCCCTCCCTCCCTTAAATCCAATTCAGTGCAAGTTATGACATCACCCTGATGTCACAGTCCTTTTTGAGAACAAAGGAGAAACAAAAACAATCTTCTCAATTACCCAAGCTTGCAGCCAAGGAATCATCCTCAACTCCCATCTCTCACTACACATATCCAATCTGGTGCCAAGCCCTGTTGCTGATACCTTCATAACAATTCTCATAGGAACCTTCTCTCTTTGGACACTATCACCACCCTGCTGTGGGCGCTTATCACCTTATGTCAGGACTATTGCAATAGTCTGCTGATTGGTCTGCCTACCACAAGTCTCTCTCCAACCCTCCAGTCTATCCTCCACTCATCTGCCAATGTTATCTTTCTAAAGTGTAGCTCTGACCATGTCATCCTACTACTCAATAAACTCCAGTGGCTCCCTATCACTTCCAGGATGAAATATAAAATCCTCTGTCATCCAAAGCCCTTCATAAGCTACCCTCTCCTACCCTCCCAGTTTTCTTCCATCTTCCATTCCCCTTCCATGTACCATATAATCCTGTGACACAGGCTTCCTTGCTTTTACTCCTACAAGATACTCCATATCTAGACTCTAGGCATTTTCATCAGCTATTCTCCATGCCTGCAATATTTGCCCTCCTTGTCTCCATTTCTTGGACACCCTGGATCTCTTCAAGTCAAAGCCAAAATTCCAGCTTGTACAGAAAGCTTTTCCTGATCCCTCTTAATTCTTGTGCCTTTTTTCTGTTAAGTATTTTAAATTTATCCTATACATCACTTGGTTGTACATAGTTGTTTACATGTTGTCTCTCCCACTAGACTGTGAGTTCCTGGAGAGCAGGGGCTGTGTTTTGCCTTTCTATGTATCCCCAGAATTTAGAACAGTGCCTAGCACAGATTGAGTACCTAATCAGTGTTGTTGACTAACTGTCTCACTGATCCTGAGTTGATTAGCAGAAAGAATTGGCTGATACTTACAAACATGTTCACTTCTACATGATCTGTAATAACAAAAAACTGGAAACAAAACAAATACTCAATGTCTAGGAAGGTGTATAGATGTAATGGAATATTGCCATACCAATGGGAATGTCAAATAAAATGAGGATGATGGAGGATACCAAAGAATAAAGAACAATATACCCAACAACTGCAAAAATGAAAATGTTGGCAAGGCAGTAAAATTCTGATCAATCACAATGGTCAATGTTAGGACCATGGAGAGAAGTTCTAGTCAATGAAAATGAACAATGCTAGTACCAGTGGAAAGAAGCTCTGGTCAATTACAATGTTTAATGCTAGTACCATGGAGAGAAGCTTTAGTCAATGATAATGGTCAATTGCCAAAGGAAACATTCCTTCTTTTTGTCAATAATCAACAGGCAACTGTTTTCTCGGGGTTTACACTCTGCAATGGGGCTTGTGGGAAACTTTTTGACATAACACCAAAACAAAATGTATAAATTTAATTTTTTGGACAGCACCCTCTTCACAAGGATGACAAATACCTATAAGGTGGGTCACAGGCTAGAAAAAACCTCAGAGGACATCTAATACAACTCTGTCCTTTTACAGATGAGGGAACTGGGGCCCAGGGAGGCTATATAGGGTTACAAAATTATAGATTTAAATATCAAATTATCAATAATGTCAAATTAAATATCAAAATATAAATATCACATTAAAATATCAAATTATAGATTTCAAGTTAGAAAAGACCTCAAGGACCATGTTATCCAATGCCCTTCTTTTATAGTCAAGGAGACAAGCCCAGGGAGGGTCACCCAGCTAGTAAGTATGAGATTTGAACCCAGGCGCTTTCTATTACAGAACTCTTATTCTTTCTGCTGTATGATACTGTGGTATGAAGATTATACAATGGGGTGGTAATTTCAAGACCAAGGCTTAACAGGCCCTTTCTTGAAGCCTTTTAACTCTCAAGAACATCTAATAAGGCAGCTGTAACTTAAGACTCAGCTATACACAAATAATGTTGGGAGTAGACCAAGGATTTCATTGCCTTCCTGCACTCCTGGTCAGTAAATGCCCTCTGCCAATGCAGAGCAGAAACTGCTCTACAACAAAGAGTCTTAAAAGATATGCCTGGGGCACTGAGAGGTTAAATAACTTGCCAGAAATTGGTCAGTGGTGGGACATTAATCCAGCTCTTCCTGACTCAAGGCCAGCTCTCTATCCACTATGGAAGTCTGCCTCTCACTTGAATAGACACATTATATGCTATGCTGTGGTCTTTCAAAAAGGTAGTACAAGTATATTATCCTCATCTTTCAGAGGAACTGATGCTCAAAAGGATCACAATGTGATGCCTAGGGTCACACACATAACTCAGCAGAGGAGTGAGAACACAAATGTACCTTTTCTGATTGAGAGATATTCATCAGGAGTGAATTTTGCCAGAAACGAATGCCAGGAAAGTGAGATGCATTGAGATGATAACAGCCTTAAAGTCCATCAACTAGATTGTGGGGGGGACCCATCCAACTCATGTCATCAAGAAGAGTGACACACTCCACCTCTCCCCCTCTTCGTGCCCACTGAAGAGGAAGAAAACCCATTCATGCCAAAGATGTGCAAATCCCCACCCACTGAGGAGTCAGCCTAAGAAAGAGTGGTGGAAAGCATCCAACAGCTGCCTGGCACCTGGAGCTCAGCAGGCTCAGGAACAGATAGGCAGGCTCCAAATTACACAATGCCTTGCACGCAGTAAGTGCTCAATAAATGTTAGGTGAACAGAAAAAAATTCAATTCAAATTTTTTCCTCATCCCCAGGTTGATGAATAATGGAGTGATGCTGTCTGATCCCACAGCTGGATTTCCATCAGCTGACTGGAAGAGAAACGGAGGAGAAGGGTTGACATGCTACTAAAAGGCCTAGATGAATCTGTGATTTCATTTGTGCAGGTATTCCATTTCAGTCATAACTGGAGTCTTTCCAGTTTGGGATGTAAAACAACCATCAAGTTGAATTGGGATGAAGATGGTGGTATGTGGCAGAGAGCACAGTCTGACTCTGAGTACCATCAAACCAGCAGAAGGGATGGGCCAATTCTCCCACATCATGGGATTTGTAGGAAGGCAGGTCCCAGGAAATAGCAGTCCAAGCAGGGACAAGAGGACAGAAAGTGCTCTTACTCCTTCTCATCCACTTCCCAGCCCACTCCTCACTATTAAATCTGACCCAGGTTCAGGAATCTCTGGTTAAAATGCTGCCATGTCCCCAATATATGGAAGATCTTCCTTTGAGTTCTTTAATATTTCATGGTACCAGTGAAGCCCTAGGGCTCTTCATCAGTTATACTCCATGACAAATCAATTAGTGTTGTGTGTAATTTGTTCAATAAAACATTTAAGTGGCATGGTTGATAGAATGGCTGGGTATGGATTCAGGAAGACTTGAGTTCAAAACCTGCCTCAGAGACTTATAAGCTGTATGACATTGGGCAAACCATTTAACCTCTATCGGCCTTACTTCTCCCATCTATAAAATGGGGATAATAATAGCACCTACTTCACAGGGTTGTTGTAAGGATCAACTGAATAAAAGTATATAAAGTACTTGGCTTAAAGTGTTATATGTGTAAGCTATTATTAATTATATTAATAAGAATAAT
This sequence comes from Dromiciops gliroides, assembly GCF_019393635.1. Lineage (NCBI taxonomy): Eukaryota > Metazoa > Chordata > Mammalia > Microbiotheria > Microbiotheriidae > Dromiciops > Dromiciops gliroides. The sequence goes on along the minus strand of NC_057864.1, from coordinate 470,727,382 downwards.
TAATAAATCAGAACATTGATAAACAATACCCAGTACTTTTGATTGTATAAGTTTTTATTAATAAGAATGATTAATTTTTTCCACATTAATTAATGATAATTAAATGATGTTGATGATAATAATAGCTAACACATATAGTCCTTTATGGTTTGCAAAGTACTTTATACACATTTTTTTAGTTGATCCTTACAACAACCCTGTGAAGTAGACATTACTCATTTTATATATAGCACTTCCCACTTGATAGATGGAAAAACTGAGGCTGATAGAAGTTAAATGACTTTCTAGATGATAATTATATAATTAATTAATGCTGCTAATAATAGTACTGTCTGACATTCCTTGTACACTATGAGCTCCTTGGGAATTTGCCTTTCTTTGTATCCCTGGCACTTACTACAGTGCCTGGCTCATAGCAGGCTCTTCCTAAGTTCTAAATGACTGACAAGTCATCATCAGTAATGTCCTGCCCCCATGCAGTGAGGCATTGTTCTCTGGCTCACCTACAGTTTCAGAGATATTGGCACTTCATGACTCACCATCCCCATGATGTGTCATTGCCTTGGGCTGATTCTTTGAGTGAAGTAGTCATTATACAATGTGTCTAGGCTCTTCCCCTCCGTGCCATTCTCCTAACTTTGTTCTTTGTAGGTAAAAGCCTTCCCCTCCCCCCATTGAACCAGTTGCTGAAGAACTACCTGGAATTATGTTTGCCCTTGCACCATAAGCCATTTTTTTTGCCAGCTACCTTGCCTATCCCTGTACCCTTTGGGCCACCCAACATTGCCATCTGCCTTGCTTCATCACCCTCCCCTGGACTTCCTGAGAGCATCCCCTAAAGAATTAACTCCTCTCAGCTCTAGAACTCTCTCCCTTAGGAAAGGATTGTCCTGATTGCCAAGTGTGTCTCATGATCCACTATAGCTGGCTGGGACCTGCCATACTTCACATTATACCTTGGCTATCTATTTGCCATCTGCCTTACTGCCTATCCTTTCTTCTCTTCCCCTTCTATTTCTTCCTTCTACACACACACATGCATACACACACACACATATACCCCTTTCTAGCTCTGGAAAACTATAATCAAATCAAAACTGTCACTGTTACTGGAAAAAGATTATTACTCAATCTTCCTATGGTACCACTCACCATCCCTTTGACTTCTCAAGCCAAAACACCCCTTAACCATCATCCCTCTATGTGTATTGTCTCCTCCTATTAGAATGGGAGCTCCCTGAGGGAATGGACTGCCTTGTGTTGATATTAATATCCCCTAAATCAAGGCAGCAAGTATTTATTAAGTGGTTGTGATGTATCAAGCACTATGCTAAGCAACTAGGAATACAAAGAGAAATTAAAAACAGAGCCTGCCTTCAGGGAGCCCATAATATAACAGGGGAAACAGCCAACAAATGACTATGTATGAACAAGATATAGATTAGATAAATTGGAGTTGCTCTGAGAAGGAAGGCATTTGGATTAAGGGAGATAAATAAGGGAAGGCTTCCTGCAGGAGGCAAGATTTTAGCTGGGACTCAAAAAAAAGCCATAAAAGTCAGGAGGTGGACGTGAGGAGGGTGAGCATTCCAGGCATAGGTGATAGCCATCACAAAGTCCCAGAGTCCCTCCCCCTTAGCCAACTGTTTGACCCATGGGAATTCTGAATAATTGTTTTCGCTCACCATTCGTTCACTCATTCATTCACTCATCATTTGTCCACTCATGTATGTCCAGCCCCAGTCTAGGACTTCCCTGATGGCAGGATGGATTTTGGACTTTGATCTTTGAACTTCAGTAACTTTGATTTGATTGGTCTCCTAGATGGTCCTTCTGCTCCCACAGTATCTGTCTTACTGATTTTCTTCTGTCTTGGGCCTGAGACACTTCACTAAAGAACTGAACCCTAAGAGGGAAGAGAGGGGAAAGAGGAAGGGGAAAGGAAGAGACTTCCCTTTGGGACAAAACAGACTTACTTCAGGCCAAGAAGCAAATCGGTCCAAAATGGCAACTGAGCATGACCAATCCGACAGCTCTCCTTGACCCATTTCAGCTGAAGACAATGCAGCTGTGGGCTCAGATGGGTGGTCTCCCCCAGCTGTGGAGTTCAGACTATGATCTCCAAGAGAGCAAGGACTGGTTCTGTTTTGCTTTGGTTTTTGCCTTTCATTTTATTATGTGCCAGCACCGGTATGCAATAGACACTTAATAAATGCTTGTTGACCTGACATACAGAATCATAGATTTAAAATTGTAAGGGATCTCAGAGGTCACCTGGCCCAAACCCCTCAACTCAGAGATGAGGAAAGGGAAGCTCAGAGAAGGAAAAATCACCTACCCAAGGTCACACAGGTCATGTGGCACAGAGTTAGGCTGTCAATCCAGGCCTTCTGACTCTAAATCCAATGTTTTCTCCACTGAACCACACTGCTCTTTCTTTAAGAAAATCCAATAACTAAACTGATCATTTTGAAGTTGATCAGTCACATTACACAAACCATTTCGCATTCAGTGTGACTCCTTCGTTGTGTCTATCTATATAAGAATATACAAAGTGTCCCAAAAGTCTTAGTGAAGCTTCTGTTATAAAAAGTTCAAAACTGCTCTGAGACTTTTGGTAAAACTATAGGGAGAGAGAGAGAGAGAGAGAGAGAGAGAGAGAGAGAGAGAGAGAGAGAGAGAGAGAGAGAGGCGGGAGGAGGGACAGAGACAGACAGAGACAGACACAGAGACAGAGACAGAGTCAGACAGAGAGAGACAGAGACAGAGACACAGATAGAGAGACAGACAGAGACACAAAAAGAAAGGGAGAGACAGACACAGAGACACAGAATGAAACAAAGAGACAGAAACAGATATACACAAAGAGAAACAAAGAAACAGAGAAAAACTGGGACAGAGAGAGACAGATGGACAGACAGGTAGCTAGGCAGATAGCTAGAGAGAGAGAGAGAGATAGTTGGAAAGAGATATATAGATAGAGAAATGGAGAGATGATAGATAATTATATAGATAAGGATAGGAACTAGAACTATGATTTCAACTTCAAATTATAGTTTAGAGGACTGTATCATGCCTAGTGTCAGATAATCAATAAGTGTCAGGGGCAGAACTTGGACCCAACTCTTCCTGACTCCAAGGCTAGCTCTTTGTCAACTACACCAAGCTGTTGTTCACGTGTGAGAAGGCCACAACATACAGCCAAATAGGAGGAAGAATGAAGAATGCCTACAAAAAACGGTGACAGAAAGAATAGATGGACTTATCATGTGGTGAGGTCAAAGGATGGCAGGTAGATGGCCCCATATATATATACATGTGTGTGTATGTATATATGTATACATGTATATGTGTGTATATATATGTATATATGTGTTTGTGTATATATATGTATATGTGTCTACTCATTTACATGAATATGCATATATATTGAATATATATGTATATATACACAGACATACACACACATGCCTTATAACGCTAACTGAAGCATATATTCCTTGTGTCTTATATTTTTTCTATTTCTCCATTTCTTAAAATGAGGCTTTGCCCACAGTTGGTGCCCAATAAATATTTGTCAATTCACTGTAAGACACAATTTACCAAAGAATTGAATTTCCATATTTTCGGGAACACACCAATCATGTTAATTGAGGTACACTTGTACTCAGAGCACCTCAGGGGCCCCCTGGGTCATAAAAAAGTAAATCACATGAATCAGAGCCTTGCACACATTATACCAGCAGCAGCTCACATTCCTATATTGTGTTATCATTTGCCAAGCACTTTCCATATAACAATCTGGGGCAATGGGGATTATGATCCCCATTTTTTTTCAGATGGGAAACGAGACTCAGAAAGGTAAAAATTGTCTTTCTCGTGGTCACAGAACAAAGAAGTTCCTAACATCACAGGTCTAGAGAGACAGAAGGAACCTTGGAGATTATTGAGTCCAAGTCTTCCATTTTATGAAGAGACTTTCTAAATGTCTGAGGCAAGAGTTGAACTCAAGCTATCCTGACATTTTATCCACCACTACTCCTTGTTCATCTGGCCCTCAAAACCCAAATCTTGTGATTGCATGTCTCCAGTAGTCTCCATTACACCATGCCAGTTATTAATAGTTAGTATGCTTTGAAAAAGTTATGAATGAAGTCTAATTTCTGTGCATCAATACTTTGGTGAGAGATAAAAAAACAAAAAGGAAAAGGATCTATATGTACAAAATATTTATAGCACTTTTTGTGGTGGCAAAGAATTGGAAATGGAAGGTACACCCATCGACTGGGGAATGGCTAAACAAGTTGTGGTATATGATTGTGATAGAATACTATTAAGTTATATGAAATGACAAGCAGGATACCCTCAGGAAAAGCTGGAAAGACTTACATGAACTGATGCAAAGTGAAATAAGCAGAACAAGGAGAATATTATATACATTAACAGCCATACTGTATAATGATAAACTGAGTAACTTAGCTATTCTCAGTAATGCAATGACCCAAGACAATTCCAAAGGACTCCTGATGAAAAATGCTATCCACTTCCAGAGAAATAACTGATGGAGTCTGAATGCAAATCAATACATATTTTTTAACTTTGTTTTTCTTGTCTTTTTCCCCCTCAGTCTGTGTTTTCTTTCACAACATGACTAATATGGAAATATGTTTTGCATGACAGCACAAGTATAGTTGATATCAAATTGCTTGCTTTCTCAATGAGGGTGGAGGGGAGGAAAGAAGAGAGAATTTGGAATTCAACATTTTAAGAAATTAATGTTAAAAATTGCTTTTACATATAATTGGGGGAAATAAAAATTAAATAAATATATTTTAAAATAAAGTATAAAATTATACTTAAAAATAATTACTCTAATAAATCCATGAACTCATCAATGCAGATTGCAACCCAACCATGATCTCTTATCTTTTGTGAATATCACCCACATCATCCTCTGCAATGGTGTGCACTCAAAAAGCTAAGGGCTTTCCTCTATATCTTTGCATTGTTTTGTCTTTATCAAACCCATGATTTCAGTGATATAGGGAAATCTTGGATAAGGAAACTCCTTCTACCAGTTCAGGATGGCATCTTCTCTGTGACTCAGTCTTAAGAGTTTCCTAAAGTACTAAGAGTGACTTGCCCAAGGCCACACAGCCAGCATGTGTCAGAGGCAAACTTTGAAGCCACGTCTTCCTGACTTAAGGCTGGCTCTCCATATACTAAGATATTCTGTCTCTCTTATAGATCTCCCACCACTGCATACATGCCAGAGGAACACACAGGTTGTCCATCCCATCCCTCACTCTCACCAAATGATTACTCCACTCTCTTTTCTAGTCAGCTGTCTTTCTTATGACATTCTTTCCACTGCCTCTCTTGCAACATTCTTTGCTAGCAATGCTCTGTTGTCTACTCATGCCCACCTCTGAATTGTCCTCTAAGTGACCTACAAATTTAATTCCTTGGGAAACTGTGGTATCCATTCATTTGTCATCATGAAGATTGAAAAAAATTGTGCTTAAAGAACATGGGTCATTAAAAATTGTCTTTGCATGTAATTGGAAAAAATAAAATACTATTCAGAAAGAAAAAATAAAAACAAAAACATAGGCTTTTATTTTAGGAGATACTTGGTCTCATTCAAAGGACTGTGCCAGTTTTCTTAAGACAATCTAGTTTGTTTCCATGCTCCAGTTTCTTCCTGGGCTCATTGTCCATGTACAATCTATCCAAGATGGAGCAGCTCTGTACATTGTACATCCTCCAGCTGCATATTACAGTATAGACAATTGGCGTTTTTTATCCTCTTGGTTTTTCCTATGTGACAGTTGAGCCAAACTCTTTTGAAAGATTAAGGATCTCATTTTAGGAGGCTCCACAATGTTATGGGGCTTGACATAGCCAGTTATAATAACAACTATAAACGGGAGCCTTTGGAAGACTGTACTATTAAAAGGTCATTCCCAAAAAAAAAAAAAAAAAAAAAAAAAAGGGGGCAGCTAGGTGGCGCAGTGGATAAAGCACTGGCCCTGGATTCAGAAGGACCTGAGTTCAAAGCCAGCCTCAGACACTTGACACTTACTAGCTGTGTGACCCTGGGCAAGTCACTTAACCCCCATTGCCCCGCCAAAAACAAAAAACAAAAACAAAAACAAAAAACAAACAAAAAAAAAGGTCATTCCTCTACTATTTGGACTCTTCACTGGACATTCTACATAATGGTGGTAAACACCTGGGGTGAGTGTACATTTTGCTCTTAGACCTCATTTCATATTAATAGTCAGAGGGTTGTTACACAAAATATCTTGGTGATTACATCTTTTAAGGGAGTCTTATGGTGTTGGCATATGCATTGCAGGCACCATGTGGGAGGAAAGTCTTTAATGTAATATTTTGTTCTGCTAAATCAAATGCTTCTTTTATGGTCAACAGACAATTAGCCAAGTGGTCTCATATACTCTCCACCATTTAACCAGATGTGTGAGTGCAAAGATGTGGTCTGCCTTAGGATACCATCTGTGAAAGCCTGCTTATTCCCAAATCAAATAAAAAATATCTTCAATGTGTATGAAGATTATTCTCATAAAAAACTAACTAAAATGCCTTGTAGACATGGGAAAGGAGGCATCTAGGCTAATAGTTATTAACTTTCTTATCTACTTTTTTTGGGCAATAATAAACATCCAGGTTTTTTCCTAAGTATTCTCCTCTCTTCTAAATACCTTGATGATTAAACCCTATTTTAAATGCCATGAGAAGAATTTCTAGTCACTGGAATTTCATGGAAAATCTTTTGGTAAAGCTGTACGTTAAAACTGTGATTTCATCAGAGTACAAACTCCCTTCACTGGGGAAGACTGCAATCCTTCTCTGCCTTAGTAGAAGATTTTCCAGAGTTACTGCAGTTAACAAAATAAATCACCATGCTGCAAACCTAATAGGTTTAAAGTGACAAGGGACCTTACAGGCAAGTTAATCTAAATTTCTCAATTTACAGATGAGGAAACAGATTCAGAGAAACTGAGTTGCCACAGGTCATGAAAATAGCACAGAGTCAAGATTTGAACTCAGATCCTCTGACATGATCAAATCTCTTTCAACTGTACTAAGCCACCTGTGTATATGTGAATTTACAAGCACGAGATTAAGATGAAAGGCAGAATCTGTTGCTAAGCCCATGCTCAAAAGGTTTTCTATCTTTCTAAGCTTTTGTTGTTGTTCTTCACTCATTTTCACTTTTCATGGCCCCATTTCAGGTTTTCTCCAGCTTATTTTACAGATGGGGAAACTGAGGCAAACAGGTCGCACAGCTAGTAAGTGTCTGAGGCCAGATTTGAACTAGGGAAGATGAGTTTTGGTGATTCCAGGCCTGTATCTACTATGGAGCCACCTAGCTGTCAAATCCTGTACCTCTCAATGCCCTGGGGCAATTCTCTAATGCTTTAAATAACAGAACTGATTTGCTCTGAAAGAAGGAGCTTCCTAAAAAATAATAACAAAATACTTGACAGAGCCTGAAAACCATTGAAACAGCCTTTAATTATCCACAATCACTACAACAGGACTTCATAGGAGGATATTTTAGAGTGTGAAGGGACCTCGTGGGGCTGTCTATTACAATCTACTCATTTTACAGATGAGGAAACTGAGGCCCAGAATGTTTGAGCAATTTGCCTATGGTGACAGAGCTAATAGTTGTCAGGAACAGAATTTGAACCCATCCCTTCCTGTTTCCAAGTCCATCTTTTTAACCACTGAACCATCATGCATTTCCATCAGTGAAAGAGCTGGCCAATGTCCCTTAGTATACATAGAGCTGGAAATAACCTTAAAGCACATCTAGTTGAGGTATTTGCAGCCTTTTTTGTATCCTAGACCCCTTTGCCAACAGCCAGGTGATGCCTCTGCACCTGTTCTCAGAATGTTTTTAAATGCATAATAAAAGACATAGGATGACAAAGGAAATAAATTCTACTGAATTACAGCCTGTAGACAGGAAGACTGAGATCTAACAGTCTTGGATCTCATAACTATGGTGATTTCAAATTAGTGGCAAGCACAAATAATATTTTGAGATATCTGTAACATTTATAATGTGCTATGAAAATACCTGTGTTTTCTCTTGGTGAAAAAGTCATAGATGTTACTAATACTACTGTGATATGCAGCCTGCATTCATAATTGAAATGAATCAAATGAGATAATATTTGTGAAAAGCATTTAGTACAGTGCCTGGCATATAGTGGGTACAACATAAATGCTTATTCCATTTCTACCCCCTTTCCCCAAATGGTAAATTCTAGTTAGAGGTTAGTTGCAATATTTTGTTTACTAGCCCTGAGATCTATTCACAGACCACATCTGGGTGTGTGGTTCCATGGTTAAGAACCCCGAATCAAGGGGCAGCTAGATGGCGCAGTGGATAGAGCACCAGCCCTGGATTCAGGAGGACCTGAGTTCAAATCTGGCCTCAGACCCTTAACACTTACTAGCTGTGTGACCCTGGGCAAGTCACTTAACCCCAATTGCCTTACCAAAAAAAAAAAAAAAAAAAAAAGAACCCTGAATCAAGTCCAGCCATCTTCTACCTGAGGTTAACTAGCTCAGATGCATGGAGGGTGTAGAATATAATGGGATAAAACCAAGCTATATAATCCCATACAACTGTTGGACTTAGGAATGTTCAGAGACCTGCCTTTCTTAGTCTGTGAAAATGGTACCAAGAATAGACATCTGCATACAGTAAGTCATACACAACCCACCATGATGGACAATGCTCCCTTTTATCATTCCATCACCCAAGGTAAACAATTAGACAGTTATTGAGATCATCTTTATTCTTTGGGTCCTTGTCCACTAGAACTCTCTCTAAGCAAGTGGGTACACAGTAATGATAGATGACACAGGAGAGGTCTTTGCCTTCCCAAAGGTTTTGGTTCACTGCCTCAGTGGAAAAAAAGCCCACAGCTGAATTCAGAAGCAACCACTGTTCTCCCCCAGAAGCAGAAACAGTGACATAAATCCCGATTTTGGATAGGTTACTCAGCAAACACTGTGAATTCTGAGGAATACAATCACTGCTTCAGATCAGAACAGAAAAGAAGAGTGATTGGAGGGGGAGAAGGTGGAGGGGAGTAACCTTCTTCATGAACTTGTGATTAAAGCAGGAGAAAATACTCCTCAAGATTCATCCAATTAACCCAGAAAAAGGCCATTCTGAAGAGGTCCAGAGAGAAGTATCACCCCATTACTCCAAGTCGTTTTATTAAACCAATTCTCTCTGCAGCCAGCTCATCCCTACCACCCCCTACACTGTGAGGGATAGACTGTGATTATCTAATTTAAAACAAAGGCAAGCTTCGTGTGCTTGTGTGTGTGTGTGTGTGTGTGTGTGTGTGTGTTTCCCTTGGCTGGGAAGGAGGTTCAGTGATCTGGACTGTCTCAGTTTTCAGAGCCTCGGTCACCCTGGAGGGCTCATGCACAGCTGGCTGTTGCTCAGTTTCAATGGTGTGACAAAAGATATCTCCTACAATAGGGGCCCATGAACCCTTTATGTTTGTAGAGTGGATCCCCATCCCTACCCACTCCTATTTTGTCACTTAAACGAAAAACAACACCATACACAAACATCTCACCATGCTTCATGCCTCTACCTTTGGTTAGTCTATACCACATAATCTAACACTTACTAATAGCCTGTGAATGCTTCTAAGTTGCTCTGTATTAATCCACATGCTGAAATTCTGTCTTAGAATCCTGGAATGCTAGAGATGGAAGGAATCTCAGAATTCATCTAATTGACCTGAGGTCTATGGATAAATTCCAGTGGGTTCATGAACTTGTACAGGGAGAGGGGGGATTACCTCTTTATTTTCACTAACCTCTACCTGAAATTTAACATTTTCTTCAGTTACTTAAAAACATTATTTCAGGAAGGGGTCAATAGGCTTCCCTAGACTGACAAAGGGGCCCATGACATGAAAGATTTTAAGAACCTCTGCTCAGAAATATCCACTCCAACTTGCAACTTGAGTTCAAATCCTAGCCCTGACTTTAGTAGTGCAATGGCACAGTGTATAGAGTACTGAGCCTGAAGTCAGGAAGACTCACCTTCCTGAATCCAAATCTTGCCTCACTTACTATCTAAGTGACCCTAGGCAAGTCACTTATCCCTAGTTGCCTCAGTTTCCTCATCTGTAAAATGAGATGGGAAGGATATGACAAACCACTCCAGTATCATTCCCAAGAAAATCCCAAATGGGGACAGGAAGAGTTGGACATAATGACTGAACAACAATGATGGCAGGCAAAGCATTGCATGCCAGGCCTCAGCTTCCTCCTCTCTATTATAGGCAGCAGTTGCTTCACATAATTATTGTAAGGCAAGTTCTTTGTAAAGTATAACATCCAACATAAAGTAAATTATTATTATTGATATTATTTTCTCATTCTCTTCCAAGGTCAGATAGAAGTAGTCTCGAGACAAGTAAACTACCCTGCTTTTATTATTTCGTGTTGATCTTATTATTGTTGTTACCTCATTCTCAGATAGAAATGGTCCTGGGACAAGGAATTCTCCCAATATTGTTCCCTTTTTTAAGCTTAATGTTCTGCAGACTATTGCACCAAATGGATAAAAAAGCTGTTTTTTTTTGTAATTAAATATGGGCATTGGGATATGAACTCATCCTCCATAGGCTTAATAAAAACAACCTCAGTACATTCTGGTAGCAGACAGGACAAGAGGAATGATACATGTGTGTTTTCTCCATGGTTTTGGCTTCTTCTAATGGAATCTCCCTATTTTGAAAGCTTCCCCCCCCCAAAAAAAAGCTTGGAAATGATTAGTATTTGTTACGATATCTCTTATTACCATAATTAAATGATATTCATCATGGCTACTACTATTACAAACCCTACAGCGTTGTTGTAAAGAAAATACTTTGTAAATCTTAAGGCACTTCCTCTTGGTGCTCGTAGCTTCATTGTTTGGAGACACTGACATGTTACCAAACCCCATGTATTCCATCTAATCTTTCTCATAGCCTTTTTTTTTTTAAAGTGAGGCAATTGGGGTTAAGTGACTTGCTCAGGGTCACACAGCCGTCAAGTGTTAAGCGTCTGAGGTCGGATTTGAACCCAGGTCCTCCTGACTCCAGGGCCGGTGCTCTATCTACTGCACCACCTAGCTGCCCCCTCTCATAGCCTTTTGATAGAAAAAAAAGACTTTCATAAATCAGAAGTTGAATGTAGCAGCAGTCGTTTCCTAGTCCCTTTCTTTTCTTGGCATAGAAGCACAAACCAATTGACTAAAATGAATTTCAGGACAGAGACTGAATTGGACAAGCCACTGAAAAGTGTGAAACTGATCTCCCAGTCCTCACGACATTGGGCAAATCATTGACCCTCTCTGGCTCTCTGTGTGCTCACCTGGAAAATGAGGGGGTGACACTAGATAAGCTCTAGCATCCTTTCCAGATCTAAATCCTATGATGCCATGACAACTCAAGCCCCAAAGGGTCCCTGTGGAAGAGGTCAAAAGTTTCATCCTAGAGGGCGGCTAGGTGGCACAGTGGATAAAGCACCAGCCCTGGATTCAGGAGGACCTGAGTTCAAATCTGGCCTTAGACACTTGACACTTACTAGCTGTGTGACCCTGGGCAAGTCACTTAACCCTCATTGCCCCGCCAAAAAAAAAAAAGTTTCATCCTAGGTTACCAATAATTCTTTGAAGCATTCAACCCAGTGTATTGACGTATATTGACAACACTCACCATCAACTCCAGTGGAAACTGATAAAGGGGACATGGAGTTCATTCTAGTACAGTCCAAGGAACTCCATTTAAATATGAAAACTACCTGATCACAGGTATAGTGACCAAGAGAGGTGAGAGAGTCCTGTATGAAAGTCATCAAAAATCAGGGTTAGGTGACGCAGTAGATAAAGCACTGGTCCTGGATTCAGGAGGAACTGAGTTCAAATCTGACCTCATACAGTTGACACTTACTTACTAGCTGTGTGACCCTGGGCAAGTCACTTGACCCTCATTGCCCCACAAAAAACATCAGGGGGTTAAAATTACAGGTCAGATAAAGTTTGAACTGGACAACCAAGTGGTACCATAGTGCACAGAGTGCCAGGCCTAGAATCAGGAAGACTCATCTTCCTGAGTTCAAATCTGGCCTCAGACACTTACTAGCTTTGTGACCCTGGGCAAGTCATTCACCTTGTTTTCCTCAGTTTCCTCATCTGTAAATGAGCTAGAGAAGGAAATGGCAAACTACTCTGGTTTCTTTGCCAAGAAAACCACAAATAGGGTCACAAAGAGTCAAAAACAATTGAATAACAATGAAGTTTGAACCTGAAGGCAGAAGAAAAAAATGACATGATCTAACAAGTCATATATTCTTAGAGTTAGGAGGGAACTGAAAGGTATTAAGATCATAGATCGTAAGGGACCTCAGAGGCCAAATAGTTCAACCCCCTTGTTTTACAGATAAGGAAACAAAGGCCACACAGACAGTAAGTAGCAGAGACCAGAATAAAACCCATGAATTCTTATTCCCAATCTCATGTTCTTTCCAGATATAGGTTTAGAAACCACTGATTTGTCCAAAGTCAGACATGTATTAATGGGATTTGAACCTAGATCTTAATAAATCAAATCCATTGATCTCTCCAAGTACTACATTGTCTTCTAGTCTAAATTCCCACTCAGGGAAGCATCCCCTCAACAGGGCCTTCCATCATTTCTCTTACATAACAGCCTTCCCAAATCAACTAACTGGATGTGGGGAGTATCTAGAACGAGTCTGTCCTTTTGCCAGGAGCAGATACAATGACCAACAGGACACAGCCCCTGTCCTCTGGGAGCTACCATTCTATTGGGACCCAAACCCTTCTTCATTGTCTTGGTTGCCAGACCCCTGAGGCTCTCTAGATTGTCCACGCCTCCCTGCTTAACACCAGGTTCTCTGGAGGGCATGGAGTTTTCCAGCCAAAGAAACCCACAAAGACCATCTGCTAGCTCAGCAAGGGAGGTCATCAAGCAATAGGCGCATTGGCAGGCCCACGTTCAAAACCTTCCCTGCTGGGCAGGAGGATCGCCAGAGCTTGTATTCCATTGCTAGAGCACTTGAGATCAGAGTGGTGCAGTGGAAAAAGAGATGGTTATGGGGACAGGACCCATGTTCAGATTTGGTCTCTGCTACTTAACTATTGGGATGACCATGGGTAAGCCGCTTCATTGCCTTCAAGCTACAAATCTATGGCCCTATTATCCTAATTCTAGCTCTCTTGTTCAGGTTGTCTGACTCAGGTAAGTCACTTTACCTCAGTTTCTTGATCTGTAAAATGAGGTTAGACTAGATGGCTTCTAAGCTATTATGGCTGCCAGGTGGCACAGGTGGTGGAGGTTTGGACTTAAGAGTCAGGAAAACCCGAGTTCAAAGCCTACTTCAGACACTTAATAACTCTGTGACCTCAACAAGTCCTTCAATTTCTCTCTGCCTCACCATCCTCATCTATAAAATGGGGATGATATTAGCACCTACCTCAAAAGGTTGTTGTACAGATCAAATGAGTTGTTGTTCAGTTGTTTTGGTTGTGTCTGACTCTATGTGACCCCATTTAAGTTTTTTTTGGCAAAGACAACTGGAGTGGTTTGCCATTTCCTAATCCAGATCATTTTACAGATGAAGGAACTGAGTCAAATAGGGTTAAATGACTTATCCAGGGTCACATAGCTAGTAAGTGTCTGAGGCCAGATTTGAACTCAAGAATATAAGTCTTCCTGACTCCAGGCCTGGTGCTCTATCCACTGTACCATCCATCTCTCCTACTAGGTGCAAGGCACAATGCCATTTTTGTTGCTACACATAGCACATAGTAGGTGCTTAACAACTGTTTATTGATTGACTACTAAAATGAGTCCCTGGAGTAGGTCTAGAGGAAAGGAGTTTTCCGGTGTTCCTCTCAGAAGATGGCACCCAGAGCTGGCAGAAACTTTTAGAGAACTCACACAGCTCTCTCATTTGACCTTAGATTTGCTAGCCCAGTGAGTGGGAATGCATGAAGAATGAGAACGAACCAAACTAAGCTATATACTCCCATACAATAACTATTGGGCAAGTGAGATTCTTAGCTGGAGAGACTTGCACTTGCACAAGATGCTCTGTCTCCTATGTCTGTGCTTTTGCATGAGCTGCCCATATGTTGGGGGGGGCATGCACTCCCTCTTTAGTGACATCTTTAGAATCTCTAGTACCCTTCAAGGTTCAGCTCAAGCACCACATGCTACATTGACAACTATCCAGATTTGCCTTAGCTTCTCCTCCAAAATGCCTTATATTGGGGCAGCTAGGTGGTATAGTGGATAAAGCACCGGCCCTGGATTCAGGAGGACCTGAGTTCAAATCCAGCCTCAGAAACTTGACACTTACTAGCTGTGTGACCCTGGGCAAGTCACTCATTGCTCCACAAAAATGCCTTATATCTATTTTGTTTATATATCATGTATTCTTATATATGAACATGCAACAGCATAATAAGTATCTTGAACCCAAAATGGTGGCTTCAAAAGTCCTGCAAGATTCTCACTGTGAGACCCTGGGCAAGTCACTGAACCTCTTGGTGTTCTGGGATATTCTCTAAGACACTAAATTTTGGAGGTGCCAACCTGCACTGACTGAGGGAAATTTCCTTTCTGAGACATACACTATGACAATGAAATCTCAATTCTGGTCCCAATTCCTCATATGTACTCGTTGCCTCTCCTGATAGAATGTGAATTCTTTGGGGGCTTAGCCAGTTTTATTTTTGTCATTGTATTCCCGGCACCCAGCACAGTGCCTGATACTTAGTAGCTATCAAATAAGTCCTTGCTAGAGTGATTCTCAGTCTTTGGAAATAGTCACAAGAACAGAAATCTTTATCTAAGAAGTGACATAGCCAGCATCTAACCACAGGCACTGAGCACCATGCCAGGGACAGAGTTCCCTGCAGGGACTGCTCTCCACAAACTCACATTTTGGAGGGAAAAAACCCCAACAACCAAGTAACAAAGCAAAACAATCTATGATTAAGTGCAAAAGTGAAAACAATGAATGCTACTTAGAAACTAAAAGATGAGGGAAGAAGGGAAGAAAACCTGAGGTCCTCTTCTCATAGGACCAAGCCATCGAATTTAATTCTGGAGAGCTGGAGCACAGGCTCTGGGCCTTTTGAGGGACACCCAGGGTGGGGTGGAGTAGGGGTCTGCACTCTACCTTTGGAGATGAGTTAGAAAGGTTAGAGTTCGAAATGTTTTGTTTTGTTTTGGGAAATACTCTCCCAAGGGAAATCTACAACAGCTAGATTTAAAAAAAAATTATAGGTTGTTGTGTTTCTTTTTTTAATTAGGAGAATAATGGAATGAATAGAAAACATTCCTCTAAGGGAGGAAAGCAAGTCAGGGAATCGTTTTGTGTGTGTTTCTATTTTTGTCACTTTGCAAAGACCTTGCGGTGCCAAAGCCCCATTTACATAATAATGATGATGATGATAATGGGAGCCTGGATTTATAGACTATCTTACTTTCACGGGCTCAGTGAGTTTTATATAAATACCTCATTTCTCTACTCAACTGCCGGATGAGGTAGGCTTTACTAGTTACCTATTGGGAAAGTGAGGTGCAGAACATATGCTGGGTCCCACTGATAGAAATGACTGAACTGCTTAGATTCAATTTGATAAGCATTTATTTGTTTGTTTGTCTGATGCTTATTTATTTCTAGGCTGTAGGCTTCTTGGGGGCAGGGCCCGTTTTATGTAACTTTGTAACTCTTCCTGTACCTAGAATGTTGTTCTGCAAACAGTTGATGCCTAGAACTGATGACTGAAATGATGACAGTAAAGCGGAATCTGATGCCTAATAACTGCTTGATCCTGGACAAATTATTTAACAGTGTGTGTGTGTGTGTGTGTGTGTGTGTGTGTGTTCACATATATGTGTGTATGTATACTTAGACATCAGTACACTTGGGTGATTTCTTTCAATCATGCATCCATTTTCTCAACAAGCATTTATTAAGGACTAATTATATGTAAGATTCTGCGCTTGGGGATAATAGGACAAAATGAGGCAGCTGGGTATGAAGATAGATCCCTGACTCACAGGTCAGAAAACCTGGGTTCAAATTCTGACTCTTAAAACTGTGTGACCATGGGAAGCTAGGTGGAGCAGTGGATAAATAAATGACTGGCCCTGGATTCAGGAGGACCTGAGTTCAAATCCGGCTTCAGACACTTGACACTTACTAGCTGTGTGACCTTGGGCAAGTCACTTAACCCCTACTGCCCTGCCAAAAACAAAACAAAACAAAAAAACCCTGTGTGACTATGAGCAAATTATAACAACCCTGGGACCTCAGTTTACCCATCTCTAAAATAATGGGGCTGGACTAGATAGCTTCTGATGGCTTCCAGTTCTCTATCTGTGCCCCTTGAGACCACACTGATCAACTTCTCGTTCTTTAAGTTCCTATGTCACTTAATAACCATGTCATCCATTTGGCACTTAGCAAATATGCTTTCTAAAATTAATTCCCTTTCTCTTTTTTGTTTCTTTGTTTGTTTTTACAGGGCAATGAGGGTTAAGTGACCTGCCCAGGGTCACACAGCTAGTAAGTGTCAAGTGTCTGAGGCCTGATTTGAATTCAGGTCCTCCTGAATCCAGGGCCAGTGCTTTATCCACTACACTGCCTAGCTGCCCCAATTCCTTTTCTCTTTAAATCCATTGAGGCAGGGTGGCACAACAGATTTGGAACCAGGGCACCAGGGCTCACAACTTGATTCTGCCATTCGATACTTGAGCAAAATTCACTTACCTTTTTGGGGCTTCAGTTTCCATATCTATAAGATAATCTGAAGGATCTCAGAAGCCCACTTCCTTTTACAAAGAAGGAAACTGAGGCAGAGGGCAGTTAAGTGACTTGCCCAAGGTCTCACAGATAGTAAACCCTGTACAATTTGACCACAGGCTTTTGGACTGCCAAGTTAGTTCTCTCTCTACTATGTCTTGTTGTCTCCTGCCATATCCCATTGTGCACGTCCTTCTTTGCCCCTAATTTCCTCTTTGGTAAAATAAGGGGGTTGGACTAGATGACCTCTGAGCTTCATTCTAGGTCTACAGCAATGAGCCTGTCCTGAAGCTTGGGTCTTCTTCTTCGTGGTCCTCCTCACTTCCAATGTCTTCAGACGGACTAACTGATCGACTGGTACCAGAGGACATAGTTTCCCTCCCCGTCTTGAAATGAGAAGCAAGAAAGCAGGGCTTTTTGGCCCTTATGTGGACTTTCTGTTTGTTTGTTTTAGCATCTTCCCCCAAAATGTTTCTTGGACTTCTAAGCAAAGCTTCTCTAAAAGGGCCAAGCCACAGAAAATAACCAGGAAACCTAGCACCCTTCTTGTTTTCGTATTTCTGATCTGATCCCTACGAGCCAGCTGTAAAAATCCCAGTGGCTTGCCCTTGGAATGCAGCTGTGTGGCCCCAAGCCATTATGTGGGTCTCTCCCTCCCCTCCTGTCCTTTCCCCAGGCTCTGAACCCTCCTGTGGCTGCTTCCTTGTCCCTGGGAGGCCAAGTTCTTCCATCAGTCGCTTGGTCCAACCAAGTAGCTGATGTTGCAGGATACAAAGTGAGAAGCAGGACAGATCGACTGCCCCCATCTCCCCTGGAATGTGAGGATACTTTCTGGGTCATTTTCAATAAAAACAGTCACTCACCAAAGCAGAAAGAAGAGGTGCCAAATCCTTAGTGACCCCAGCAGCTTCCTGTCTGGTTCCTGACCAATCCCCAGAGACCTGGAATTGGATGCCACTGGCTACAACTTGGAAAGAGATGAAAGGAGGGACGTTGGGCCATATTTGCTGGGAGAATAAGTCCTTGTTTTGGAGGGGCAATGGTTTGGGAAATGGGCAAGTAGGTGGTACAGTCAATAGGGTGCCAAGCCTGGAGTCAGGAGGACTCATCATTCTGAGTTCAAATCTGCCCTCAGACACTTGCTTGCTAGGGATGTAAACCCAAGCAAGTCACTTAACCCTGTTTCCCTCAGTTTCCTCATTTGTAAAATGAGATGGAGAAGGAAATGGTGAACCATCCCAGCATCTTTGCCTAGAAAATCCCAAATGGGATCACAAAGAGTCAGATATGACTGAAAAAGACTGAACAACAAGGTTTGGGAAACATGAAGATGGATACTTTTATGCTGGCCCCTACTTCTCCCCTTCTCCCATAGTAACCAGTCTCTGTGACAAAGAAAAAGATGAGCAAAGGAATCTCTTGATAACCATGCATGATTGTGGTGGATTGGAAAGGACACTGGATTGGGGGGAAGAATCCCTGGGTGAAAGTCTAGACTCTGCTACTCACTAGCTGTGTGATATTGGCAAGCTACTGTCTTTCTCTGGGACTCAGTTTTCCCCTTAATAAAATAGGGGAGGGAGGAGAGTAGATAAAATGATCTTTAAGGTCACTTCCAAGTTCCAATGTTTTAGAAAGTAGAAGCAGAATAGTATGGTGTGAACAGAAATGGGAGTTAACATGGTATAGTGTTCGGTGGGTCACAGAACATGGGTTCAAATTTCTGTGTGATCTTGGGCAAATGAGGCCCTCTGGACCTCAATTCCCTTGTCTGTAAAACGAGTGGGTTGGACTTGGCCTCCCACATTCCCTTCAGCTCTAAATCTATGAACTTATTTAATACCTGTTTGACTTTGAGAAGTTTCTTAATCTCTCTTAGTCCTAGTCCCCTCATCTGTAAAAGGGGCTAATAACTTGCACTTGTGAGGGGAAACATGGAGTAGTAGTAAAAACAACAACAATAATAGCAGTACTCACTTAAGGGCTATAAAGTTCTTCCCAAAAACTATTTCATGTAATCCTCACAACAATCCTACAAGGTAGACAGCATTATCATCCATATTTTCTAGATGAGGAAACTGAGACAGAATTTAAGTGACTTGTCTAGAGTCACACATCTGTTAAGTGTCTGAGGCAAGATTTGAACTCAAGTCTTCCTCATTCCAGGTCCAACACTCGAGCCAATGCTCTACATAACTGGTTAGTGTGTTATCCTTGGAGGCAAGAATATTTGGGTTCAGGTCCATCCTAGAACACACGCGGGCTGGATGATGATTGACCATTCATTCAGCCTCTAGAAGCCTCCAGCAACTCTTTAAGTTAGAGTAGGGGCTGATCTGCATAATACCTCATTGGGGGTTACTCTTTACCGATAAAATTATGGGTCCAGGTCAAAAATACTTTATAAGGTTGTTGCAAGGTTGCAAGGTGGGTATTCTGTAAATCTTTGAAAACATCTTTCTGTACTACTCTGTTGTAGTCTGGGGACCAAGAACCAGATGTCCCATGAGGCTATTTGTGGGGGAAACAGTAGGTTTTCCCCGTTTTTTACAGGGCCAGAAATCAAGTCAGAAGTCCAATAAAGATGAATCAAGATAGGCCATTCCTGTATCTTTTACATGCCTCTATTCATGGCAAGGGCCCCTCACTAGATACCCTGACCTGCTTCTAACCTTCTCTTGAAGTATTATCTACCAGACTTTCCCTTAGCTTACCCAGATAAACTCATATCCCCTTCCCTCCAACAGTCTTAGAGTGACAACCGATTCCCCCATCTCTTTCACTAGAATTCTGGGAGTTAGCAAGAGCTACCTAATGTCAAATGAGTTGCTGAGGGGACTCTGAAATTGATTGCCTTGTCTTAATGCCAGTGTGAGTTTTGGTTGGGGAACCCAAGTAATCTAGCAGGCCCTGTCAACTTTGATTGAAAATGCTCCTTCATTTGTTGCTGAGGAATTTGGGTTTTCATTATAGTTGGGGTGAGGGAGTAGATGGGAATGTGACAGTGAAATATAAGATGAAGCATAACATCTTTCTTGTCTCTGAGAACTGGCTAGATGAAAACCTTAAGCCAGTGGAGTCAAGTGCAAATGCAAGGGAAGAAAAATGCTAAGCTAAAATTAGCCTATCTTGGAAGATAGAGCAGGAAGACTGGGGTTCAAATCCTGGCTCCCATATTTATGAGCTGTGTGACCTTGGCTAAGTCACTTAAACTCTTTGACCCTCAATTTCCTTATCTAAAAATGATGGGATTGGACTTGATGACTTCTAAGGTCTCCTCCTGCCCTAAATCTATGATCCTCCAAAGGGAGTTTTGGAGCAAGTAACCCAGAGACAAGTCCTATCACTCAGAGAAAATGAAGATCTTTTGAAGTCATCACACAAGAGCTCTACTACTGACTGCACTCTTGTCTACCCCTCCTTATTCACTCTGGTTCATTCTATTACACTTCATTCTATCCCCTTTATTCCTTTACCAGGTTCACTCACAAATTCAAGATAACTTATTTCACTTAGAAGGGCTGTGCCTTTTGCTTCCCGCTAAATGAATGATCTGTTGACTCAGGGAGTCAAACAACTTAATTCTATCCATTGTCAGTTGAGCAACACAACCAGAGTGATCCTTCTTGAGATTAGGTCAGTATGTCTCTCGGTTTTCCCCTTCTAGATCTAGAGTAGGGGGATGGTGAAAAAGCATGATTTTCATTTTTCCTGTGTAATAATTTTCATGTGAAGGGGCTGCTCAGGAGAACTCCTGATCTATATCTAATCAAGTTGATGAGATTATGGGGGGGTGCCTTTGTCAGAAGGGCAGCCCCCATGGAGGCACACATGCCCCCAGGGACCCTATTGGGGTGACACAGAGAACTAATTGCTCTGAATGGTCTCCAGTGTCTAAATCCAAGATATGCAGGTCCTCTGACTCCAGGACCACAGAGGAAACTGAGGCTGGGAGAGATCAAGTGACTTTCCCAATGCCATACAGCTTGTGTTAGAAGTAGAACTTGAACTCAGATCCTCTGACTTCAGTGCTAGGGTGGAAGCTGAGGTTCAGAGTGCTCAAGTGCCTTGACCAAGGTGATACAGCTAATAACTGGCAGAGTTGGCATTGGAATCTAGGTTCTGAAACCCCAGACTGGCAGAATTTTCCACTGTACATTGCTACCTTTGTCATTCACATGAATACAATCACAACTTGAAAATATTAGAGAAAATGGTGCCCTTGTTATAGGAAAACCAGTATTTATTCTCTTCAACTCAGGCCATTTTTTTACCAAATAGCTCTTATTGATTCAAGCCAACAAGATAGTTAAACACGATTACAATATTACTGCATCAATACAAGCAAGATTTATAAAACTGTTGCTCATGCAAGGATCCTTTTTTTCCTAGCCATTTCCTTCCATTGACTCAAGAAAATGCAGCTAGGTGGCATGGTGGATAGAGTACCAGGCCTGGAGTCAGGAAGACTCATCTTCCTGAGTTCAAATCTGGCCTCAGACACTTACTAGCTGTGTGACCCTGGGCAACTAACTTAACCTTGTTTTCCTCAGTTTCCTTATCTGTAAAATGAGCTGTGTGATGATTAAAAAGGTTCAGGAGACATAGTTTCTGGGTAATTCAATAATTTTATTAATAAGGTCAGCATATTACTAATAAAAGGATGGTCATTTGGCCATCTCTCACTTAGACCAAAGGCAATCATGGGGGCGCAGGGCTTATATGAACTTTTGGAAAAGTGGCAATCAACTCTGAAAGAATATTATAATGAGTGACTGAGAGCGATATCATGCCACCATTGGACAGAGAAACTATCTCTATACCTAGACCAGCCCCAGCCTTGGCCAATCTATTCAAGGAATGTATACCCCACCCAAGCCAGAGCAAAACACAATGGCTACTCCACGGGGTGGGATCATGAACAAGAAAGTTCAATCTCATGATCAGCAATGTCCTTCAAGAGACTGAACTTTTTAAAATCAGGACTTTAGAAGTTGGGAAAACTGGATCTCCCCAAATCATTGTTTATTAATAATCCTTTCTCTCAGTTGGAGAAAGAAATGGCAAACCACTCTAGTATCTTTGCCAAGAAAACTCCAAATGGGGTCCCAAAAAGTTGAACACCATTGAAACAACTGAACAACAACAATGTAAACCAGCCAAAGATGGGGAAAGGGTGGGTGAGTAAGAAAGAAAAGAATGTAGGGCTGAGAATTGATAAGAAACTGGAAGCAGAAAGGGGACAGAATGAGAATGTTAAGAGCCTGTTCTGGGACAGCTGGGTGGCACAGTGGATAGAGCACTGGCATCAGAAGGACCTGAGTTCAAATCCGACCTCAGACACTTAACACTTACTGTGTGACCTTGGGAAAGTCATTTAACCCTCATTGCCCAACAAAAACAAATTTTTAAAAAGAGAGCCTGTTCTGCTGTCCATAGCAATGTTGGAACGATCAGACAATCATTCTAGGTGTCTGGTATGGGGGGAAAAGCTGGTCTAAATGATGAACTCTTCCCTCACCTGGTTCCAGCCATAATAACAGGTCTCAGAAAAGTAGACTCCAAATGCCTTGTGACTGGAGCCTGTTAAAAGCATTGGGCTTCCACGCTTCCAAATTGATCTGGCCCTAACAAAAAAAATATAATCACCCTCACCATCACTTCTGTGAGAATTAGTGGGTCCTAAGGAGTCAAATAACTAAACTGAGGAGAAAACTTTATTGCTACGAGGGCAATTGCTATTGGCTTTAAAACTGGCTTTTCTCTTGAAAGCTTTCAGAACTAGCCCTTAGAGCTTGGAATGAACTTAGCAAGGTTTTTAAAAAAAGAAGAAGAATGGGGCATTGTCTCCAACACTTAAGGAAGGACATGAGTAGACCTGGGCACTTTGCCATGTGATATGACATGAGCAGAAGTAGTAGATGGAGCTTAAAGACAGCTTTCTCAGTTCTTCATCTCTCCCTCTCTGACTCAGTTTCCACCTCTGTAAAATGAGGAATTCAGACCCGATGGTCCCTCTCCTCTCTGGGGCTGGTTCTCTCCCTCCCCCTTTCTCTTTCTTTCTCTCTCTTCCTAAGGAACAAAGAAGTCAGTGCTTTCTAGGTCTATCTCTTCTTCTTGTGAACAGAAGTCCCTGGACTATCACAATTCTTTACTTCTTTTGCGTGCAGGGGCAGTTACCTCTGCCTAGCAAGAAGAGGAGCAACAAGCACACTTTCTCTCTCTGTCTCTGTCCATCTCTGTCTCTGTCTCTGCATCTCTGTGTCTGTGCCTCTATCTTGGTCTCAAAAATGTCTGGGGGTTAAGCCCAAGAAGCGCTCTATTGTCCATTGACAAAAACATCTGAAAGACAGAGAATGTGAGTCTTAACAGATTTGGGCCACCCCAGAGCTGAAGAGAACGGAGAAGGGAGTAGTGGGGTTCAGTAGCCAAGGAGAACCTTGAAGGCCTTATCTGTCATCTTACAAAGAGGAGGTGGCTCTGAAAGACAGAGAACCTTGGAAGCATCTCCTCACCTCATCCAACAATACACTTTGTGTATGATCCAATTTCCTACTTTCTGAAAACTACCATCCTACATTCTATGGAAACTTATTTAGATTTGGGGACCCTACCTTTGGGCTGAGATTAGAAAGTCTTAGGCCCTCAGGGTCTCTTCTGTGTGGGAGGTGCTGGTGCCCCACCCCCTCCACTTCAGCTGAGCAAAAAAGCCCTGTGGGTTGTACAAGATGCTGGGTCAGACAGCTGGGGGGAGGGAGCCCCAGCTCCCTCCACCCTGAGAGGATCTATCTGAGATATCCTGGGTTTGTCCAGGCCGGGCTCTGGTGTAGCCCATGCCGAGGTCCCAGGTGCATAGTAGGGGGCACGGGCCCCTGGAGCCCTGGGTGTGGTACTCACGAGACACCTGAGGGCCCCCTCCCCCCAGCCACAGCCCTGGCTGGCAGATTAGCTTGGTGTGTGGTGGGGGGGGAGGGGCACAAAAAGCCCCAAGATTTGAGTGGAGAGAAGAAAGATATATATAGACTTGGGAGTTAGACAGTGAGGGGGACTGACAAGGCCAGCAGACAAGATTAAGGGGGGCTGACGAGATTAAGAGAACAGAAAGGTTGGAGCACTAAAAGACAGGGGAAGGAGGAAAAGCTAAGAGCAAGAAGGGACGGAGGCTGATACGGAGAAGGGGGCTGACGAGACGAATGAACAGAGAAGGACACTGGAGCACTAGGAGAACAGGAGAGGTCGGTGAGAGAGAAGCACAGGGGTTCAGCGGTGGCAGTAAGGAGAGGAAAGTTAGATGCAGGGGAGGCTGAAGGACTAGGAGGAGGGAGAACTGACAAGATTGGAGAGGAATGGACAGAAAGGGGCTACAAGGAGGGAACGGAGACTAGAGACACTGGAAGGAGGCCAGAAGATTAAGAGGAAAGTTAGAAGAAAGTAGCTGAGCAGTGAAAGTGGAACATACCCTAAGGCAAGAGGCAGCTAGGGCCCTTATCGTATTAAAAAAGTTCCAGAGGCAGCAAGTGAAAAGAGATGCTGCAAAGCAGTCAGGTTGTACATTTTATTTCCCTGTATTCTTAATTTAAAATTGTATCTCATAAATAAACCCTCTGCTGTTAAAATGGAAGAGGCTTCTTAATCTTTTGCTTATCAATTTAGGGAGTGGAGCAGTGTGGTGGAACTTTATAAATGGCCCATATTAAAACAATAGTAGGGGCAGCTAGGTGTCGCAGTGGATAGAGCACCGGCCCTGGAGCCAGGAGCACCTGAGTTCAAATCCGGCCTCAGACACTTAACACTTACTAGCTGTGTGACCCTGGGCAAGTCACTTAACCCCAATTGCCTCACTAAAACAAACAAACAAACAAACAAAAAAACAATAGCAGTCAGATAGCCAGTTAGTCAAAAGTCCCCAGATTCGTCCTCAACAAATTAGTCCCCTCAAATTAGCTTTAGTCATTTAAAATATTCTCACGGTTCTAAGGGTATAAAGACAAAATGAAAAATGGGCCCTGGCCTCAAGGAGCTTACATTCAACCACAAAGAAACAACATGTAAACCACGAGTACACACATGATTATTGGAGGGGGCAAGAGAGACAGCACTCACCATTGGGATGACTTCCTATAGAAGATGACAGGCCCATGGTTCAAACTTTTATAGAAGCTAGGGATGCCATGAGTCAGAGGTGAAATGGAAATGCTACAGATGGAGGAGTGGGGGCT
Source organism: Dromiciops gliroides (assembly GCF_019393635.1). Lineage (NCBI taxonomy): Eukaryota > Metazoa > Chordata > Mammalia > Microbiotheria > Microbiotheriidae > Dromiciops > Dromiciops gliroides. The sequence goes on along the minus strand of NC_057864.1, from coordinate 470,702,261 downwards.
ACTACATTGGAAAGAGCACTGGCCCCATAGCCAGAAAACCTGGGTTGAAGTCCACTTACAATTTACATAAATTGAAACTTTAGAGGGAGGGTAGGGAAGGAAATGAGCATTTATATAGTACCAACTATATGCTAGACACTGTTCTAAGCCCTTTACAAATATTATCTCATTTGATCCTCACAACAATCCTGCAAGGTAGATCCTATTATTATCCCCATTTTACAGTTGAGGAAACTGAGGCAAAGAGAGGTTAAGTGACTTGCCCATGGCCACACAGCTAGTATTTGTCTGAGGACATATTTGAACTCAGGTCTTCCTGACTGAAGACTGGGCCCAGCACCTCCACCTCCTAGCTGCCTCAAAGACATTAGACATTAGACTATGAGCTTCTTGAGAGAAGGGCTTGTCTTTTGCTTTTCTTCATATCCCCAACACTTAGCACACTGCCTTAATACACATAGTAGGGGCTTAATAAATGTTTATTGACTGATTAATGAATCAAGTATTTTGAGAGATAGAAGGGACCTCAATGATCAACTGCTCCCAATCACTTCTAAAAATGATGTTGTGGGGACAGCTAGGTGGCACAGTGGATAGAGCACCGGCCCTGGATTCAGGAGGACCTGAGTTCAAGTCTGACCTCAGTCACTTGATATTTACTAGCTGTGTGACCCTGGGCAAGTCACTTAACTCCAATTGCCTCAAAAAATTTAAAATTTTAAAATTTTAAAATGATGTTGGGGAGCCCATTTACCCTTCACGGTCCTGAGTTTTCTAACTTGTAAAGTAAAGGGATTGGCATGGATGGCTTCCTAGGCTCTTTCCAGTTCTGCAATCCATTAAAAGCAAGAATAAAAGAAGAGAAAGGAGGGGAAAAAAGAATTCACCAAAACCAACCAGCTCATCAAGGGAGTCTGGCAGTGTAGACAATGTCCCACACCAACAGCACCCCCCACTTCTTCAATGCAGGGACGGAGATGTATTTTCTCATCTCCTCTTGCGCATGAAGCTTGAAGACATACAAATATTTAAAATAAACCTGCAAGTGGGATCTTGGGGACATGCATTTGCAGAAGTCCATTTTCCCAGGCTATCAGCTGCTGCCCGCTTCTTGCTCAGTGCCCGGGAAAGTAATCCAATACCCTCCTAATGAAAGTTTAAATGGTTTGCTCCTTCGACTTCAAGTTTCGGCTGCCTCTGTAATAAAGCCCATGACATTTTCAATAAAAAGTAAAGAAAGAAAAGGAGGCCTCATTTGGGGAAGGGCTCTAGTCATCACTGCCCAAGCATTAGCCTATTTTATACTGACAGTTGTTCAGTGACCAAGTTGGAAGAGGCACGTTGTAGAAATGAGTTCTCCAATGGGGAGAGAATTAAAGCAAAATGGATTTTTCTCCTTTTTTGCAGTCGTATTTCAAAGTCTGTAGGAATCTATGGCAGTTGCTGCCTGGCCCAAACAGAGACCAAAAACAGATTCAAGAAGCCCACCTAGATAGGTAAAAATCAAGGAGCAAGAGACATCCAGAGAGGCCAAAGGCTGAATCAAAGAAAGCTCCCATTAGGATTGTGTTAGGAGAGATACAAAGGTCTAACTGCAGAGGGAGAAGACAGCAGCAGGACAGTCTGAAAGCCTTGGCATAAGAGGGCATAAAAGATTGATTGTGGTAGGCTGTGCCTAATCCTTTGCAAAGAATCAGCTACGATTCATTCAACCCCCCTACCCTCCCCCCCAATATGGGAAATCCCACAAAATAGATACAGACATCCCATGGCACTGATTGGGGAAGGCTTCTGAGCTCAGAGATTTCACCATGAGATGAATATGGAGTGCAGTCATACCAATGGCTCCAATCTAGTCAGGAGAATGATGCAACCAATGGCTTCCCAAAAAACATGAGACTCAGCCCAAGGGGCTCCTGATCTTGTGTGTATGTGTGTGTGTCCATCTGTGCTGGACACCTTTGGCTATCTAGTGATGTTTATGTACCCTTTCTCAGAATGATTTTAAATGCATAAAATAAAATACATAAAATTACAATGGAAAAAATTGAAATAGAGTTATTCAGATATTTTTAAACACTAAGGTCACTGATCTCTGGTTAAGAATCCCTAGACTAGGGGAAGGCAGGATAGGAAGCCATCTAAGGCAAAACATATGAATGAATGAATGAACAAACGAATAAATGAATGCATGCATGAAATGATCTAATGGGAAAAACATTTTTAAGCATTACTTTGACTGGTACTCTATTAAGCACTGCAGATACAATTATAAAAGGGATAGTTACTGCCCTCAAGGAGTTTACATTCTACTGGGGAATCATAGGCCAAGGAAGAATATATTGCTCTGGGAAGGTGAGTAAAACCATAAGACAATCAATAGACACATCTTTCCCATAAGCAATGGAAGAGGTGGGAAAGGTTGGCACTCACATAGCACATTACACACATTCTGCCAGGAAGAAGGCCAGGGTGGAACATGGTTGGGGATTTGGGGTCAGTTATAGATCGCAGGTTATTACTAGTCAGGACAGCATGGTCTTAGTGTGGACGTTTTGGTCAAGTGGCTTCACTCTATTAAGGCAGAGTCTGGTTTGGAGGGTTCAAAAGCAGCAAGATGATGGCCAGATGACCAGGAGTCTTGGGACAGCTAAATATAGTATTGGGGGAGGAGGGAAAGAATATAATACTTTAAAACATTTTTTATTATAAATGCCCTTGGAGCAGGGACTATAAATCTCTCTCTTTCCAGCATCTGGGTATCCATGTTGGGAGGAATTAGTTCTGATCCTTCTAAATAGCCTTAGTAAATAGCTGTTTAGCTGACAGAAGATAGAGAGCCAATGAAGGGAAGTGGAGTTTTCCAAACACTGAATTCCAGTAGGAATCACTGACACAAGTGGAAGATGTAATATAGGGTTGCTGAGGAAGTAGGCATTGGTCATTCACTATAAATCTATTTCAGACTGGAGACGGATTCATTTGCATGATCCCAAAACTAAGGTTTCCCATAGCAGTCTTGAGAAGTGTACTTCATGAGACTTGAGGCTGTGGGAACCATGTACTAAGAAAGAGAAGGCTTGAAAATAATGAAGATCTTTTAATAGTGTATGGGGATGAGGTGGTGTTGAGCTGAAGAAAAAAAACAACACTCTTGGAAACTCATCTCCATTTAAGCCAGAGTGGAGAGCTGGTCCCCTATAAAAGGGAATGAGCGCCATCTACTGGAGGAGAACTAAACTGATGAACTGTGGAGGAAAGCAAAAGCTGGGAACTGAGAACTGAGAATGAAGTCTGAGCATCATGAAGCAAGAGCTATTGAGGACAATGGTGGTGGAAAGAATTCCACCCTTCCCTACTAAGAGCTAAAGCAGAAGGGTGGAAGAAGGTAGAAGACAGGATCATGGAGAGGCAGTAGTGACCCACAACTCCTGCTTAACTCTCACCATGGGGGAGGAAGATGTTGGAAGCAAACAATGTGGCTCAGAGAGAAGAGCTCTGGAAGGAAGTCCTTCTTTGGTGAAATATAAGGATTGGAAAGAGTCTAGGAGGTCATACATGCCAACTCCTCCCAAGCCAGGACTGAAGCCCCATCCAGGGCAATATTGTAAGTCATTGAGACTATACAGGTCTCTTGAGGTAGGTTGCTCAGTGAGGGATTGGGGGTAGGGGAATAAAAGGGGGTTGAGGGTGGTGGTTAATATCTATTTTCTTTAGGCAGAAATGTAAATTTTGTTTCTATTAACCTGTAAATGAAACTACTTATTTTTAAGCCTTGTGAGTCCATGTGCTTATAAAGAGAACTGGTGATACTACCTTTGAGAAAGATAAGATACTTAAGTTTCCATATGATCTGGGTGGGGACAATGAGCCAGAGAAGAGTCCCCTAAGTAAATACAGGCTGTTTGTATTAAGAAAGAACCCGAGGGGCAGCTAGGTGGCACAGCAGAAAAAGCACCGGCCCTGGGTTCAGGAGGACCTGAGTTCAAATCTGGCCTCAGACACTTGACACTTACTAGCTGTGTGACCCTGGGCAAGTCACTTAACCCTCATTGTCCCACCCCTCCCAAAAGTGGTTAGTACAGTGTCTGCCATATGGTAGGTGCTATATATAAACCTTCCCCACTTATGTCTCATTTTTGTGACATAAAAATTATAGGCCCAGCAATGGATTCTATGCCTGACATTCAAGCTCAGTTCAGAGAGGCTCATTACCTGAAAAGGTGAATTTTTTCCCCTGCTACATAAATCCACAAGATCAGCCTACTTAAGGGTAAATGAAAGCACCATCTGAATCAGTGGAAGTAATCTCTACCTGCCCCCCACCCCCACCCTGACACACACACATAAATACGGACAAAATCATAAGTTCTTAAAGCTCTGAAGTAAGTGAAATGTCATATGTTACTATAGAGACTCAGGACTGGAAGATGAGTAGGAGCATCAGGGAAGGGCACAGTTTTCAAACACAGGGTGAGAAGGGGGAGGCTCTAATTTCCCAACCTTGCCTAGGGTGCACAAATACCTTGTCCCCATTCTGCACTCAAATGTCTGGGAGCCAAATTCCTTCTAAATCCCCACATCTCTTCCAAATCTGCAGCATTCTGTGGGTGTGCATAAGACACACTCCAGAGAGACGTCCCAGTGACAAACTTCTACCACCCCTGGGCTCTCCAACAGTTTCTATGAATGTGAGATTTTTTATTTCATTGAGAGCTTGCAAAAACCAACCAACTTTCCATCTGGTTTCCAAGGTGTTCCTCCCAATAGACTACAAGTGCATATGAGGTCCTGGGGGAAAGATGCTAAAGACCTATGGTCCATTACTTTTGTTGTTTTTATTTCTATCTGAAACAGAAGCATCATTTTTCCACTGTCATGGGTTCTTTCACCTGGACAGATTCCACTCATCTCTACATGTACAGTAATAAATCCCTACCTTGGCAATGGTAGCAGTGGAATGTCCACTTCTCCATTACTATTTTGTCACCAGTGATAAATGATGCCAGACAAGGCTGTTGAAAAGACAAGATGTAGAAGGCATGCAGGGAGTGGAGTATTCAATTTCCAATGTGAGGAGTTTAATAGGATTTAATGAGCCACTCTCTGTTGATTACCATAAAGCTTTTGACTTCATGTTTCCTATGCAAACATGCACGGAAGTGATTGACGTGGGTTTTTAACTCACCTAATTTGATGCTTGTATGGCAATCAGCAGTCAGCTGTCTCAATTGCAATTGGAAGAAACTGTTTGGAGGATCTAGAAAGAGTCTGGGCAGGTTGTGACCTCTCTCTCTCCCCTCAGGCTGTGCAACTCAGAAGAACTACTGGAAGCTAACTGAAGATACCTTGGGAAGAAAATATTAATTGATCTAGGATGAAAGAAGTGGCTGGCGACTAGGAGGAGGAAGTGACTGGCGACTGGGAGGAGGAAGTGGCTGGCAGGTGGCCAACCCCATTCTGTCCATTAGCCTAATTATTTTATTATTGCTGTTGTTATAAAAAGTAATCCTAGGCAACATCCACACAAACTCAACCAACAATATATTGTCAAACATCAGACAAATGGCTGAATTAAGGTTTTCTTAAACAGCAATGGAGGGGACCATGTCAGTGATATGGAACAAACATTGAATCAAGAGGATTCCTTTTTTACAGAAATGGAGGGGTTCATGATAGTGATATAGGATTGCGCCATTTGCTACCAGAAGCTATAGTAAGCTCATCCTTAAGGAGTCCAGACTTATTGATCAATGCCAACTTTGCCAGGAAATGGTAGAAATTGTGTAATACATCACCGTAAAAATCTGGCATGTATAGAGGACCTCGAAAGCCACAATCGATAGGTAAACAAAACTCAGAAGAAAACAAATGCAGTAGCATAGAATACAAAAGAACAAAAGACACCAACTATTGGAATAAAAACTCCCTATTCAACAAAAAACTGATGAGAAATTGGAAATCAATCTGGGAGAAATTAGGTTTAGACCAACATCTCACACCATATACCACAATAAGATCCAAAGGGATACTGTGTACCAATTATAAAAGGTCATATTATAAACAAATTAGATGAGAAGGAAAGAAAATATCATAATTATGAACAGGAAGAAAACCATTACCTCAACAAGAGACAGAGATGAGTATAAAAGAAAAAATAGACAATTTCAATTACCAAAATTTAAAAACTTTTGAACAAAGAAGATGAAGTTAAAACCAGAAGGAAATATTTAACTGGGTGGTGACGAGGAGGAATCTTTTCAGCAATGAAAAGATATGACTGAGTGGCCAGAATTATACATTAGCTCATAGATGGCAAATCCCTGTACTATAAAGGTGAATTTCAAAAACTCCCCAGAGAATTCAAAAAAATAAATTGTATTGGGATCAGAGCACTAAGGAAAAAAAAGACAATCAAGTGGATATGCTATTTGGTTTGCAAAAATTTAAAGTCAACATTTTTGATAGATGTTGTCATCTTGCACACTTACTTACAACCTCCAAACAACGTGAAATGAAAATTTCTCAAGTTATGGAGAACTAACAGAAGAAATTAAAACTGCCAAGGAATACAAAGAAGCACATATCATCCCCATCATCCTGTCTGCTTCTGAATACATTTCCCATAAGTATGGAGATGTAACCCTTCATTCAGTTACCAAAAAAATCTATTAGTTTAATTTATCTATGTAATGGACTGCCAAACAGTAAACACTGAAGAACATTTTGATCTGAGCTCCATTGACCATAATATGGGAATAATATAATAATAATAAGTGAGTGCTGACACAATGCTTTAAGTCTGCAGGGATTCTTAATTTTAAGGCTTTGTGCACTTATTTTTAAAAAATAATATTAAAATATTTTCATCTCTGTATTTCAATATAATTGATTTCTTTTGTAATCAAGTGTATTGTATGTAATTAAAAATATGATTCTGAGAATGAGTCCGTAGGCTTTCCAGACTACTGTCAAAGGATCTATGGAACACAGAATGTCTGCTTTGAGTTTTGTTAAGTAATTTGTAACCATTGTTATTTCATATACTCCTCTCAGTAATCTGTTATTATATCAGCACTTAGCACGGTGCCTGGCATATACCTGACATTTAATAAATGCTTCTTGACTTGGGTTAGTTAGGGAGATTGTTTAAATGGATAAGGAAACTTATTTGCACCAAGCTAACTTAGCTAGTTACTGTCAGAGTCTTAACCATGACCCACACCATTTTTAATGGGCTTTGTGAAGACTAGAGATTACAGGTGAATTGGGGTAGGAGGCAAATTATTCTGTTTCAATTCATGGGGAAACTGACTCATATTCAATCATTGGTATGATATGACTCTGATGAGTAAGGCTTCCCTTGGCCAAAGGTGAGATAGATCGACTTAGAGTCATGTCTGGTAATATAGACAGAGATCAAGGCTCACCCAAGCTAGGCTGGCACCTCCTGATGGGCCAACTGAGATGCAGGATTTTAATAAGCTAATGAGCCCAGCCTCAGATGCTGGAAGCAGGATGGAAACATACCCAGTGAGAGAGAGGCTGGGAAGAGGAGCACGATTCTGGCTACAGATGAGAGAGGAAGGTCTGGGAGGCAACTTAAGGTCCTTGTATGCTACAAGACTTTAGGAAAGGACTGGGAAATGTGCAGTTGGTCAGATTTAACCATTTTAACTGAATCCTTCTGGGTATAGTTTTAGTATGCCCTCTCAATGGTTTGTAGCTTGTGTGTTACTTCTGAATTTCTTCTTTTACCCCAATCAAACTTTACAAAGCATACCTTACCCTTAAGAATTATTGTTTTCCACCATCCACCCAACCACCAACTACTAGTGCAACCCTGTGCTGGAACTAAACTTTTATGTACTTGGTATATTTATATACATATGTGTGTATGTATGTATGCATGCATATGCATTATGTACAGAGAGAGAAGAGAGAAAGAGACAGAGAAGAGAGAGAAAGAGAGAGAAACAAAGAGAGTTGAAAGAGGAGAGAAGAGAGAAAAAGACAGGAGAGAGACAGAAATGGAGAGAGAGAAGAAGGGAGGGAGGGAGGAAGAGAGAGACAGAGAGAGAGGAAAGAAAAGAGAGAGAAACAGAAATAAAGAGAGAGAAGGAGGGAGGAGGAGAGACAGAAATAGAGAGAAAGACAGAGAGGAAAGGGGAGAGAGGAAAGAAAAAGAAAGGAGAGAGACAGAGGGAAGGGAGGAGAGAGACAGAAACAGAGACGCAGAGAGAAAAAGAGAGAGAGAAGAGAGAGAGAGAGAGAGAGAGAGAGAGAGAGAGAGAGAGAGAGAGAGAGAGAGAGAGAGAGAAGGGAGGAGACAGATAGACAGAGACAGAGGAAGAGACAGAGACAGAGGAGAGATTTTGCCCTGATAGAATGTAGGCCCTTTGAGAGCAGGGATTTTTTTCACTTTGGTCTTTGTATCTTTAAAGACCCGCAGAGTCAAAGACCATTTATCAAACACTTACATATTAGGTGTTAAATGCTAATTGATTGATGGAAGAGCAAGTGACAAAGGGTGAAGACAGAGCAGAGCAAACTCCTGGAGCAGGAAGTGTCTGCAGTCATGAGGAGTTGGGTCTGGGGATCAGAGTGTGACCAGGATTAAAGTTAGTTGCTCAAAGCTGAGACAGAGATTGGTGATTTCCGCTACCCCCCCTGCTGTGAGTATTTTGCTTCTAGATGCCCTCCCCCCCCAATCAAGCCTTCCTTCAAGCCTCTTTTTCTTCTACAATCCAGAACATGGAAGGTTTGATTTACTAGCAGATTTAGGTCCGGTAACCAATGAATAGTTGGGTATTTATTTCCCTTTCTAACGGTAAGATCTCTCTCTGCCTTTTGGCTTCCTGCATGTACATTGAGGGCACACTGATGTACAGTAAAGAGTCCTTCATTTATTCTCTAATGGAATGTAAACTCCTTGAGGGAAGAAATTATTTTTTGCCCCTTTTGTATCCCCAGCCCTTGGCACAAGACCTGACCCGTAATAGGCATTTAATAAATGTTTATTGATTGATTGAATTTGTAGCCTCAGGGTCTTTTCTAGTTCCCTGTTGTTGTTAAGTTGTGTAGGACTCTTTCTGGCCCATGAACCCTATCATGCCAACAAAAGCCATGGAGGTTTTCTTGGCAAAGATACTGGGATGGTTTGCAATTTCCTTCTCCAGTGGATTAAGGCAAAAAGAAGATAAATGGCTTGCCCAGAGTTACATATCCTGTGTCTGAGGTGAAATTTGAACTCAGGGCTTCCTAACTCCAGGCCTGGCACTGTATCTGTGGCACCACCTAACTGCTGGGTTCTTAATTTAGGCCTGTGATTTTAATGCCCTGAGGAACTCCCTGTGCTCATGTCTGTATCTTACAGACTTAAAGAGGCACCAGGAATACTAATACTAATACTAATAATACTAATAGTAGTAGTAGTAGTAGTAGTAGTAGTAGTAGCAGCAGTTAACATTTATAAAGCACCTACTATGTGCCAGGCATGGTGCTAAATGCTTTATAATTATTATCTTATTTGACCCTCACAACCCTGGGAGGTGTTAATATTATTATCCCTATTTGATAGTTGAAAATGCTGAGGCAGACAGAGGTTAAGTGACTTGCCCAGGGTCACACAGCTAGTAAATGTCAGAGGACAGAGGCCTTCCATGGTTGGATTTGAAATCTGGTCTTCCTGATTCCAGGACCAATACTCTATCTACTTCTCCATACAGATGTCAACTAAAGTGATTTGCTGAGCATCACATAGTTCCTATATGGGTCAGAACCAGGATTTAGACCCAGCTTTCCTTGACTCCAAGGCTGACCTCTCTCTGCTCCCCCAGGCTCCACAGCAAGTGGAAAATCATGTGTGATAATTAAGTAACCTATTTAAGAAAACAAACTGTTTTTAAGGCCTTTAACATCTTAATTGTTTATATGCAAACGATCCTAATTACAAATGAGTCTCCCAGTTTCTATTTAGAAACACGATTACAGCAGCAGCAATTACTAGTTCCAGTGACTAGATAGTGAACTCCAGAAGGAGATGAGAAGCATCTTTCTTTGATTTGCCCTGCCCCACGTAGAGCTAAGAACAGTGGGTAGGGAGTCAATGGCTGTTGATTGAATAAATAAGAGACCTAAAAGCACATAAAAAATCTGTAAAACCACAGAATCATCCAAAGAAGCTGTGATAGTGAAAAGAGTGTGTTTTCTCTGATTCAGAGGCCCGGGTTCATCTCCCATACCCGAGATGTTTGCTACATGTATGACCTTGGGCTCCACCTTCCTGTACCTCAGTTTACAAACAAGGAGTTGGGTTAGATCACTTCTGAGGTCCCTTCCAACTCTGCATCTACAATCCTATTATCCCAGTTCCCTCTATGGCAGAATACCCATTCCCTGACTCCACAGAGCCGGGAGGAATCTCAAGGGGGAAATAATACAATCTCCCCACTCAAATAGGGCAACTTAATTTCCCCAAACCACACACAAGTCAACAGCAGAGCTGAGATTGAAACCTAAGGCTTCAGATTCCAGATACAACCTCCTTCCCTCCCCATTCATTACACTCCAAGGCCAGAAGGCACAATTCAGTTGATTGGAGTGCTAAATGCCCGAGTGAGTAAGGGAGCTTAGGCCCCTACCTAGCTGTCAAAATTGGGGCTGGCACTTCTGGGAAGCAGGGATGCCAGAGAAGCCCAAGTGCTCTGAGAGAAGTAAGTAGACCAGCGTCAAGGCCAGCCCCTCTCCCACCCCATATGGCACTGAGAGCCAGCAGGCAGCTGGGTTGGCTGGAATGCATCTGCAGTCTGTAGTGCTTCAAGTGCAAGACCAGCTGTCCTGCCTTCCCCAGAATCAGCACTCAATTGGAAAGAGGCTGTCCAGCGAATTCTATCACTTTACAGCCTTGTAGACCTCTCTGTCCGGTCCTTGTGTTCCAGCATGGGGGCCTGTACCAAAGTAAGGGATCAGGCTTAAAGTAAGTGAGGGGCAGCATGTCCAACAGTCACTCTGGGGTTCCCTGGGCCATTCCCACCTCTTTGGATAAGAGGTGCTATTCTCAGTTCCTTAATCACTTGGGGACTTGCTGATGAGTGGCCAGACCTCTCCCCACAAAGCCCAGTTAGGTCAAGACTCTCATCAGAAAGGAGAGCCTTGAATGGGTAGGGGACCAAGAATTGCTCTGCCTGTGGAATAAAATGAACCCAACTTTTGCCAGGCAGAGGCAGCAGCAGCAGCAACAGCAGGCTTACAGGGAGACAGTGCTGTATGACAGAAAACCATTGAAAATGGAGGAGAGGCCCTGAGTCTGAATCCTGCCTCTACCACTTACCTCTGTGACCTTAGCCAAGGTAGTTCACTGGCCTGGGCCTCAGTTTTTGAATCTATAAAATGGGGCTGAGTCAAATCAGGAGTCCTTAATCTGTGTTCCATATCGCGTTTTTAAAAAATCAATCAATTAACAATCAATAGACATTTATTAAGTACCTACTATATGCCAGGCACTGTGCTAAGTGCTAAACATTTCAGTCCTTAGATTTCAACATAATTGGTTTCCTTTGTAATCCTATGAATTTTGTTTTATGCATTTAAAAACTTGAAGCTGGGAAGGGGTCTGCAGGCTTCCCAAGACACAGGCAAAGCAGTCCAGGACATAAGTAAGGTTTAGAACCTTTGGGCTAAATGACCATAAAAGGCCCTTCCAGCCCTAAATTGTATAATAGTGATTGATCCATTGTCACACTGCAACTTTTTAATGGTGTGCCTATGAAGGAGACTGATCCATTAAAAAAACTCTGAAGTCAGAGGAGCTGGGCTCAGATTCTACTCACCATGTTTATCACCTGGATCACCTTGTGAAAGTTCCTTAGGACCTTGGGCCTCAGTTTCCTTTTCTGTAAAAATGAGGAGGTTGGATTTGCTGCCCTCTGAATTCCCTTCCAACTTTAATGTGGGGTCCTAGATCTTATCCAAATTCTTACCATCTCTCCTGCTGTAATATCACCAACTTCTACTATGGCAGAGAGTAGGGAAGGAAGGCTAAAGCAAGAGAGTAGATTTATCCCCTTGGCCACTTTGCTGGGGCCTCTTGGGTAGACTGTCTTTAGACAATGCTGAGGTGTCAACACTACCTGGAGTCGTGAGACACAAGACTCTACAAAGTCATAATCTTCTTCCTCTATGCTGGGTAAGTATGAATGCTTGCTGAAAATTTTGAATTTGAAATAAAATTCTTCTGTGCAAATAAAATATCTGGTGGATGGATCAGCACACTTGTTTTAGAACTAGCATTCCCCCTAAGTCTATGTATACTTTATTTCTGTGTACTCAAAACACACATACCCTTGTTTTCTAGGAGACATCCATGAATATGTTTTATTAAGTATTATTTCTCAAAATCTGTTATGACCAAGGCAAAATGACCCCAATTTTTTTTCTGTGGGGCAATGAAGGTTAAGTGACTTGCCCAGGGTCACACAGCTAGTGTCAATTGTCTAAGGCTGGATTTGAACTCAAGTCCTCCTGAATCCAGGGCCAGTGCTTTATCCACTACACCACCTAGCTGCCCCTCACCTCAAAATTTATAAAGCTGATTCTACAGAATCTGGAGAAAAGAGTCCTCTAGGAATTACCCCCAGAAACTAATCTGAATCATAAAGCCTATGGGGCTCCAAAGGTAGGTCTCAACCCAGATATTCTGACTCTTTCAACTGTCCCATGATGTCAGAAACACCATTGCCATCACCTCTAACCCACTAGTAATTTCCTCTGACCTACAGCAATGCTTAGACAAATTCAGAGAATCTCACCTGCTAATAAGTGTGGAGGTTTTAGCTAATAGAGAGGACCTTCAGGGTAATATCCCTTGATCATCCTCATTTCATAGTTGTAGAGTCTGAAGTCCAGAGGGATTAAGTACTACCTCCATCCTGGTTAGCTACACCATCAGTAGGAGAGGAAGAATGAAACTAGGGCTTTAGACTCCAAATCCAGCATGCTTTCTATGGTACCATGCTGCCTCACAATGATGTGTGACCCAGTATTTGTCTTGTCTTTCATCATTCTTTACTCTATCTTTTTAATAATCCTGGCATGTCCCTAACCCCCTGTCAGAATGAAAAGGGCTGCATAAAGAGAATGAGGTTGGTGTTCTCCAGAAGCCTGTTCCCATCTTGGCATCCTTCTTCACTGGTCTTTCTCTCATGCTCTTGGGCTTTCATTCTTCCCCTCTCTCCCCTATAAAGTTTATTATGAATAAGAGTTCTGGAGCATCATCATCAAGAGGTTGTTCATCTGCAGTGGCCCTCAGGCTCCTAACCTGTCATCAGCTCCCGACCATGTAGAAAAGAGTAGAGATGAGCTGAACATGGAAAGGTGTTGATGAAAACAACAGTCTCCTGCCTATTTCAGCTACCAACTTTCTCTAAACGTGGAAAGCTTTTGAAATAAATCAAGTCACTCATGTCAGGAGTGACTGATCAATGTCCCAGTCCCAGAAGTAGACAGATTCAGCAGTTATTTAGCACTGATTATGCGTCAGGTGGGGTGCTAGATGGCACAGTAGATAGAATGCCATGCCTGGAGCCAAGAAGACCCTTCACGGATTCCATTCTTTCTTGTTATACTCTGACAACTGATGAATACACTTTATTCCTGGTAGACCAAAGATGACAGAGAGAATCAAAAGATGCTATGGCTTAAAGGGCCTTGAGAAACCACCCAATCTAGCCCTCTGTCTTCAGGCAGGTGGTTGAATGTCTAGTTTCTTTTGGACAGTCCGCAGGGATCCACAACCTTGCCCACCCATCCCAGTGTTTCATCCAACTGATGTTTTTCCTTATATCTGATCTGTGTCTCTATCCCCAGGGAAGATTCATGTAATTCAATGTATAAGGTGGAGTCAGGAAGACCTAAATCCAAATCCTGCCTCAGATACAGATTGTGTGACTTCAGTATATTCTGGGCTTTGGTTTCCTCCTGGCTAAAATGAAGGTTTCTAAAGTCCTTTCCCAGTGCTAAAGCAATGATCCTATGATCTCTTTTTTCCATGGCTGCCTTTTCTCTCACTCAGGGGTCCATCAGTCTCCAGAGCCTTTAAGGGTATAGTTTGGACCTACTTCCCAATGGAAATATGTATAAAGCCCACCACAAAACTGCTACAATACAATTCAACAAACATTTGTTAAGCTTTATAGAGGCAGAAGGACATGGTCCTTGTATCTTCCCTCTCTTGGCATGAATAACCCTATCTTTAAGCTAGCCTCCATTTCAGTATAAAATAAGCAACCAAACCTTCCCCTGCCCCGGGCCCCCACCTCTCCCTAGTTATGTGGTTGTTTTCCCCTGTTCCCTTGTTATGCTATGCAAAGACACAAAGTTCCCTTGCTGGGCATCCTCTGAGGTCAATGACAGCTTAAGTAAGTTTCTGCCTCTCCTCCAAGGTCAGTTGAAGACCTTGTCCTCAATTCTTTTAGCTTAGTACTCTCTCCATATTGTTTGTATTCAGAGCTCACTTGGCTGACAGAGAAAGCTGTCAGCCAAGTGATCTCTCCCTACTGTGGCTTGTAATAACAATAAAGCTTCTCCATCTGATCTGTGCCTCCAATCTGGAAACACAGGTCGTTTTATCATGAGATCACCTCCTATATGCAAGATAGCTCATTCATCTGGACACATCAAGCTAAAAACTGAATAGCCCCTGTCCTCAGGAAGCTAATGTTCTTCTTATGTGGGAAGAGGGAGTGGGGAAAGAATGGGAAATGACCACGGCAAATATGAAGGCTGTACAATATTGTTACAAAGTCATTTCAGGAGGGATAGAGCACCACCTGGGGGGGGGAATCTAGAAAGGCCAGGTATAGAAGGTGGAGCCTTAATTCTGAACTCTTCATTCAGTTTCCAATCAGTCAGGAAAAAGCCAGAACATGGTAAGAAACCATGGCTGCCCATGAAGGACTTTGCCATGAAGATCAGCCATGGTCCAGACCCAAAGGATTGTTTGGGTTGTTCCATGCCCTTCATAAGGACATATTTCCTTGCCCCTTTAGGTGTCTGTAGCCTTAAAGCAGAAGTCCCACCCAGTGAGAGAAGTCTGACCAGATCTGCCTTTCCTTCACAGTTCTGACTCTCTAGTTTCTTCCAAGTCTCATCTCAAGTCCTTCCTTATCTGATCTTTCTTTGCCTGATCTCTCCCCACCTCCACCCAGCTACAAAAGTATCTTTCTTCCAAAACAATCTTGTATCCATTTTGTACCTTTCTGCATACATGCATAAATGTCATCATCCTGGGCTAGATTGTAAGTTACTTGAAGGCAGGACCTGTGTCACTTTTGTCTTTGTAACCCTAGTGTCTAACCCAGTGCCTGGCACATAGTAAATGTCAATAGCCAATAAAGTTTAATACATTTTTATTGACTATAAACGTTTTGTTGTTTAGTTATTTTTCAGTTGTGTGTGACTCTTCATGACCCCATTTGGGGTTTTCTTGGTGAAAATACTGCAATGGTCTGCCATTTCCTTCCCCAGTTCATTTGACAGATGAGGAAACTGAGGCAAACAGAGTTAAGTGACTTGCCCATGGTCACACAGCTAGTAAATGTCTGAGGCCAGATTTAAACTCAGGAAAATGAATCTTCCTGACTCCAGGCATGGCACCCTATCTACTGTGCTACCTAGCTGTCCTGACTACCAATGCAGCAAATGCTTAATAAATGCTGATTGATTAAGCAAATAATAGTATAAATCACAGAATTTTAGTGTTGGAAGGTACTGTAGATGTCATCAAGTCCACCTCTCTCATTTTGCAGAGGAAACTCAGAGGCAGAGAAGTGATTTACCCAAGGTCGCATAGCTTGTTAGTGGCAGAGCTGATATTCAGACCCAGGCCTCTTAATTCCTACCCCAATGATAACAAACCAACCCTCTGTGAAGCCCCTATTCTAAAGGAGCCAAGTTTTTAGTTGCTTCTGGCTTTTAATATTGCGGTATTCTTTATTCTTTACAAACCTACTTGTCCATGTAGCACCCTGGATCAGATTTTCTCTATTCCCTCTTCCAACTTCCCCCTCCCCCTAAATTCTATCATAGGATAGTATCCTCCATGTCCTCCCCCATCCCTAATATCTTTTCTCTCTTCACTGTCCTTTAATATAATTTATTTAGCACATCTCTCCCTTCTTTGAAATGGTGGGGGACTATGGGTGTGGAATGTTGCATATGCTGTCATACTTGTGTGATGGATTCTTTGATTTTGCTGAACTGTTACTTTCTTCTTTGTTATGAGAGATGGATGACTGAGGAGGGAAGAAAAGAAATATTTTTGGATAGGAAAGCAGTGAAAAGTGAAAGGCAGCATGTTTTTAAAAGGAAAAGGTGATAAATTTTGTCAACAAGTCATAGGGTTGCTTCTCTCCACAAAGAGCATTGCAAGGAAGACAAAGAAGAAACAAAGGTCCGAGAGATATCAGATTATTCATAGCACATTCTATGGCAGTGAAGAACTGGGAACAAAATAGTCAGTTGTCCAGTGGTTGGGGAACAGCTGCACAAACTATTATATATGAATGGAACAGAATCTTGTTGTGCCATGAGAAATGATGAAAAGCGAGAAATTCAGAGTAATGGGATGCAGAGGGAGATCAGCCAAACGGAAAGGACAGTAGAAGAAACAACAACTCCAATAATGCAACTGAAAAGCTTGCCAAAAGGAAGACAAAGACTGAGTCACTGAAAAGGCAATCATGATACTAGAGAATTAATCATGAGACCAGATCTCCCTCTTCTAGAGAGAGAGATGTGGGGGACTACGGGGTCAGAATGTTGTGTCCCTTGGCAAGCGCAGCCATTGGCTTGAGTCAGTTATTTTCACTGAACTCTTATTTCCTTATTACAAGGCAGAGTTCCATTGAGGTGGGGCATAGAAGAGGCTGGCTGTATCTGGAAATAACTGTGATGTAAAAACAGAAGGCATGAATTTAACAAAATCCAAAGGGGATTTGGAATGATAATGATAGCTACATTTGAATAGTTTTTTTAGTTCTGCAAAGTGCTTTATATGTGTTATCTTATTTGATTTGATCCTGTGAAGCAGGTCCTATTATTAACCGCATTTTACAGATGAGAAAACTGAGTCTGTGAGACATTAAAAAACTGGTCCAAGATGACACAGCTAGTAAACATGAGGCAGGATTCAAACTCAGATCTTCCAGATGATCTATCGACTATGCTACCCCAATTGCACTTCTAGCTCTGACATTCTATAATCCTCTGGTTTCGTTGTTCGGTCATTTCAATTGTGTCTGACTCTTTGTGAGCCCATTTGGGGTTTTCTTGGCAAAGATACTAGAGTGGTTTGCCATTTCCTTCTCCAGTTCAGTTGACACATGAGGAAACTGAGGCAAACAGGGTTAAGTGATTTGCTCAGGGTCACACAGATAGGAAATGTTGGATGCCAGATTTGAATTCTGGAAGGTGAGTCTTCCTAACTTTAGGCATGGCGCTCTATCCACTGTGCCACCTAGCTGCACAACCTTCTGAAGTTAATGTACCCCGTCTTTCATCCAATCTTCCTAGACTGAGATGTACCACAAAAAACTTGGAAAGCCCCCAGAACTAATCCAATTTGCTAATGACAAATACAATGCCCCAGCCCTGATCCCTCCCCATCCCCCCAACACACACACACACACACACACACACACACACACACACACACACACTTCCCACTCCTTAAGATCATCTGCTGTACAGAATTCTAGGCACTCTATGGTGTGCCCTAAACAGAATTCAGTCTCTTTCCAAAATTATGTCAGCCTGATTCTTGGAGCATTATATGTTCTATACTTTCTTTGCCCTGAAACGACTCTTGGGATTCAGGCACTCAGTGTCAGTACATCAGCTGCTGACAGCTATTTAAGCACCTGTTAAAGGATTCAGCCTCAGAGAACAGTAGCTATATAGCGGAGACCATAGAAAAGAGGTGACATGTTGATAAAATAGCAAGCAGTGGGGGTGGGAACAGAACAATCTCGAAGGTGTCTGATTCACAGGGAAATAATACCAATTTCTTTGGGCTTGAGTAGCACTGACTGTGAAATCAATTAATCATCAAGCATTTATTAAGCACCTATTATGTCCAGCCAACAAGCATTTATTAAACCCTTACACTGTACCAAGCATGAGGCAGCTAGGTGGTGCCATAGTGCACAGAGAGCCAGGCCTGGAGTCAAGAAGACTCATCTTCCTGAGTTCAAATTCTGCCTCAGATACTTACCGGCTGTGTGACTCTGGGCAAGTCACTTAACCCTGTTGGCCTCAGTTTCCTCTTCTATAAAATGAGTTGGAGAAGGAAATAGCAAAGCACTATAGGATCTTTGCCAAGAAAATCTCGAATGGGGTCAGGAAGAATTAGAAACAACTGAAAATGATTGAACAACAATAAATGTGCCAGGTATGGTGCTGGGCATTGGGATTAGATAGGATGAATGAAAAAAATGAGTGAAAATGCATTTATTAAACCCTGTGTATAAAACGCCAGTGCTAAGCACTGGTTCTACAAATAGAAAAGTGGGACGCTCCTGCTCTCAGGGATCTCACATTCTAGTTGGAGAGACCACACAGAGGGGAATGTCAGATGAAAGTCAAATAGATAGGCTCCATGGCCCTTGGGATGAAAAAGCAAAGCAGATGCTAATTCATTTTCTCTAATACCATTTCTACTGACAAAATCCTAGGCAGTTGACAATGGAAAGGATGTTAGTGTCAAGTGCTTTTTTAAAAAAAATCATAGCTTGGGGGCGGCTAGGTGGCGCAGTGGATAAAGCACTGGCCTTGGATTTAGGAGGACCTGCGTTCAAATCTGGCCTCAGACACTTGACACTTACTAGCTGTGTGACCCTGGGCAAGTCACTTAACCCCCATTGCCCCGCAAAAAAAACAAAAACAAAAACAAACAAAAAAAGATCATAGCTCTAGAACTGGAAGGGGCCCTTCATTTTACAGATGAGGAAACCGAGTCCCACAGAATTTAGATGACTTGTGCACACCGGATCAGACATGGGACTTGGACATGAGTCCTTTGATGCTGGAGCCAGTGTTCTTTTGACTGATACAAAACCAAAAATGAAATCTTCCCAGAAATAAAGGCACTTGTGTTGCCTGGGTCTGCCTGTAAAAATAGCCAACAGCTTCTACAAGACTGCCTCCTGTCTGTCATAAATGGAATCCCCATACTTCATCATATTTATTCCCGCTTCCCAAAAAGGATCTCTAGCCGGAAACGGAATTGATTCTCAGAACATTCCCGAGGCCCAAGAAAGCTGGAGTTCTGAGCCCTCATTATTCTGATTATTATCATTTAACATTTACCAAGTGCCAAGAATGTGCTAGACATGCTGGAGAACATGGAATTCGGCACACTCATGCTGTCGCTGCTCCTTCCACAACATTTCCAGTTTCTCACCACCCCCCTCCCTTCCTCTCCCAGACTTTGATCTCAGTGAAAACAATACAAAAAGAAAGCTGCCTAAGCCAGTTCTTCTGGTTAGTAACTTGCTTTCTGGCAGGAAATCATCAGAGCTGAGTGAAAAAGAACAGACAAATTCATGAACCTTTACAATCTGGCCCTAACTCTCCAACTTCATCTATCCATCTATCCATCCATTCACTCATTCATTTGTTCGTTCGTTCATTCATTCATTCACTGATTCTTTCATGTTCATTCCCTTACTCTTTCAATCATTCATCCATATATCCATTCACTCATTTGTTCATTCATTCACTCATTCTTTTATTTGTTCATTCTCTTTTCACTCTTTCATTGGATCTTATTCATCAGTTCATTTGTTCACCTATTCATTGATTCATTCCTTCATCAGTTCATCTATTCACTCATTCATTAGGCAAATATTTGCTGGGTCCCTACTCCCTGCCCCACACTGTTTTAATCACTAGGGAACACAAAACAAACTATTAAGTCCTCACCTTAAAGGAGTTTTCCCCCTACAAACACTCTACTCACATTTATTCTTACCTTCATATAATTGTGCATCTTTTTTCCCATCCAGAAATAATACTTTCCTCCCTGTCCCCTGCCCTTCTCTGTCTCCCTCCCTTCCTCCCTTTCTTTCTCCCCCTCTCTTCTCTTTCCTCTCCTCTCCTCCCTCCCTCTCTCCCTCCCTCTGTCTCTCTCTGTCTCTCTCTCTGTCTGTCTCTCTCTCTTTCTGTCTCTGTCTCTCTCTCTCTGTCTCTGTCTCTGTCTCTGTCTCTCTCTCTCTCTCACACACACACACACACACACACACACACACACACACATCTCAACCTTAGGCCCAGATTAAGTCTTGCCTCCTTCATGAATCACTTGCTGTCATGTCTGAGCAAATGCTGCCAGTTCTGTCAAACTCCAGGGGACACATAAGCTTGTCAGCGTGGGCACTCATCACACCCATGCAGATTTCAGCCCTTTCATATGGTCTTACCCATGGCCAATCCTATCCATGGCCTCCCATAAGTTCTTGGTAAAGGCCCCCACCCCAGGCACCGGGGGCCTTTTTCTAGGTCTCCAATATTCACGGACAGCACGGCATGCAGGCTGTGCACCTGTCTACCTGTTAGTCCTTTCTCTCCCCTCCCTGATTGGCCTGCCTCTTTTGCCATTTTGACATTGCTTCTTTGACAATTATTTTCACTGCCAGTCCGGTAAGAATTAATGCATGGCCCAGGTGACACACACCCTGCCTTCAACAGGGGATTGAGATACCACCATGGATTACACAACCCTAGAAACACAGTATATAATTAAGAGCACTGAATGTGGAGCCTTAAGGCCCAAGTGCAAATCTTGACTCTACTTGTGTGTCAAATGTGGCAAGTCACTTAATTTTTCTGAGCTTCAGTTTCCTCATTTGTAACATGAAGAGGCTGGATTAGATGACCTCTGAGGCCCCTTCCACCTCTAAATCTAAGATTCTGTCACATAATTTAATATATAAAACCATGTCTGTTACTAGTATTACATGGTTGACATATGAGAAAAGCACAAAATCAAAGTGTTTTGTGAAGTCTTAGGGAGAATAGAGTTGTTCAAGTCAAAGGACAGCATAAGGAGAGTGTCTGGAAGCAACTGACCAGGTCAATAACCCCTATGAGATACTGATGTGGGGGCTACTAATAAGCTTTCTTGGTTTATTTATTAACATCAGCAGAGGGCTCAATGGGCTTGATAAAGGGAAGAATATGCAGCCCAGGAGGACAAGTTCAATTCAGAGCCCAGCTCTGGTGATATCACTCCCCAGCTCATAAACTTTTTTGGGGGGGGGCAGGACAATGAGAGTTAAGTGACTTGCCCAGGGTCACACAGCTAGTAAGTGTCTGATTCCAGATTTTGAGCTCAGGTCCTACTGAATCCAGGGCCAGTGCTTTATCCACTGTGCCACCTAGCTGCCCTTAAGCTCAAACTTTCAATGGCTCTCCATTGCCTATTAAATTAAGTCTAGACTCTGTATTCCTCCCTGAATTAAATTAGACTATTAGTCAACCACCACCTTCTAACCTTAGCCTACTTCCCTATCCAATTTCAGTTGAATTGGACTTTTCCATTAGTGACTCTCTATATTTGTACTCTCTGGGACTTTGATCATGCTATTCCCTCTGCCTGGAGAACCATTTGTCCCACCCTCTACATCTCCACTTGTTAAAATCCTGCCTAGCCTCTGAAACTTTTCCCTACCTCCCCATACTCTTTAGATATCTGCTTTGATTTATACACAAAGTATATATAGCAACTTGCAACTTTTAAGGCATTTATATAGACAAAGGTCCTATTTGTATCCTTTAAGTCCCTATTCCTTTGTACCTCCCTTGGAGGAATTTTCTTATTCTGCATTTTCCACTTAAAAAATCTGTGTTTATCTGCCTAAATACTAAACTGTAAACTCCTTGAAGGCAGGAATTGTATGTCTTTGCTGCATCCATTCCCTGTTTACTTTTTTGGAATAGGAGATAGGTGCACCAATGAAATTTTCCTAGAAAGTGAAAATATAAGAGCTAGGAAATAACCAGTAAATCTGCGTGGAACAAGAAGAAGAGAAGAGGAAAGAAGAAAAGCAGAGAGGGAGAGGAAAAACTAATGGAGGAAGGGAGGAAACCAGAAGAGAAGGAAAAAAGGAGTGAGGGGTCCAGGAGTAAGTATAAAGTAAAGAATGGACAAAATGCACCAATGAGGGACATGACGCAGAAAGCCAGTGCCCGCCTATCCAGTAAAAGGTATTCAAACAAAAAGAGGCTCCAACATAAGGTTAGCCTCTAAATTGGGCATGTGCTCTGGCATAATCAGCCCCAGAGAGATCAGCCACTCAAAGACCCCCAAGTTTTCTTTCCCAACAGCAGGGACAAGCATTGTTCCCGAGGGCACAGACAGCCCTGGGCAAACACAGTCTACAAGACACTGTCAATGATGAAAAGAGAAAATGGGACAGACGGAGACCTGTGGCATTTCATCAGACTTGTCTTCAGTGCTGAGCTATCTTTCCACCTACTCACAAGTGCTAAGTCATGGCTCAGCTGGGACATTTTTATTAACCAATTTTTTCTTTTCTCCCAAACAAAAAGTCAGGCAGTCTTTCTCTATGTTTTTTTCTCTCTTAAAAATTATTTCTCTTTCTTCCTTTCTTGCCTCCTTCCTTACACATTGTCTCCTTTTCTTCTCTCTTTCCTTTCCTTGTTCCCTTCCTTTCTATCCACAGGAATTCTGGCTCTTTCCCTTCTCAAAAGTAATGATAATATTTCAATCTGGTAGAGTTGCAGCAGAGAGAGCAACATAACCTGCCAAGTCTCTTTTACTTCCTTGGGCCTCAGTTTCCTCCTTTGTAATATGAGGAGCCAACATTGGCCTTTTTGCTATTCCTGACACATGACACTCCATCTCTTGCCTCCACATATTTGGTCTGGCTGTTCTCTCATCCCCCCCTCATCTCTGACTCCCAGCTCTCCCGGCTTTCCTCAAGATTCAGCTCAAATCTCACCTTCTACAAGGAGCCTTCCTAGTCTTTCTCTCCAACTGCCCAGGTATTTCTTCCATTTATTAAATATAATATATACCATATATTCACATATATGTATTCATGAACACCTACATATGAATATGCATATATTGTATATAGCAAATAGTACTTTACTATTCATCTATATAATCTATATCTACATGTGTATCTAGTTATTTCCATGTTATCTACCCCATTAGAAGGTCCCTGAGGGCAGAGCAGCGATCATAATTTTGCTTGCTTTTTAAAAAAATCTTTAAAGATTAGTAAAGTGTTTGGCCTACAGTAAGCACTTAATAAATGTTTGTCAAAATCATGTCAATTAATGATTAGTATTTGGGAACTATAAAAAGCTGGCATGTCTCCAAAGAAGAAATATGAAAAGGCAACTCCCCCTACTCCTTTGCGGAGGTTGGGGAGATTCACGGGTGTGGAGAAGAACATATAACAGAATTTCTCAATTTATTATTTGATTTTGATGATTTTCAATTTTTTTGTTTTTGGGGTTTTTTTTTTTGGTGGGGCAATGAGGGTTAAGTGACTCGCCCAGGGCCACACAGCTAGTAAGTGTCAAGTGTCTGAGGCCAGATTTGAACTCAGGTCCTCCTGAATCCAGGGCCTGTGTTTATTCACTGCGTCGCTTAGCTGCCCCTCAATGTGTTTCTTTAAAAAGAAAAACAACTTTGTGATAAGAGATAGCACTCTGGCAGGGGAAGAATGCAAAGAAATGTCTATCCAATATAAGAATAAAAGATATGAATAAACTCTACATATAGTAATAAATAAATATATGTTAACTTAGGGACTGTTGGATTGATTCCAGCTCTAACATTCAATGGTTCTATATGATTTGACAAGTTATAGGAAAGATCTGTCCCTTCCCAATATCTCCTACATCCTATACATCATGACTTCAATTATTCTTGCTACGTAAATAACTCCCCAGACCTTATTTCCATTCTTGGCCTGAAAGGCAGAAGTAAGTAGCTCAGTGGACATGGAGCCAAGAAGACCTGGTTTGAAATTCTATCTCAGGTGGGGCAGAGCTAAGATGGCAGAATAAAGTGAGCATTTTCCCAAGTTCTCCCAATATACCCTTTCTAAACAACTTTCAAAGGCATGTCAAATTGAGTTCTGAGTGAGATAACCAACAAAAAGTCACAGGAAGTAATTTTTTCCATCTAAGGGCAGCTTTAGAGAACAGAAAGAGAAGTTTGCAGATACTGGGGTGGGGGGCAGCCACAAATATGCATGGAGAAGCAGCCATAGCTATGGACCTGGGAGGGGCCAGTGGCAGTAGCAATGGCAGCATTCAGGGCATAGGGATGGTTAGGAAACTGAATACCAGGTCAGAGAATCTAGGGGATCCCTGGGTTAGCACCAGGCACAGGATCAGGCACCATTTGGCAGCTTTGTCACCCATTGTTCAGTTCTGGGTCATAATTCCAGGCAGAGAGGAAAGGTTGTAGTCATAGTGGAGCCAGGGTCCTACCTGGGAAAGGTAGAAGACCAGAAGGGATGTGACCAGATTGCTTCCCAAATCATACCTAGACCACACTTTGAAAGCAGCGGAAGGACATAAGAGACTGAAACTCAGACCAGTCACTGTCCTCACCTCCAAGAGGTAAGCAGAACTCAACTCTAACATAAAGTCCACAGTCAAGAAATAGACTGGAAAAATGAGCAAACAACAACAACAACAACAACAACAAAACCTAAGAAAAGCTACTATGGTGACAGGGAAGGTCAAAACACAAACTAAGAAGAAAATAACTTGTAAGCAAAGCTTCAAGTAAAAATATAGATTGGGCACAAGCTCAACAAGTATTATTTGAAGAGCTAAAGAGATTTTAAAAGAGAGAGAGAGCAAAAAAAGATTTACAAAATCAAAGAAGAGTAGTAGTAGAAAAACAGGGGGAAATGAGAGCTAAGAAGTAACATTATGAAAAGAGAATTAACAGCTTGGTAAAAGAGACATAAAAATTATAAAGACAATAACTCCTTAAATAAGATTAGCCAAATGATAAAAAAGGTATAAAAAGCTCACTGAAAAAATAACTCCTTAAAAATTAGAATTGGGAAAGTGGAAGCTAATAACTGGATGAGACATCAAGAAAGAATAAAACAAAGTCAAAGGCTAAAGAAAAAGAAAAAATGTGAAATATCCCATAGGATAAACAACTAACCTGGAAAATAGATTGAGGAGAGAATACTTAAGAATTATTGGATTACCTGAAAGCCATGATCAAAAAGAGCTTAAAATCATATTTAAACAAATTATAAAGGAAAACTGCTCCAATATCTTAGAATCAGAGGGTAAAATAGAAATTGAAAGAATCCACCAATCACCACCTGCAAAAAATCCCCAAATGAAAATTCCCAGTAACATTGTAGTCAAATTTTAGAGCTCCCAGGTTGTTGTGGTTTTTTTTTGTTGTTGTTGTTGTTAGAGCTCCCAGGTTGAGGAGAAAATACTATAAGCCTCCAGAAAGAAATAATTCAAATATCATAGACCCCAAATCAAGATCAGCAAGATTTAGAAGCTACCACTATAAAGGAGTAGAAGGCTTGGTATATGATATTCCAGAAGTGAAAAGAGCTAGAATCTTCTCGGCAAAATGAGTATAGTCATACATTAGGAAAAATGGATATTAAATTAAATAGAAAATTTTCAAGTATCCCTGATTGGAAAAAAACAGAGCTGAATAGAAAAACTGTCATCCAAGCAAAAGACTGAAAAGAAGCACAAAAAGGTAACCATGAAAAACAAATAATAAGGGACTCAATGTGGTTCATTCAACTGTTTACATTCCCATATGGAAAGATGATGCATGTAATCCCTAAGAACTTTATCATCATTAGGACAATTAGGAGCCTACTTAGATGGCATGAGTGTGTCTTTTATATTGGGACAATTTCAAAGAAAAAATCATTGTTGTTTGTTCTTCATCCTTGAAGAAGACCAATAACATCATGAGGGTAATGTCTTGACTTATGCATGAATTGGATTTAAATAAGGCCTGCTTTTCAAAAAAAAAGAATAGAAGGGTGAGGAAGAAGGATGTACTAGGAAAAGAGGGAATGGAAGAGGAAAATTCTCTCACATTAAAGAGGCATGCAACAAAGAGTTTTTCCAGTGAAGGGAGAGGTAGAGTGGGCAACTCTTGAACCTTACTTTCATCTGAACTGATTAAAAGAGGGAAGAATATACACACACATACATGTATACATACACACATACATACACATACACACATTTGGGAATAAAAATTCATCTTACCCATCAGAGAAGTATGAAGGGAAGGGGCTAAGAGAAAGGAGGGGAGGTGATAAGAGAAAGGGTGGATTAAGGGATGTAGTGGTAAGAAGAAAAGCAGATTTTTGAGGAGGGCAAAGGGTAAAAAAAAAAGATAAGACTAAACAGGAGAGAATAGGATTGAGAAAAATATACAATTTATTATCATAACTGTGAATTGGAATGAGATGAACTTAACCATAAAATGAAAGATAACAAAATGAATTAGAAACCAGAATTCAACAATATGTTATTTATGAGAGACACAATTAAAATAAAGACATACACAGAGCTAAAATAAGTGACTGGAGAATAATCTGTTATACTTCATCTGAAATTTTAAAATGAGTAAAATTATTTAAAAACTAAATAAGAGTAGTAGAAGAAAAATTATGATCTCACACAAAGCAAAAGCAAAACTAGATCTAATTAAAAGATATAATTTGGGAAACTAAAATTTGCTAAAAGGTACCACAGACCATGAATCAGTATCAATACTAAACATATGTACAAGATGGCATAGGATCAAAATTCTTGAAGAAAAACAATGAATTACAGGAGAAAATTGGCAGTAAAACAATATTAGTGGATGACCTTAAATTTAACCCTCTCAGATCTAGATAAATCTAAATGTAAAATAAATAATAAAGAAGTTAAGATGAATAGAATTTTTTTAAAAGTTAGACAAGATAGACCTCTGAGAATGTTGAATGGGAATAGAAAATAGTACACCTTTTCCTCAGCTGTAATATGGCACCTTCACAAAAATTGATGAGGTATTAAAAACCTCACAAACAAATTCATAAAAACAAAAATATTAAATGAACACTTTTTGGTTCATAATGCAATAAAAATTGCATTCAATAAAGAGCCTTTGAAACATACATTAAAAATTAATAGGAAAATAAATAATCTAATCCTAAAGAATGAGTGGGCCAAAGAAAAAAATCATAAGAACAATAAAAAATTTCATTAAAGATAATGAAAACAATTAGACAACATACCAAAATTTATGGGATGCAGACAAAGAAGTGCTTGGGGGAAATTTATATCTCCAAATGCTTATACAGAGAAGTTCACAGAAGGTAAAATGGATAATTTTGATTACATAAAATTAAAAAGGTTTTGCACAGGGGCAGCTAGGTGGCACAGTGGATAAAGCACTGGCCCTGGACTCAGGAGGACCTGAGTTCAAATCCAGCCTCAGACACTTGACACTTACTAGCTGTGTGACCCTGGGCAAGTCACTTAACCCTCATTGCCCCACACAAACAAAACCAATGCAATCAAAACTAGAAGAAAGGTAGAAAACTGGAGGATCTAGTTCAACCACTTTGAAGAACAATATGTAATTATGTCTAGAGAACTATAAACTGTACATATTCTTTGACCCAGCAATACTGTTTATAGGTCTATATCCCAAAGAGATCAAAGAAAAAGGACCATAAGTACAAAAATATTTATATCAGCCCTTGTGGTAGCAAAGAATTAGAAAATGAGATAATGCCCATCAGTTGAAGAATTTCTGAACAAATTATAATATATAAATGTGATGGAATACTACTGTGCTATAAAAAATGATGAAGGGGATGGCTTCAGAAAAACATGGGGACATATTAACTGATACAAAGTAAAGTGAAAAGAACAAGGAGAACAATCTTCACTGTAACAGCAATATCATCAAGATAATCAACTGTGAAAGACTTAGTAACTGATCAAAGAACTCCAAAGGACTCATGATATCAAAAGCTATATTATTGATGAAAAACCTCAAAATAGAAAAAAAAAAAAACAACAGCACCCAAAACAAAAGAAATAGTATGGTTCATTCAGCATCTATACTCCACAGTTCTTTTTTGGGTTTGGAGATCCTCTTCTATCATGAGTTCCCTGGAATTCTTCTGTACCATTGTATTGGTGAGTCCATCACAGTAGATCAACACTCAATGTTGATGATACTGTGTACAATGTTCTTCTGGTTCTGCTCATCTCACTCATCATCAGCTCACGCAAGACCCTCCATGTTTCTCTGAACTCCTTCTGCTCATGATTTCTTACAGCATAATAGTATTCCATTGTATTCATATACAACTTGTCCAGCCATTCCCCAATTGATGGGCATCCCCTCAACTTCCAATTCCTTGCCACCACATAAAGAGCAGCTATAAATATTTTTGTACATGTGGGTCCCTTTCCCCTTTCCATGATTTCTTTGGGAAAAAGACCTAAAAGTGGTATTGCTGGGTCAAAGGGTATGCACAGCTTTATCGCCCTTTGGGCATAATTCCAAATTGCTCTCCAGAATGGTTGGATCAGTTCACAGCTCCACCAACAATGAATTAGTGTTCCAATTTTCCCACAGCTTCTCCAACATTTATTATTTTCCTTTTTTGTCATTTTAGCCAATCTGATAGGTGTCAGATGGTACCTCAGAGTTGTTTTAATTTGCATCTTATTTTTTCTCTTATAATAGGACTAATGCAGAAATAGGATTAATGTTATTATGTGTATATATGTGTGTATAGATATATATCTATATATATGTATATGTATATAGATATATAGATATAACCTATATCAGATTACCTGCTGTCTAGGGGAGGAGGGAGGGAGGGGAGGGAGGGAGAAAAATCTGAAATTGTAAAGCTTGTATAAACAAAAGTTGAGAACTATCTTTACATGTAACGGAAAAAATAAAATACCTTATATGTAGAAAAAAAAAGAAAAAGAAAAAAAATAAATGACTACAACAATGTAAAAAAAAAGCTATATTATTTCCAAGTAGAGAAGTAATGGATTCAGTGTGCAGATTAAAGAATATCCCCCCCCCCCATTTTTTTGGCAGGGTAGAGAATATGGCTAATGTGGAAATATGTTTTGTATGACTTCATATGTATAATAGGTGTTATATTTCTTTCCTTTTAATGGGTGGGAGGAGGAAGAGGGAGTGAGACAATTTGGATCTGAAAATAAAATAAAATTTAAAACTCCTGGGGGCAGCTAGGTGGCGCAATGGATAAAGCACTGACCCTGGATTCAGAAGGACCTGAGTTCAAATCCGGCCTCAGACACTTGACACTTACTAGCTGTGTGACCTGGGGCAAGTCACTTAACCCTCATTTCCCCGCCCCCCAAATTAAAAATCCTGCCTCAAACACTTACTACTTGCATGACTCTGGACAAGGCACTTAATAAATCTCTCAGCCTCAGGTTCTTGATCTGAAAAAAAAAAATGAGGATAATAATATCCCCTACCTTTCAGGACTGTTGGAAGGATCAAATGAAATAACCCATCCAAAAAGCTTTGTAAACCTTAAAGCACTATACAAATGCTAAGTATGATTATTGTGATCCCATTAACATATGACCTGTCTACTACTTAAATTATGATGACCATCCCCAAAAGTCTTCTCCAAACTGACCATCTCCAGTTTTTTTTAATTGATCCTCAAATGGCATTGCTTTGTGATCTTCTAATAATTCTGGACACCTTCCCTTGAAAATGTTCCAAGCTCTTGATATCTTTCCTAATAGATGGCACCCACAACTGAGCACAGTGGTTCAGATGGGTCTAACCAGGTTCGAGAACCATGAGAGTATCACTTCCCTTACTGTGAACCCTGAGTCTCACTTAAGATGCAGCACTTAATCCTATTAGGTTTCTTGGCTGTCTCATCACACTTCAAGTCATTTAGGGCTCTTAGTTCATTGGGAACCTCAGGTATTTTTCCACCTGAGCTACTTTCTAGCTAAATCTCCCCATTCTTCTACTTGTGAAAGTAATTTTTGGAAAGCAAACATAGAACTTTACAATTATACCTGTTAGATTCCATCTAATTCAATTCAGACCAGTGCTGGGTTTTTAATGTTATTTTTTCTTTTTCTTTTTAATTTTTTTTATTTTGTCAAGTGTGCATGGGGACTTCCCCTCTGACCAACATTCCTATATAAGGTAAAGGCATGTATTAGCTGGCTCAGCTCAGGCATTGAGCTTGCCCATTCCTATGGGAATGTAATAAATCTGTCTCTGCTTGACTTGGTGGTCTCCTCGAGTTATTTGGGTAAACTGAGGCAGTTTGCTCCACACACTACCCACTCTGCCCTAGAGAAGACCCTAAGGTCTGTTTTGGAACCTAACTTATCCAAAGTCTTTAATCTATCCCCCAGCTTCTGAAAGCTGAAAAGCTGAGAAAGGAAGCAGAATGTCACAATGGGAAAGGCCATTAGTTTTTGAGTCAGAGGACCTGGGTTCAAATTACACCTCTGTCACTTACTACCTTTGTGACCTCAGGCAGGTCACTTTACTCTCTGGTCCTGAGTTTTCTCTTCTATGCAACTTGAAGGTTAGATGAGATAGTCTTTAAGACTCCTTTTAGTTCTAGACCTAGAATCCAATATTACAAGGTTGTCTATGTTTTCATTCAAGTTATAAATAAAAAGATGAAAGACCACAAAGCTAAGAATAGAGCCATAGGCTCTTCCACTAGAGACCACCCTCTTTCTTGGTTGACAAGGGTTACTTTTGAGGTCTGATCATTCAGACTCTGTATATTCATCTAACAATGTTACCTTCTAACCCATGTCATTCCATCTTGTCCTCAAGGAGAGAATGAGACTGTCAAACATTTTGCTAAAATCTAATTATTATGTACAACAATCTCCTTATCTGCCAGCCTTGGAAGACTAAAAAAAAAAAAAATGGAAATAAGGCTAATCTGACATAACCTGTTCTTCTCATTCTTATTTAATTTTGCATCAGTTCATATAAATCTATCCCTGTTTCTCTCTATTTCTCATATTTGTCATTTCCTAGAATCAGAGGATCAAAGATAAAAAGTTGGGGAGGACCTCAGGGGCCATTTGTCTGGTTCCCTCATTTTACAGATGAGGAAATTTGGGCTTAAAAAGGTTAAGAGGGGATACAGCACCAGCCCTGGATTCAGGAGGACCTGAGTTCAAATCCAGCCTCAGACACTTAATACTTACTAGCTGTGTGACTCTGGGCAAGTCACTTAACCCCAGTTGCCTCACCAAAAAAAAAAAAAGAAAAAAGGTTAAGAGGGGGGAGCTAGATGGCACAGTGTATAAAGCACCGGCCCTGGATTCAGGAGGATCTGAGTTAAAATCCACCCTCAGACACTTGGCACTTACTAGCTGTGTGACCCTGGGCAAGTCACTTAACCCTCATTCCCCAGTCAAAAAAAAAAAAAAGACAAAAACGGTTAAGAGATTTGCCAATGGTCACCTAAGTAGTAAAATGGCAGAGGTGAGATTCAAATCAAGGTCCGCTGGCTCTGCATCCAGTGCTTTTCCCCTCTGCCCGATAGCATTTCCACAGAAACATAATTTCAGAGAATCATGGAATTTAGAGCAGGAAGTGACTTCAGCAGTCACCTGGCCCAGCTCCCTGATTTTAAAGAAGAAACAACTAAGGTATCGACCTTTCTTAAGATCCCACCTTAGGAAGTGGTAGCCAAGTTTGTTCAGCTATTCCTTAATCAATGGACAGCCACTTTGTTTCCAGTCTTTTATTATTATGAAAAGAGGGCCATGAACATTTTGTTCTATATGGGAAGATGCTTCTCTATTTTAAATAGAGCTGGTTGTGTTTATTTTATTTAAAGACTTCAGGTCTTTCTTTGTCATCATAATGACATAATGGTCTGGCCCCAGAGGACAGGAAAAGTCACAAGAGATGGGAGATGGTGCAGACAGAGGGCAGACAAGACACTACCTTAGTATGATCCAGACAACTCATGAACAAGCCCTGTATGACAAGTCAAGTTTTTTATTATCTTCTGCTCTGCAGAAGTAGTGATTTCTAGAACACAGAGAGAAAAAAAGACAGAACAAGAGAGAGGGGTAAGAATGAGAGACACAAAGAGAGACTGAGAGACAGAGAGAAAGAATCAGAGAATACCAGTACGAGAGAGCAAGGGAACAACAAAAAGAGAGAAGGAAGAGGAGAGGAGGGGAGGAAAGAGGAGAGGAAAGGAGGGGAGGGGAGAGGGAGAGGGAAAAGAAAGGAGAGGAGAGGAGAGGAGGGGAGGGGAGGATAGGGGAGGGAAGGGAGAGAAGGGGAGGAAGGGAGAGGAGAGGAGAGGGGAGGGGAGGCTACATAATTATATATATATATATATAAACATATCATATTATATATATATATATAACTATAAAGTCTAATCTGAGCTCTGGAGTATAGATGAGAAAAGGTACTTCCCTTCTTTTCAGGGACTAGGGACAATGGCTGTGAAATACTCAGACTCAGATGATATGTTGATTTTGCTGGGCTATTTTAAAAAATTATTATTTTATTCTTTGTTACAGGGAAGGAAAGCATCCCATGGGTAGAGGGGTAGGGTAAAGGAAGGGATATACGCAGAAATGAAGGTAATGTTAAAATAAAAGATATTAATAAACTTTTCAAAAGAGAAGAAATCACATTTCCCCTCTAGCCATTTCCCTAGCAGACTCTCTCAACTGACCCTACCCAAAGAAAACCAGAATGGCCAATAGGCCTTGGAGAGAGGCAGTGACATCAAGGAAGAATGAACAATGAGGCACATTTATCTCCATGAGCTTTGCCAAGAGCAGAGATCTTCCTAGCATCAAACTGAGGATACCCACTGGCAGGCTACAGTTATTTCCAGGCCAACAACTCTCCTACCAGGACTTCTGCAGATCCTCCTAATTAACTGAATTATTCATCAAGCCAGTTTGGAAAATGCTCAACTCAACAGGCCTGCAGCCTTCAATGATAGTTCAGTAGGAAGTATTGTGTTAGACTGAAAGAGAATATAGGTTCAAATCCCACCTTTGACCTGACTATTTCTGTGACCCTGGTCAAATCACATCACTTCCCTCAGCCTTAGATTTCATCTCTATAGAAATGGGGGTTGGACCAGATAGCCTCTGACATCCCTTTCAGTTCCAAATCTGTGATTCTGTGAAGCAGGGGTATTGGGCTTCAGTGAAATGGACACAGCGCATAATAGAAGGCCAAACAGTAGATGCTTACGAGGTGGTGCAGGGCCTGGAATTAAGAAGACTCATCTTCCTGAGTTCAAATCTGTCCTCAGACACTTACTAGCTGGGTGACCTTAGGAAAGTCACTCAACCCCGTTTGCCTCAGTTTCTTCCTTCGTAAAATGAGCTGGAAAAGGAAATGGCAAACGACTCCAGTATCTCTGCTGAGAAAACCCCAACTGGAGTCATGGGGAGTGAGATATGACTAAAAAAACACAATTAAACAACACAATTCAATTTGAATGAATACAAAGCTATTAGTGTACACAGGGAACAAAAGCACATAGATTGGGGCATGTGTGTTGAGTCTGAGTGAGTACACAAGTATAGTTATATCAACAGGCTAGAAAAGATGTTAGGAGTTTAGCTGCCAACCAGAAAGAATTCAACTATAGAGTTGATAGAAAGCACCCTAACCTGTCCATGAATCAAAGATGGTTGTATATGTGTTTCAGAGCCGGAAGGGACCTTAGACTCCCTAAATCTGCCCCCCACATTTTACAGCTGAAAAAACCTGAGGACTAGAGAATGGAGGTGACTTGCTCAAAGACCCACAGCTAGCAAGTGGTTGAGTAGGGATTTGAACCTGCGTGCCTTGATTCTACATCCAATGTTGCTTGACCTAAGCTATGACATCTCTATATTCAACCAAACCCACACACCCAGAACACTGATGTAGAACACGATCTAATGCTAGATAAGGGCAAATCATGACCTCTGTAGGCCTCAGTTTCCTCATCGGCAAAATGAGGGGTGAGATGGAATGGCCTCTTGAGGCCCCTTCCAGCCCTAAATCCTATGATGCCATGAACACATTGCATGAATCTACTGGATATTAACTTTTTTGAAATGACAATAAATAAACAAAAATGACATTAATTAATTTAAATAACACATTATAATGACAAAGCACTATACATTTATTTCTCGTTAGGGCCTCATGACAAATTTGTGAGATAAGTACTATCCACCCGATTTTATAGCTATGAATACTGAGATGCATATAGAAGGTATCATTCAGCCAATCAGGGGAAAGCCATGATTTGATCTCAGTTTCTTTGTCTCTGTGTCCAGTGTTCTTTTCCTTGCATTATATAATTTAATTTTTTCAGATTATATTTTTATTTTATTTTTTAAATAATAATTTATTTTATTTTTCCAATTACATGTAAAAGTAGTTTTCAACATTCATTTTTGTAAGATTTTGACTTCCAATTTTTTCCCCTCCCTCCCTTCCTTCCCCCCTCCCCAAAACAGTAAGCAATCTGATATAGGCTATACATTACAATCACATCACTTGATGTTGTTACCCTCTCCAAACCACCTTGAATCCATTTTGTATATATGTATAAGCTACTTCCCCCATTATAATGTAAACTCATTAAGGGAATCAATTATATTAGTTTTGTCTAGGTGTCTCCCTAGTTTAAGCATAGGAACTGGCCCAAAATACACACTTTTGTTGCTTGATTGCTTCATTCAAAGAACACAAATTTCATACATCAAACAGAATCCCATTTAATTTTCTCCCGAGACTATCATCAAAGTATAGCAGTGTGCCGGAACAAGCAGTGGGTTTAGAATCTGAAGACTTGAGTGTGAATCTCGGTCCATTTGACCACATCCTGTGTTTGTGATGTTCCGGAGGATAAGGCTGTAACAGATTATGTGACTTGTCTATGGGTCCCCAGTTAGGAAGTTTCAGAAATGGAATTTGAACACAGGTCTTCCTGACTCTACTTTCAGTCCTCTAGCCACCGGGTCTTTATGTGGCCTCGGTGTTTTGGTTTGGTAGAATACACAGAGAGAGCAGTTGTTGTTGCTCCTCCTTAGTTCTCAAAGAAGACCAGGAAGTGATGTCGGGACTTGAAATGAATTAGACTAAATGGCCTTGGAGGCCCTTTCAAGGTCTAATTCTAAGGTCTTGTTACGCCTTAAGGGCACCGAAGGGTATCTAGATTTTGCAAAAGCAGGGACCAGAGTTCTTACTCTAACTATGATAGAAACTACAGCTTGTCACATAAGAGTTTCCCTAGAAAACAAAGATGCCACCACTGAAAGAAACTGACAAAGCCGCGTGTCTGCCCTGACCCATCAACACCAGTGCCACTATCTAAGGGAACTTCTATTTTTGCCAAAGTTCTCGTCTGTTCTTGGGGAGTCTGGGGTGGTTGGGGCCGAGGGGAAGACGGGAACGGGAGCAAGAGGGATATTTGTTAGTGAAAGCAAAACTGCCGGGCGAGCAGCACGTGATTGATGACCCCGACAAAAGTACAACTTCATGTCTATTTCAATGAGCTGTCAAAAACCAGGCACTGCCTCCGCGTTGATCCGGAGCCACAAACACTCTGGGGGCTCTGGGCTCTTCAGCTGTCATCTCATCTCTTTCAAAGGGAATGGCGATAAGCTGAGAACAGGGAAGAGAAGCCCACCCAAGACACATACTCTCCCAATAGTGTGACAAGTGACCTAGGAATTGAACCCTTCCCTCCACAGAGATTATTTAAAGATAAGGCATGAGGTGAGAACAAGGGACAGGAGAGTCCAACCATCAGGTCCCACCCAGAGGACAAAGGCAGGGAGGTCCTAGGCACATGAAAAATCTGGAGTGTGCTTAGAGGAAAGTCGCCAAGATGGTGAGGGGACTCGGACACTTACTAGTCCTGTGATCCTGGACAAGTCACTTAGCTTTTGTCTGCCTCAGTTTCCTCATCTGTAAAATGGGGATAGTAACCTCACCCACCTTCTTACCTCACAGGGATATTGCGAGAATAAAAAGGGATATTATTTGTGAAGGGCTTTGTAAACCTTAAGGTGCTCTTTAAATGCAATCTGTTGCCGTCGTCATTATTATTCAGCACTGTCCAAAAGAACTCTGGATAGAACGAAGTTCACCATCGAAAGGTCTTCAAATAGCAAATGACGGTTTTTATGGAGAACTCACCTAAGGCAAGCGCTCACACGCTAGTCAGAAGAAGCGATGCAAAGACACGCTTAAGGTCTTTCTGGAGGACTTTGGAACACATTGTAGACACGGGGAGGCACTGGCAAAGGACTGTCTAAGGCAGTGTCCTCACATCCAAGCAGGCACTGTGCAATATGAGCGAAGGTGAATCGAAGTCGTTCAAAAGAAACATGAGAGGCACCAATTTAGAGACATCTCCACTCCAGGCGTTCACCGGGACTATTTGTGCCTCACATTGGTCTGATCCAGGTGCGCGTGCCATACCTTGACTCCAACATAGTGATGCCATCTTTTTTTTCTTCTTCTTTTTTTCGGGGCAATGAGGGTTAAGTGACTTGCCCAGGATCACACAGCTAGTACGTGTCTGAGGCCAAATTCGAACTCGGGTCCTCTTGAATCCAGGGCCGATGTTTTATCCATGGGGACACCTAGCTGCGTCCATAGTGATGTCATTTTGGTCCTCTTTGACCACCAACCAACCACATCAGAGACTCTGTTTAGGCAGGGGGATGGATGAAATGACCTCAGAGATTGTCTCCTATGCTGGGCTCTATTATTCTCTGAATGACCAATTTTTGTTCTTCAAGGGTCTGGACCAAGTTTCTGCCTTCTGTATGTATATCCTGCAGGGTCTGTTCCTGTGTTGTCTGCATAGCAGGTACTTAAATGCTTGTGGAGTGAGCTATTTACCCCAAAGCATCAGGACCTGTGGGTTAAGTATATAAAGGCACTTCCTGTGAGAGAGAGAGAGAGAGAGAGAGAGAGAGAGAGAGAGAGAGAGAGAGAGAGAGAGAGAGAGAGAGAGAGCATAGCCTGCCATGGTGGTGGATGATTGTTAGAGGGCCCAGGGTCCCCTGGCCACCAGTTCTTTAAAAACCAGACAGGCTCCCATTCTCACAGTAGGGGAATCGATTAAATGCCCTCTGTAAGATTCCAAAGGCCTGGGGCTTTTAGAGTCCTTGGACTTCAATTTAAAATGCATTTGGAAACCTAGTCATGGGGGGGGCAGTCTGATTTGAGAGACCTAGGACTAGGAGATCGACCCCATAAAAGGAAGGCAAGATAGAAAGATTGTGATTGGCTTGACCCCCAAGGGAAGTAAATAGGCTGTATTTAATTGATCACCCCACAGCTAATGTCAATAAAGTTACATTGAAGAGCCCATAGGAGCCAGTGAATGATGGTGAACCAGGAGGGAAACTGTCTTCTGTCTACTACTGGAGGC
Organism: Dromiciops gliroides; assembly: GCF_019393635.1. Lineage (NCBI taxonomy): Eukaryota > Metazoa > Chordata > Mammalia > Microbiotheria > Microbiotheriidae > Dromiciops > Dromiciops gliroides. Next base: position 470,664,711 of record NC_057864.1, on the reverse strand, counting down.
CCCATTTTACCCAATTCTACCCCAGAATTTAATCTAAGGAAGGCATAGGCAACCTGTTACCTTTCCATAATATTTTTAAGATGAAAGCTTTTCAAAGAGCTGTATTTATATTTTTTATTCTTTTCTTATCTTCTTAGTACAATGGGATGCATTCAACCACATAGTTATCTGAGAGACTTGCTAGGTCAGGGCACAAGACTAGAATATGATAATGGAAAAGTATACATACATATGTGTGTGTGTGTGTATATACAGTATCCTTCACTGTCCATTTTTGTGTATGTGTGTATAAATATACATATATATAGTGCCATGTGTGTATATATGCATATATGTATATGTATTTTTGTGTTTATATATATACAGACAGAGACAGAGACAGAGGGAGACATGGGAAGTGAAGGAGCATTTATATCAGGAAGCGATACTGTGAGAAAAACAACAACAACAATCTGGAGTTTGGGTGGGGATCCATGAAGGGAAAAACCAGGAATGAGACATACTTCAGACTACTTGTCAACAAGAAAATAGATGATGAGTTCAGGAGCAGAGCATAAATCCTGCACGGAAGCCGTAATATTATAGGGATCACAGAGGTGATGGCTATAACCATCTGGATGTTTGATTGTTGTTCTTCTACAAAGTGGCTAATGATTTCTTGACCTGCCTTGATAATTTCATTCTTTAAAAGATAAAGAAAGGGATAAAGAAAATAACTATTCAGGACCAGTAAGGAAGAATTGTTGCCAAAAATTGGGATAAGACAAAGTGACCATGCCACATTAGAATTCGTGATATATAAGAATAAAAAAAAATTCAGTCATAATTTGATATAGTCCTAGGTTTGCAAATATTTGCAAAAAACTGAAAATAATCCTAGTAGTTTGCAAAAAAAAAAAAACAAACATGTTTTATATAGTCCTAGGAGGGCAAATTTCTAAGAATTCAAATAAAGAATAGGTAAGATACCATCCCATGGGATTGATTCTTTGTGGAGGGCTTTTTCAAGATGAATAGGAAAATCTTTAAAATATCGTTGGAATTATACAAACAAGAATGATGAAGAAATAAAGCAGAAAAAGAGGAAAGATTTTTAAAGATAGATGGAGAGGGAGAGGGAACTCAAAGAATAACACTTTAAGTAATTTTTTAATGACTTCTGGTCTATCACATTCTAGGTACATTCTCCACCTCATCTTCTCCACCCCTCCACCCCACAACCCACCACCACCCTGAGTGAGCTTTCCTTGTGTAACAAAGAAAAAACAATATAACTTTTTGGGGGGGGGAGGGGGCAGGGCAATGAGGGTTAAGTGACTTGCCCAAGATCACATAGCTAGTAAGTGTCAAGTGTCTGAGGTCAGATTTGAACTCAGGTCCTCCTGAATTCAGGGCTGGTGCTTTATCCACTGTGCCACCCAGATGCCCCCAAGTACAGCGTTTTTTTTTTTAAAAAAGGACAATTACAACAGCAACCCACAGAGTATGCAATATTCTGCACCTATAGTCCCCTGTTTCTTCAATAAAAGATGAGTAATAAAGACAGAGACAGAGTCAGAAGTTGAGTGGGGTGGTGGTGGTGGTGGTGGTGGTGGTGGTGGTGGTGGTGTGTGTGTGTGTGTGTGTGTGTGTGTGTGTGTGTGTGTGTGTGTGTGTGTGTAATATTTCTTCAAGTATCCCAAGGTTTAACACTGGCTTCAGTTACAAACAGAATTCAGCTTCACAATTTAGATGTTTAGAAGTCAAATATAGAAGATGAAAACAATGGTAAGGGAGGATAAATACAAAGAGTAACATGGTCCTATGAGGAAACTAACACTGGTGCTTCTGGTTACAATGGTTGTGTGAAAGGTGACAGAGGCACCAAGGTTTCTTTCATGAACTCTAGCAAAGATCTAAAAATTGCACCAGATAAATACAATGGTAAGAAAATCCACAGAGAAACTAGAGCAAGTACCTACCTAGAGCAAGCCTACAGGCTTGTCATCCACTGTAAAAGCTGGTATCAGAACTGATAAATAAGTTGGAAGCCTGTTAGTACTAGGACCAGTGATGCTTCAAGGCTACCAGAAGTTGGCACTGATCTGCACTCAATGGGGCTTGAAGACCTGAGTAAGTGAGAAGAGGGGAGGAAGCTCCAGAGGTATCAGAAGTCCACCAAACTCCAGCCTGAGATGCTCTAGAGGTCTTTTTAAAAATATATTTTTATTTATTTTGGGAAATATTTCCCAATTATATGTAGAAAAAATTTTAACATTTATTTTCAAAATTTTGAATTCCAGATTCTCTCCCTCCCTCCCAAGCCTCCCTCATCCCTTGAGAAGGCAAGCAGTATGATATCAACTATATGTATAAAGTCATACAAAACACATTTCCATATTAGGCATATTATAAAAGAAATCATACACACAAAATTTTTAAAAGAAAAACAAAGTAAAAAAAATATGCTTTGCTCTGTACACAGAGTTCATCAGTTCTCTTTCTGGAAGTGGGTAGCACTTTCCATCACAGGTCCTTCAGAAGTATCTTGGATCGCTGTCTTGCTCAGAGTAGCTGTCTCCTACAGTTGGTCATTGTTACAATATTGCCATTAATGTGTGCAGTGGTACAGTGTTCTGGTTCTGCTCACTTCACTTTGTATCAGTTCATGTAAGTCTTTCTAGGTTTTTTCTGAAACCATCTTGCTCATAATTTCTTCCAGCATGGTAATATTCCATCACAATTAGATACCACAACTTGTTGAGCCATTCCCAAAATGATGGGCATCCCCTCAATTTCCAAGTTTTTGCCACCGCAAAAAAAGCTGCAATAAATATTTCTGTATAGATAAAAGTACCTATTTTTTATATTTGTAGCAACTTTTGTGGTGGCAAAGAATTAGAAATCTAGGCAATTTATATTGTTGTAAATATTCATCCATTTCACTTAGATTATCAGGTTTATTGGCATTTAATTGGGCAAAATACCTCCTAATTATTGCTTTAATTTCATCTTCATTGGTGGTGCACTCACCCTTTTCTTTTTTGACACTGGTAATTTGATTTGATTTTTTAAAATCAAATTAACTGACAATTTATCTATATTATTGTGGGGTTTTTTCCCATAAAACTAGCTCCTGGTTTTATTTATTAGTTCAAAGTTTTTTTTTTTTAATTTTGTTAATTTCTCCTTTGATTTTCAGGTTTTCCATTTTGATATTTATTTTAGGATTTTTAATTTGTTCTTTTTCTAATGTGTTTTTGTACTTGTATGCCCAATGCATTGATCAACTCTTTCTTTTACCAAAGTATGAGTTTAGAGATATGTATCCCACAAATTTTGGTATGTTGTCTCGTCATTTTCTTTAATGAAATTATTGATTGTTTTTGTTTTGTTCTTTGACCTGCTCATTCTTTTAGGATTAGATTATTTAGTTTCTAAATCTTTTTTAATCTATGCTTCCATGGTCTTTTATTGAACATCATTTTTATTGCATTTGGTCTGAAAAGATTGCATTTAATATTTCTGCATTACTGCATTTGGTCGTGAAGTTTTTATGTCCTAATAGTCAATTTTTGTGAAGATGTCATGTACAGCTGAAAAAAAAGACAATCCTTTCTATTCCCATTCAATTTTCTCTAGAGGTCTATCATATCTAACTTTTCTAAAAAGTCTGTTCAATGTCCTTAACTTCTTTTTTATCTATTTTATGGATCAATTTATCTAGCTCCGAGAGAGCAAAGTTGAAGACCCCCACTAGTATAGTTTTACTGTCTATTTCCTCCTTTAATGCATTTAACTTTTGCTTTAAGAATTTGGATAAAACGCCATTTGGTGATTCCTTTTAGAAAGATGTCGTTTCTTTGCTTATCCCTTTTAATTTTACTTATTCTTGCTTTTGCTTTAGCTGAGATAAGACTGCTACCCCCTGCCTTTTATTTTTACTTCAGCTGAAGCAAAATAGATTATGTTCCAGATCCTTATTTTTAACTCTGTATGTGTCTCTCTGTTTAGAGTGTGTTTCTTGTAAACAACATATTATCGGATTCTGATTTTTAATCCATTCTGCTATCCATTTCCATTTTATAGGTGAGTTCATCCCATTCACATTTGCAGTAATGATTACAATGCATTTGGCTCTATCCTATTTTCTTCTTTTTCTTTTTATCCTGTCCTTCCTCTAAAGTCTCTGTTGTTTCTGATCACTGCCTTCCTTTATCTGCTTTTCCTTTTATCAGCCCTTCCCTTTCTCTAATCTCCTTCCTTTACTAATTCCCTGTTGGATAAGATAGATTTGTATAACCAAATAAATAGGCATGTATACATATACTTAGAGACATATAGTATTACCCCCTCTTTGATCCAAATTACATGAAAGTGAGGTTCAAGGGAGAGGAAGAATATGAATAATTATCTCACACAAAAGAGGCACACAAAGAAGACTCTTTACAGTGGAGGAGGAAATGGTGAGGGGGCAGAAAATTCTTGAACTTCAATAACCTGAATTAGTTTCTTTAAGTATTGACTGATTTGATCTCCTTTCTGTTCACAGAACTCTGAAAAATCTTCCCCAGCACCACAATTTGAAAGTATTGATTCTATAATGCTTAGCTTTCCTCATAGTCCAACTTTCAGTCATACATTGCTACTGGAAAAAACATAGCTTTGATTATAGAGACCTTAGTTGGCAAAGTAAAGTCTGCTTTTTAGTATGCTGTCCAGATTTGCCATAGCTTTCTTTCCAAGGAGCAAGCGTCTTTTAATTTCATGGCTGCAGTCACCATCCACAGTGATTTCTGAGCCCAAGAATATAAAATCTGATACTCCTTTCATTTCTTCTCCCTCTATTTGCCAGGAAGTGATGAGAATAGTTGACAAATTCTTAGTTTTTTTTAATGGTGAGCTTCAAGCCAGCTTTTACACTCACCTCTTTCACCCTTATCAAGAAACTTCTTGATTCTTTTTCACTTTCTCTTCTTTAATATAGTAGCTGGTATATCTTGTGTTATCCTGACAGTGGCTCCATGATACTTGAATGGTTTCTTTCTGCCTGTTTGAAGTATTTTCTCTTTGATGTGGGAGCTCTTGAATTTGGTTATGATATACCTGGATGTTTTAATTTAGGCATCTTTTTCAGGTGGTGATTGGTCGATTCTTTCAATTTCTATCTTGCTCTCTATTTCTAGGTATCAGAGCAGTTTTCCCTAATAATTTTCTGAAATATGAGGTCTAGGCCCTTTTTTAAAAATCATGGCTTTGAGGTAATCCAACAATTCTTAAATGATCTCTCCTCAATCTATTTTCTAGGTCAGTTGTTTTTCCAATGAGATATTTCACATTTTCTTCTTTCATTCTTTTGAATTTACTTTATTGTTGCTTGATAATTCATGGAGTCATTAGCTTCCATTTGCCCAATTTTAATTTTTAAGGAATTGGTTTTTTTAGTGAGCTTTTGTACCTCTTTTTTATTTGATTAATTCTGCTTTTTAAGGAGTTATTTTCATTAGTAAATTTTTGTGCCTCTTCTTCCATTTGTCCAATTATGTTTTTTTAAGATGATATTTTCTTCAGTATTTTTGTGCCTTTTTAATCTAACTATTGTCTTTTCATAATTCTCTGCCCTCACTCTCATTTCTTTACCTTTTTCCCCTACCACTCTTATTTGATTTTGAACATAATTTTTTACTTTGTCCAGTAATTGTTGTTGAGTTTGTGTCCAGTTCACATTTCTTGCTTTGAGACTTTGCTTGTATCTGTTTTGAATTCATCTTCTTCTTCTGAATTTGTGTCAATTTTCCCTGTCACTATAGTAACTTTTTGTGGTCAAGTTCTTGTTGTTGTTGTTTGCTCACTTCCCTAGTCTATCTCTTGACTTTGAACTTTACATAAAAGTTGAGCTTTGTTCCCAGTGAAGGGATGGGGCACTGTCCCAAGTTTCAAGCTTTTTCACACTGCTATCTGCAGAGCTAGATCTGGGGGTTTGGAACCTTTCAGCTCTTCCAAGGTGGTATGATCTGGGGAGAAGTGTGATCACTACTTTCCTGGTCAATGCTCTAGATTTTACTGAGGAAGAATCCCTGATCCCTTGGGATTGTCACTGATACTGTTCCTCAGGG